>NC_082713.1:20641912-20952524 GCF_030144855.1 Hypanus sabinus | reverse complement strand
CAGTAGGAACACCCTACACCTGTATCATTCACCAGGGGTACCACATTCCACCCTAAACCTGTATCATTTACCAGGAACACCTCACCCCAAAGTACACCTGTATCATTCACCAGGAACACCCCACCCCACCCCACACCAGTATCATTCACCAGGAGCACCCCAACCCACCCTACACATGTATCATTCACCAGGAACACCTCACCCCACCCTACACCTGTATCATTCACCAGGAACATCCCACACCACACTACACCGGTATCATTCACCAGGAGCACCCCAACCCACCACACACCTATATCATTCACCAGGAATAACCCACCCTACAACTGTATCATTCAGCAGGAACACCCCACCCCACCCTACACCTGTATCATTCAACAGGAACACCACAACCCAACCTACATCAGTATCATTCACCAGGAGCACCCCAACCCACCCTACACCTGTATCATTCACCAGAAATAACCCACCCTACAACTGTATCATTCACCAGGAACACCCCAACCCACCCTACAACTATATCATTCACCAGGAACACCCCAACCCACCCTACAACTATATCATTCACCAGGAATAACCCAACCTACACCTGTATCATTCACCAGGAACACCACACCCCACCCTACACCTGTATCATTCACCAGGAACATCCCGCCCTACACTGTATCATTCAGTAGGAACACCCTACACCTGTATCATTCACCAGGGGTACCACATTCCACCCTAAACCTGTATCATTTACCAGGAACACCTCACCCCAAAGTACACCTGTATCATTCACCAGGAACACCCCACCCCACCCCAGACCAGTATCATTCACCAGGAGCACCCCAACCCACCCTACACATGTATCATCCACCAGGAACATCCCGCCCTACACCTGTATCATTCACCAGGAACACCCCACCCCACCCTAAACCTGTATCATTCACCAGGAACACCACAACCCACCCTGCACCTATATCCTTCACCAGGAGTACCACATTCCACCCTACACCTGTATCATTCACCAGGAACACCACACCCCACCCTACATCAGTATCATTCACCAGGAACACCCCCAGCCCGCCCTACACCTGTATCATTCACCAGGAACACCCCAACCCACCCTACACCAGTATCATTCACCAGGAACACCCCACCCCACCCTACACCTGTATCATTCACCAGGAACATCCAGCCCTACAACTGTATCATTCACTAGGAACACCCCACCCCACCCTACACCTGTATCATTCACCAGGAACATCCAGCCCTACACCTGTATCATTCACTAGGAACACCCCACCCCACCCTACACCTGTATCATTCACCAGGAACACCCCACCCCACCCTACACCTGTATCATTCACCAGGAACATCCAGCCCTACACCTGTATCATTCACTAGGAACACCCCACCCCACCCTACACCTGTATCATTCACCAGGAACATTCTGCCCTACAACAGTATCATTCACTAGGAACACCAAACCCACCCTACACTAGTATCATTCACCAGGAGCATGACATTCCATCCTAGACCCATATCATTCGGCAGGAACACCCCACCCCACCCTACACCTGCATCATTTAACTGGAACATCCCACCCTATGCCTGTATCATTCAACAGGAACACCACACCCCAACCTACATCAGTATCATTCACCAGGAGCACCCCAACCCACCCTACACCAGTAGCATTCACCAGGAACACCCCAACCCACCACACACCTGTATCATTCACCAGAAATAACCCACCCTACAACTGTATCATTCACCAGGAACACCCCAACCCACCCTACAACTATATCATTCACCAGGAACACCCCAACCCACCCTACAACTATATCATTCACCAGGAATAACCTTACCTACACCTGTATCATTCACCAGGAACACCACACCCCACCCTACACCTGTATCATTCACCAGGAACATCCCGCCCTACACTGTATCATTCAGTAGGAACACCCTACACCAGGATCATTCACCAGGGGTACCACATTCCACCCTAAACCTGTATCATTCACCAGGAACACCTCACCCCAAAGTACACCTGTATCATTCACCAGGAACACCCCACCCCACCCTACACCTATATCATTCACCGGATACACGCCACCCCACCTTACACCTGTATCATTCACCAGGAACATCCCGCCCTACACCTGTATCATTCACCAGGAACACCCCACCGCACCCTACACCTGTATCATTCACCAGGAACACCCCACCCCACCCCTCCCTACACCTGTATCATTCACCAGGAACACCTCACCCCACCCTACACCTGTATCATTCAGCAGGAACACCACACCCCACCCTACACCAGTATCATTCACCGGGAACACCCCACCCCACCCTACACCTGTATCAATCACCAGGAACACCCCACCCCACCCTACACCTGTATCATTCTCCAGGAACATCCCGCCCTACAACTGTATCATTCACTAGGAACTCCCCACCCCACCCTACACCAGTATCATTCACCAGGAGTACCACATTCCACCCTACACCTGTATCATTCACCAGGAACACCTCACCCCACACTACACCTGTATCATTCACCAGGAACACCCCACCCCACCCTAAACCTGTATCATTCACCAGGAACACCCCACCCCACCCTACACCTGTATCATTCTCCAGGAACATCCCGCCCTACAACTGTATCATTCACTAGGAACACCCCACACTACACCTGTATCATTCACCAGGAACAAATCACCCCACCCTACAACTGTATCATTCACTAGGAACAACGCAACCCACCCTACACCTGTAACATTCAACAGGAACACCCCACCCCACCCTGCACCTATATCCTTCACCAGGAGTACCACATTCCACCCTACACCTGTATCATTCACCAGGAACACCACACCCCACCCTACATCAGTATCATTCACCGGGAACACCCCACCCCACCCTACACCTGTATCAATCACCAGGAACTTCCTGCCCTACAACTGTATCATTCACTAGGAACACCCCAACCCACCCTACACCAGTATCATTCACCAGGAGCACCACATTCCATCCTACACCTGTATTATTCACCAGGAACATCCTGCCCTACAACTGTATCATTCACTAGGAACACCCCACCCCACCCTACACCTGTATCATTCACTAGGAACATCCAGCCCTACACCTGTATCATTCACTAGGAACACCCCACCCCACCCTACACCTGTATCATTCACCAGGAACATCCAGCCCTACACCTGTATCATTCACTAGGAACACCCCACCCCACCCTACACCTGTATCATTCACCAGGAACACCCCACCCCACCCTACACCTGTATCATTCACCAGGAACACCTCGCCCACCCTAAACCTGTATCATTCACCAGGAACATCCCGCCCTACAACTGTATCATTCACTAGGAACACCCCACACTACACCTGTATCATTCACCAGGAACAAACCACCCCACCCTACATCTGTATCAATCGCCAGGAACTTCCCGCCCTACAACTGTATCATTCACTAGGAACACCCCAACCCACCCTACACCAGTATCATTCACCAGGAATACCCCACCCCACCCTACACCTGTATCATTCACCAGGAACAACGCAACCCACCCTACACCTGTATCATTCACCAGGAACAACCCACCCCACCCTACACCTGTATCATTCACCAGGAACACCCCACTCTACACCTGTATCATTCACCAGTAGCACCCCACCGCACCCTACACCTGTATCATTCACCAGGAACAACCCACCCCACCCTACACCTGTATCATTCACCAGGAACACCCCACTCTACACCTGTATCATTCACCAGTAGCACCCCACCGCACCCTACACCTGTATCATTCACCAGGAACAACCCACCCTACACCTGTATCATTCAGCAAGAACACCCCACCCCACCCTACACCTGCATCATTCAACTGGAACATCCCACCCTACACCTGTATCATTCACCAGGAACATCCCGCCCTACAACTGTATCATTCACTGGGAACACCACACACTACACCTGTATCATTCACCAGGAACACCCCACCCCACCCTTCACCTGTACCAAACACCAGGAACATCCCACCCTACAACAGTATCATTCACTAGGAACACCCAACCCACCCTACAACTATATCATTCACCAGGAATAACCCACCTTACACCAGTATCATTCACCAGAAGCA
The DNA here is from genome assembly GCF_030144855.1 of Hypanus sabinus. Classification (NCBI taxonomy): domain Eukaryota; kingdom Metazoa; phylum Chordata; class Chondrichthyes; order Myliobatiformes; family Dasyatidae; genus Hypanus; species Hypanus sabinus. Next base: position 20,948,373 of record NC_082713.1, on the reverse strand, counting down.
CGACATTCCATCCTACACCTGTATCATTCAACAGGAACACCACACCCCAACCTACATCAGTATCATTCACCAGGAGCACCCCAATCCACCCTACACCAGTATCATTCACCAGGAGCACCCCAACCCACCACACACCTATATCATTCACCAGGAATAATCCACCCTACACCTGCATCATTCAACAGGAACACCACACCCCAACCTACATCAGTATCATTCACCAGGAGCACCCCAACCCACCACACACCTGTATCATTCACCAGGAACACCCCAACCCACCCTACAACTATATCATTCACCAGGAATAACCCAACCTACACCTGTATCATTCACCAGGAACACCACACCCCACCCTACGCCTGTATCATTCACCAGGAACATCCTGCCCTACACTGTATCATTCACTAGGAACACCCCAACCCACCCTACACCAGTATCATTCACCAGGAACACCCCACCCCACCCTACACCTGTATCATTCACCAGGAACACCTCACCCCACACTACACCTGTATCATTCACCAGGAACACCCCAACCCACCCTACACCAGTATCATTCACCAGAAGCACGACATTCCATCCTACACCTGTATCATTCAACAGGAACACCACACCCCAACCTACATCAGTATCATTCACCAGGAGCACCCCAATCCACCCTACACCAGTATCATTCACCAGGAGCACCCCAACCCACCACACACCTATATCATTCACCAGGAATAATCCACCCTACAACTGTATCATTCAGCAGGGACACCCCAGTCCACCCTACACCTGCATCATTCAACTGGAACATCCCACCCTACACCTGTATCATTCAACAGGAACACCACACCCCAACCTACATCAGTATCATTCACCAGGTGCACCCCAACCCACCCTAGACCAGTATCATTCACCAGGAACACCCCAACCCACCACACACCTGTATCATTCACCAGGAACACCCCAACCCACCCTACAACTATATCATTCACCAGGAATAACCCAACCTACACCTGTATCATTCACCAGGAACACCACACCCCACCCTACGCCTGTATCATTCACCAGGAACATCCTGCCCTACAACTGTATCATTCACTAGGAACACCCCACCCCACCCTACAACTGTATCATTCACCAGGAACATCCTGCCCTACACTGTATCTTTCACTAGGAACACCCCAACCCACCCTACACCAGTATCATTCACCAGGAACACCCCACCCCACCCTACACCTGTATCATTCACCAGGAACACCTCACCCCACACTACACCTGTATCATTCACCAGGAACAAACCACCCTACCCTACATCTGTATCAATCACCAAGAACATCCCACCCTACAACTGTATCATTCACTAGGAACAACCCAACCCACCCTACACCTGTATCATTCAACTGGAACATCCCACCCTACACCTGTATCAATCACCAGTAGCACCACATTCCACCCTACACCTGTATCATTCACCAGGAACACCCCACCCCGCCCTACACCTGCATCATTCAACTGGAACATCCCACCCTACACCTGTATCAATCACCAGTAGCACCACATTCCACCCTACACCTGTATCATTCACCAGGAACACCCCACCCCGCCCTACACCTGCATCATTCAACTGGAACATCCCACCCTACACCTGTATCATTCAACAGGAACACCACACCCCAACCTAAATCAGTATCATTCACCAGGAACACCCCAACCCACCCTACACCTATATCATTCACCAGGAATACCCCACCCTACACCTGTATCATTCACCAGGAACATCCCACCTTACCACTGTATCATTCACTAGGAACACCCCAACCCACCCTACACCAGTATCATTCACCAGTAGCACCCCACCCCACTCTACACCTGTATCATTCACCAGGAACAACCCACCCCACCCTACACCTGTATCATTCACCAGGAACACCCCACCCCACCCTACCCCTGTATCATACACCAGGAACAATCCACCCCACCCAACACAGCAACACCTTATATTCCATCTGAGTAGCCTCCAGCCTGATGGCATGAACATCGATTTCTCAAACTTCTGTAATGTCCCCTGCCTCTCCTTCACCATTCCCATTCCCATTTCCCTGTCTCACCTTATTTCCTTACTTGCCCATTACCTTCCTCTAGTGTTCCGCCATGGTCTTCTGTCCTCTCCTATCAGATTCTCCTTTCTCAAGCCCTGCACCTCTTGCACCAATCAACTTCCCAGCTCTTCACTTCACCCCTCCCCACCACTCCAATTTCACCCATTCCTGGCATTTCTTCCTCCACTCCGCCCCCTCCACCTTCTTACTCTGGCTCCTCATCTTTTTTCTCCAGTTCTGATGAAGGGTCTCAGCCTGAAATGTCATCCGTACTCTTTTCCATCGTCGCTGCCTGGCCTGCTGAGTTCCTCCAACACTTGCTGTCTTTTGTTTGGATCGCCAGCATCTGCCGGTCTTCTCTTGTTTGTGATTGGACTGTATTTTTTTATTTTCTATTGATGGTGTCTTGTCAACAGTCAGCACAGGAACAGGCTCTTCAACCCACTACATCTATGAAAGCCCATTAATCCACTCCAAGATCAAAATAACCCTTCCCTCCTACATAGTCCTTCATATTTCTTTCATAGAGCTATCAGCTGGCATCCCAGGATCTCTCCATGCATCCATGTTTCCAAGAGTGCTGCCATTTACTTTCTTTTTACATTTGACCTCCTAAGGTGCAACACCTCAGTTGTCATCATCTTCATCATTATGTGCTGTGTTTGTGTGACATGGGCAATCATCTGGGTTGCTGTTGCTTTCTCTGGGCAGTGCCTTTACAAGATGGGTGACCCCAGCTATTATCTATACTCTACACAGACAGAATGCCTGGCGTCGGTGGTTGCATATCTGGGACTTGTGTGATATGCACCAGCTTCTCATACGGCCATCCACCACCTGCTCTCATGGCTTCATGTGACCCTGATCAGGGGGCTAATCAGGTGCTACACCTTGCCCAAGGGTGACCTGCAGGCTAGCGGAGGACCTCCTTTGGTAAAGACGTATCTCCACCCTGTAACCCATACCTCATATGTATCCAGATTAAACTCCATCTTCCCTGTCATAACTTATTTTTCTAACTGGCCTATATTCTGCTGAGTCCTTTAATAATCTTCCACGATAGCCAGAACTCAGTCAATGTTCATGTCATCTGCATACTTACTAATCAGCCCACCTACATTTTTATTAAATAATTTATATATATATCTCAAACAACAGAGGCTTGTGCCAAAAGATGCCTGTACTAAACACGATGCCAAATTAAATTAATTCCTTCTGCCTACACAATGTCCATTTCCCTCCATTCCCTGCATGTTAATATTCCTATCTACAAGCCCCTTAAATGCTGCTATGGTATCTGCCTCCACCACCCATGGCAGTGCATTCTAAACACCTGTTGTTCTCTTTTTAAAAATAAGCCTGCCTCACACATCTCCTTTAAACTTTCCACACTCACCTTAAAGCTACGCCCTCTAGTATTTGACATTTCTACCCCTTGGAAAAGATTCAGATTGGTGAGCCTCTATTATATAATTCTGTCATGTCCCCCTTCAGCGTCCAGCAGTCCAGGGAAAACAAACCAATTTTGTCCAACCTCTGCCTTTAGCTGATGGCCTCTAATTCAGGCAGCATCCGGGTAAACCTCTTTTGCAGCCTTGCCAAATCCTGCACATCCTTCTTGTAATGTGGAGAGCAGAAGAGCTCACAATACTCCAAGCACAGCCAAACTAAAGATTAATGACTTCTTGATTCCTATACTTAATATCCTGGGCAATGAAGGCAAAATGCCAGTCACCTTCTTTACCACTCTACCTCTTTCAGCCCTTTGCCTTTCCCACTTATCACCTATCAACTTCTCACATCATTCACACTTCCCCCTTCCCCAGCTACATACCGTCCTCCTCTGACCTGGATTCACTAAACACCTGCGAGCTCCTCCCCTCCTCAGCCTTCTTATTCTGATTTCTGCCCTCTTTCTTTCCAGTCCTAACAAAGGGTCCCAATCCAAAATATTAACTGTCCATTTCCCTCCATAAATACTGCCTGACTCGCTGAGTTACTCTTTCATTATGTGCCTGTCCCTGCCATTAACCCTATGCTTTCAGGTTCAAGTTTATTAGCATCTGATTGTACATCTCTACTCTCCACTGACCATTACATCGCGGGTGTTTAGGCCAGCAATGAAGTTCCTCCATCTCTGGTGGCATTCAGGGCTTCCTTCATCGTGTCAGTAGCTCGGTTTGGTCATGCAAATTCCAGGTGGAGACTCAGGAATTTATAGAAGGATGTAGAAGGATTCTTCATTGCTGTTTCCATAACAATTTCATTTTACCAGTCAGGATTCTTAGCTCCGAAACATGGAGGACCAGTGGACCTCTCATAGTCTTTGACCTGCTTGGCACAGTGACCCTATCAAGAGCCAAATCATAAAGCCCTGACTCCATTCAACGTAGCTCTCTGGGTCATTGAATTGAGGAGCACAAGCCTCCAAACTCTACATCAGATTTTGCTCCCCTTGGAAGATCTGACTGTACAACCAAATGAAACAACATTCTTCCAGACCATGGCACACCCACTAAACACACAGCACATAAACCAAAATATTACCATAAATAAGCTAATAAAATATAAATTAAATGCATGTAGTGTGCAGCAGAGGTAAACAATAAACAGTGAACAGCTCACTGTCTTAGTGACGAGACCTCGGTGGTGGCCAACTATTTATTAGTTACACAGCCTGAGGAAAGAAGCTGTTATCCAGTCTGGCAATCCTACTCCTGATGCTTTTGTACCTCATACCCCTCCAACAGTAGTGGGTCAAAGAGATTATGGGATGGGTGGTAGGGATCCTCAACACTGCTTTGAGCCCTTCATCAGCAACGCTCTAGGAAAATTTCACTAATAAGGGTGAGGGAGGCCCCAGTGATCTTCTCGGAGGTTTTTACTGTAGGGTTTTGCCTTGCAACTACCATACAGTGAAGCAGCCAGAGAGGACGCTCTCAAAGATACTCCAGTAGAAAGTGTTAGAATGGGGGTGGGGAGTCTTGCACACCTTAGTGTCCTCAGAAAGTGTAGATGCTGCTGTGCCTTCTTGACTATTGAGGAAGTTTGTGGGTCCAGGTTAAATCGTCCATTATGTGCACACCCAGGAACTTTGTGCTCTTCACTCCCTCTACAGCGGAGCCATCGATGTGCAATGGAGAGAGGCTGATCCAGGCCTTTCTAAAGCCCATAATCATCTCTTTTGTCTTGTCCATGTTGAGACTCAGGTTGTTGTTCCCACACCATGTGACAAGTCTCTCCACATCCTCTCTGTACGTTGACTCATCATTGTTGCTGATGAAGTCAACCACTGAAGTATCATCAGCGAACTTGATGATGTGGTTTGAACTCAGTCTGGCATTGCAGTTGTGAGTCAGCAAATTGAACAGTGTGGACTGAGCAGACAATCCTGGATGCACCAGGGTTAAACGCCATGTTAAACTCCGAAACATCCTAGCATTGGAGGCATCATTTTCTAGATAGAGCAGAACAGAACAGAGGGCCAAAGCTATGGCATTGTCAATGGACTGATTTGAGCAGTGGGCAAAGTGGAAAGTGTCCTATGTAGCTGGAAGATAGGATTTTATTCGATCCATTCATTACCAGTAGCTCAAAGCACTTCATGATTGTTGAAGTCAGTGCTATAGGGCGGGGACAATTTTAGCCAATTACCATTGCTCCCTTAGGCACCAGAATGATAATAACTGCCTTGAAGCCTAAAGGGACAGTGGATTGTTTCAGAGAGATATTAAAACATGAAAAAGGATCTTGTGCTTTTGATGCACCATCAATAACTCTTGGAGACAGGAAGTGAATGATAGGCTTTTATTAGTATCAAAAGAGACCATGACATCTTGGATACTGAGGGAGGAGCAGTGCCCCAATCGCCTTTATAGAGGGGTCTGTGGGAGGAGCCACAGGAGCAGTCAGCAGAGGGGCGTGTCCAGACAGGTATACATTGTTTACCACAGCTTTCCCAGCGTATATGACAAATAAACTCTTTTCGGGCTTCCAGCCTGGTACAGGTACTGATTATAACCGACGTTTCAATGACAAGCTCTGCCATCTTCTTCAGGGCTGATGCCTGGGCATGTCCAGTCTGGTGGTATTTATACCCCTGTAGTCAATTCCTTCTGATTGATTAGTTCTCATCCAACCAGGTTTCTGCTTTCCTACAACGTGCACTGCAGATGCTGGGGTCAAAGCAACACGTACAACACGATGGAGGAACTCAGCATCCGTGGAAATGAACAGTCAACGTTTCGGGCCGAGACCCTTCCTCAGGACTGAAGAGGGAGGGGGCAGGGGCCCTATAAAGAAGGTGGGGGGAGGGTGTGAAGGAGAAGGCTGGTAGGTGCCGGCTGAAATTTCACCCGGATTTTCACTCATTTCCTCGGATGCTGCCCGACCTGCTGAGTTCTCCAGCATGTTGTATGTGTTGCTTCTGTTTTCCCACCTTGCTTACAATCGAATACCAGATCTTACTTAGAGTGAGACCTTCGTCTTTGTTCAAATTCCTTTCCTCAAGTTTTATTTCAATGGCTCTTTTGCCAGGCAGTTCCAAAAGCCATTACTACAAGAATGTTCATACACCGGTTCATATTAACACATACGCACACAAACCTCCTTTACGCGTCTTGTCAGAGGTCTCAGCATTTCTGTCTAGCTAGATGGCCAAGTTCGGAATGATGTCTTGGAGCCACGTTTCTATTGGGGCGAGGTTGCAGCAGTCCCTCATCTCCAGCTGCTTCAGACGCAGGTAATCAAGTTTATTCTCTAGCGATCAAATGTTAGCGAGTGTAATCGGCAGGAATCCGGGTTGGTAGGGATCCGCTTTAAGTCTCGCGGGAATACTGGCGCACTTACCTTACTTCTCTGTTCAAGCCACCACTTCCTCAGGCAGCCGTGCCACGGAGCGAGGGCCTGCACCTGACGCTGTGCTGCATCTGCCTTATTCCGCTCACTAGCCAGGTGGACTTTATGATCAGCAGGTTTTTGAGGTCACAGAGAAGGCGATAAGTTTCACCGTTGATTGGAGACGGAGTGGCGGCTGAGTCTATGCGTACCACCACCGGTCACATGATCCTGTGTAGGCAGGGATTAGCAAAATAGATGTGTGGTCTGAATATCCAAGCTGAGGGCAGGGAGCAGCCTTGTAGACATTGAAATGAACATTGAAATAGACCAAGTTTAATATATCCTCTCTTTTGCAAGTTATTTTCTCTTTCCTGCCCTTCACCTTCCTATTTGGTTCCTTACCAAGGATAATAACCTGTATCTGACAGGTTGCATCATGGCCTGGTATGGAAGCACCAATGTCTCCACATTATTTATTTATTTATTAGTAATAGTACTTCTTGCATTTGCATTGTGTGTCTACTTCTGGTTGTTTGTAATTCTTTGTGTGTAGAATTTCATTGTATTTCTTTGTTCTACTCTGAGTGTCTGCAAGAAAATCAATCTCAGCATAGTATATAGTGACAAGTACATTCTTTGATAATAATAAATCTACTTTACTGTAGTCAGTCGTCATGCCAACTCATCCTTTGGGGTGTGGATGAGACATCAGGGCACCATGGAAACCCACTTTGGGAATAACATGGAAATGCTAAATGGATAACACTGAAGATTGGGATCAAGAGGGGCCTCGAGTTAGTGATAAAAATGGTACACGTTACTATGCCATTCTTACAAAAATCAGTCAGAGATCTTTATTGAAAACACATCTATCCAAGCACACTGGGTCATTTCACTGTGTGAAACGCACATTATAAATGCTGACCCAATACAGAGGAATGAGAAGAAAGTGACTAAGTTCCCACTTGCAGATTTGGAAAGAAATGCAAGAGACATGGAGAATACCTTAAGACCATAAGACATAGGAGCAGAATTAGGCTACTTAGCCCTTCGAGTGTGTTCCATCAATCAATCATGGCTGATATATTATCCCTCTCAACCCCACTCTCCTGCCTTCTCCCAATAACCTTTGTTGCCCTTACTAATCAAGAACCTGTTAGCCTCTGCTTTACATGTACCAAATGATATGGCTTTCACAGCCACCTGCGACAATCAATTTCACAAATTTATCACAATCTGGCTGGAGAAATTCCTCCTATTCTCTCTTCCGAAGGAATATCCCAGTATTCCGAGGCGGCACCCTCTGGTCCTAGACTCCCCCACTGCAGAAACTATCCTCTCCGTGTCCACTCCATCTAGGCCTTTCAATATCCGATAGATTTGAGAACCTTCTTCATTCTTCTAAACTTCAGTGAGTACAAGCCCAGGGACAACAAATGCTTTTCATACATTAACACTTTCATTCTCAGAATCATTCTCATGATTCTTCACTGGAGCTTCTTCAATGTCAGCACACTCTTCCTTGGGTAACCGTTCACGCTACTCCAAGTGTGGTCAAGGATATGAGGCAACTAGCTAACTTCATTTGCAGCATTAGAAAGAAAAGAAACATACATGGAGAAGAGGGAGGCTTGGACGTCACCACTTAAAAAACAGCACTTCATCAAAGTCCCATTTGTTGATAATGTTTATGTTACGATCCCTCATACCTGTGCACAGACTATTGTTGGTTAGCTCTGTGCCCATATTGACTGCCAGTCAAAAGTGGGATATCCACACAATTAAAGTCCAAGAATCAATGAACACTACAGCGTGTTAACAGGCCCTTCAGTCCACCTAGTCATGCTGAATCATTATTCTGCCTAGTCCCACTGACCTGCATCCAGAGCATAGCCCTCCATACCCCTCCCAACTATGCATCTATCTAAATTTCCTTTAAATATTGAAATAGAGTCACTTCAAATGGCAGCTCATTCCACACTCTCACCACCCTCCAATTAAAGAAGTTTGCCCTCATTTTCCCCTTTAACACTTTACCCGTCACCTTTAACCTATGATCTGTAGTTCTTGTCTCACGCAACCTCCGAGAAAAAAGCCTGTTTTCATTTAGCCTATCTATACCCCTCAAAGCTTTATATATCTCTACAAAGTCTTCCCTCATTCTCCTGCGCTCTAGGGAATAAAGACCCAAGCTGTACGACTTATATCTATAAATCAGGTCCTCAAGTACCGGCAGTATGCTTATAAATTTTCCCTGAACTCTTTCAATTTTATTGATATCTTTCCTGTAGGTAGGTGCCAGAACTGCACACAATACTCCAAATTAAGCCTCACCAATGTCTTATACAACTTCAACATAACGCTCCAGCTCCTGTACTCAATACTTTGATTTATGAAGGCCAATTATCAACAAACTTCCATGAATCAAAGAGGCAATAGCCACGATTTTGAAAGAAAGTACACAGCTTTCACAGCGTATAGTGAAATGGGGATAGTGAAGACCAGATGCAGTTTTTCCCAAATTAAGTCATATTTTTTGACATGCTTTATATTTGCAAACTTAAGAAAAAAGCCTTGTCAAAAGCTCACAACGCCTGTCTCCAGTAAACCACATGCATTATTTATCCAGTATCAGTCTTGCTGAAAGGAATTTGGCAGAGAGTTAAGAAGAAAAGGTTTTAAATCTGATAATTTACAAGCAAATTTTTAAAAAACGTGAGTTTCTGTAACTTTGCAATATATAACGATTACCCAGTGAAAGGTATTTTCTGGCACACACCACGCAGAATAAATCCACACAATTTATCACAATCACAAAACCTTCAGTTCACTAAAACAATAAAGAAACTAGTGGCAAATGTAGCAATTAATTGCCAATAATTGAAGCAAGGATACTGATTTATCAGAGATTTGATCTATTGCCAATATTCTCAGCACAGCACTTTGTTTGATCATAACTCATAATTTCATCTTTTTTTTAAATAATGCTGTCCTTTGCCAATATTATCCTCTGCCCTCATCCCTTGAAGGCTTTATGCCCAAGTTCTTGAAGGGACTTCTTTTTCTAGCTGATATGAAGATCTTTTGATTTTGGATTATGAAAAGAGGCCCATTCTAAATCAGAGATGAAGCTCTTCACTTAAATCTCTATCCAAAAGATGGATTCATTAAAGAAAAGAAGAACTTCTCATGACCCCATTACATCCTTGAATCTACTTAGGCATTTCAGAAATGCATGAACTATAGAATGATATAGCAAGTGGATCAAATGCCCACTTATAACTGACTTTCTTCCGTCCCCACTAACTTGCAAATGTTTTCTTTCCCTTTCACCCGATTCTCCATTGAGTTGGGTTCCAATTCCCTTACAGGCAGCACATTCCGGGCCATAATTCACTGAGTAAAAGACACTATCATTTTATCATTCTGGCTATAACTTGGGGAACTGCAGCACTGATTATCTGATGCACAGATATATTCTGGTGCTCATGTATCTTTTTGGTAGGAGCTCTCGGACTGAGCATGAAATATAGGACAAATTGCTGGATTTATTTCAGAAGTTTACAGGCTAATCCTTTTGGAGGGTTGAAGTTAGAATAAAGTTGAATAAAAACTCCACCATGGATGGTCCCAAGCCCAGTTGCAAAAGGAGGATTGGGCATGGAGCTAGGAATCCCATTCCATAAAAATCCAGAGCCAGAGAAACACCAACAGAAGCTCCAAAGACCTCATCCCTGGGAGAGGAACGATTTTCATCTGGAAGACATATGAAATTGCGTGGTGGAAGTGGAAACCATGGAGCCAATCAACTTTCCATCAGCCCAGGACAGACAACTCTGGCGAGCAGCTATCGGTGGCTTATGCCCCAATCAGGCGGAAGGGCTTAAGAAGGAGAAGAAATTTGAATAAAGTTAAATAATAATGTTCAGCTGAGGTCATGATTAAAGACTAAAGACTAGCTTTATTTTTCACACATGCAGTTCTGATCACAGGAAGGGATCAATAAGATTGAAAGAGTGCAGAGAAAATTTACAAGGATGATGCCAGGACTTGATGACCTGAGTTACAGGGAAAGGTTGAATAGGTTAGGACCTCACCAGGTGAACCAGTTTTGGGGGTCATTGAGCCACAAGAAACTATAGATTAAGTGCCACCTTTAGTTCTACCATATCTGGTCCTTGAAAGAAAGTCATGACTGGTAATCATGTGTCTATTCCCCCGAACATGGCAAGTAGCCATCCAATGCTTTGTTGAAAATATTTCAGGAAATCATAAGGAGAGTGTCTCAAATGCTGACAATTTTCTGAGTTAGAACAGTCTCCTTATCTCCCTTCGAGGTATTTGGCTAATGATTTTACAAAGATTTCTGGTTATTGACCCCTTTTTCACCAGAAGCCTGATAGAAAAAAAAGGTATTTCAGAGCAGGGAAAAATCTTGCAGCTTGTAGCAACATTGTTGAAGCAGACTATGTTGTTCGCTGTTTTACTGCTGAAGCACACTAAAAGCAGGATTAAGGCAACATAGTTAAGTTTGTAAATCAGGCACATATTGTGGAGTTGGAATTAATACAAAATAATCTAATTTGGAGAAGAAGATGAAAGAAGGGCAGGAATAAAAAGGCAGATTCTTGTGGCTTTAATATTGGATTGATATGTTGATATAAATGTGAAGAAAGTACACTGAAGATCATGCATTCTGAAAACAAAAATACACAAAACAATCCAATGTGCCATAGCCTACACTTGTTCTTTAGCAACGGCAGCAACAACAACAGGAGGATTAAATATTAGCTTTATTTGTCATATGCACTGTGCATCAAAACATCAAAACATACTGTGAAATGCATCATTTATATCAAGGTCAAACACAGTCCAAATTCATGCTGGGGGCAACCCATAAGCACATATTGCCATGCTTCAGACATTGCCATAGCATGCTCACAGCTTATTAACCATAACATGTATAGCGTATCTTTCAAAAGTTGGTGAAAGTCAGAGCACCCAGAGGAACCCCACACTGTGACACGGAGAACACAACAAACTCCTTACAGACAGCAGTGGGAATTGAACCCAGATTTTACAGCTGGTGCTATAATCGCTATGCTACTGTGAGGGAACAGAAGAGGTTGAGAATGAAGAGGCAGATGGCAATAAGAACCCATCTCATCAATGAGAAACCCAAGAGATTTATTTTTTTAGAGAGATACAGCACAGAATAGGTCCTTCTGTGCTGCCCAGGAACCCCAATTTAACCCTAGCATAATCATGGGACAATTTTAAATGACCAATTAACCTATTGACCTGTACCTCATATGCCATGGGAGGGACCCAGGGCAGACGGAGAACACCCATGCATTCCACAGGAAGGACGCATTAACTCCTTACCGAGGATGCCAGCATTAAATCTAAACTCTGACACCCAGGACTATAATAGCACCAAACAATTGAGGACCCAACTCCACCAGCCAGATATGGGCAGAGCAACCATTCAATAGATGAAACAAATTGATGGCACCTTTGTACTAGCCATCGTCCCTGCACATTCTCAGTCCTGGTGGAGGATCACAACCTGAAACATTGACTATTCCCATTCCCATTCACATTCTGACATCTCGGTCCATGGCCACCTCTTGTGCCAAGATGAGACCACACTCAGGGTGGAGGAACAACACCTTTCTCCTTTTAGTAAAACATTTTTCCTTTCCCTCTTCTTCTATTCCCATTCTGGCCTCTTAACTCTTCTCACCTGTCTATTACCTTCCCCCCAGTTCTCCTCATCCTTTCCTGTCTCTCTTCTCTCCTCTCCTATCAGATTCCTTCATCTCCAGCACTTTATCTTTCCTGCCCACTTGGCTTCACCTATCACTTTCTAGCTGTCCTCCTTCCCCTCCTCCCACATTGTTATTCACCAGAGAAAACGACCTTGGCAATTGTGGGGATGACTTACAGTGGACTGAAACACTTGAGCATTTAAACATTAAGAAAGAGGATGAGCTGGACCTTTTGAAAGGCATTAAGTTAGATAAGTCGCCAGGTCCAGACGAGATATACCACAAGCTACTGTGGGAAGTGAGGGAAGAGATTGCTGAGCCTCTGGGAATGATCTTTCCATCATCAATAGCAACAGGAAAAGTACTGGAAGATTGGAGGGCTGTAAATGTTGTTCTTTTGATCAGGAAAGGGAGGAGACATAACCCAGAAAATTATAGACCAGTGAGTCTTATTTCAATGGTGGATAAATTGTTGGAGATCCTGAGAGGCAGGATTTATGAGCATTTGGAGAGATGTAATCTTATTATGGACAATTAGCATGGCTTTGTCAAGGGTAGGTTGTGCCTTACGAACCTGATTGAATTCTTTGAAGGTGTAATAAAACGCATTGATGAAGGTAGAGCAGTGTACATAGTCTATATGGATTTCAGTAAGGCATTTGATAAGATTCCCCATGCAAGGCTCCTTCAGAAAGTGAGGAGGCATGGGATCCAAGGAGACCTTGCTTTGTGGATCCAGAATTGGCTTGCCTACAGAGGCAAAGGGTGGCTGTAGATGGTTCATATTCTACATGGAGGATGACGACCAATGTGTTCCATAGGGATCTGTTCTGGGACTTAGGCACCCCTCTGTGATTTTTACCATAAGACCATAAGTCAAAGGAGAAGAAGTCAGCCATTCAGCCCATCATGTTTGCTCCACTATTTCATCCTGAGCTGATCCAATCTTCCCTTTAGTCTCATTCTCCCACCTTCTCACCATAACCTTTGATGCCCTGACTACTCAGATACCTATTAATCTCTGCCTTAAATACACCCAAAGACTTGGCCATGCCGCCCGTGGCAACAATTCCATAGATTCACCACCCTCTGTTCTGAATGGGCACCCTGCAGTCCTCAAGTCATGTCCTCTTGTACTAGGCTCCCCCACTGAGGAAGATGAAGGGTGGGTTGGTAAGTTTGCTGATAATACAAAAGTTCGGGCTATTGTGGATCGTCTGGAGGGCTGTCAGAGGTCACAGCGGGACATCAATAGGATGCAGAACTGGGCTGAGAAATGGCAGATGGACTTCAACCCAGGTAAGTGTGAAATGGTTCATTTTGATAGGTCCAATTTGAAGACACAATATAATATAAATTGTAAGACTCTTGGCACTGTGGAGGATCTGAGAGATCTTGGGGTCCTTGTTGATATGACACTCAAAGCTGCTGTGCAGGTTGACAGTGTTGTTATGAAGACATATGGTGTATTGATATTCATCAACCAAGGGATTAAATTCAAGAGCCATGAGGTAACATTACAGCAATACAAGCCCTTGGTCAGACCCCACTTGGAGTACTGTGCTCAGTTCTGGTCACCTCACTACAGAAAGGATGTGGAGACTGTAGAAAGAAAGCAGGCTAGATTTACTAAGATGTCACCTGGATTGGAGAGCGTTATGAGAATAGGTTGAGTGAACTCGGCCTTCTTTCCTTGGAGTGATGGAGGATGAGAGGTGACCTGATAGAGGTGTATGAGATGATGAGGGGCATTGATTGTGTGCATAGTCAGAAGTTCTTCCCATGGCTGAAATGGCTAACGTGAGGGGACTTAGTCTTAAGGTGTTTGAAAGTAGGTATAAGGGGGATGTCAGCCGTAAGTTTTTCACACAGAGTGGTGGGTACGTGGAATGCACTGCCAGTGGCGGTGGTAGAGGTGAATAAAATAGGGTCTTTTAAGACCTTTTTAGATCAGTACATGGAACTTAGAAAAATAGAGGGCTATGCAGTAGGGTAATCCTAGGCAGTTTCTAGAGCAGGTTACATAGTTGGCACAACATTGTGGGCCGAAGGGCCTGTAATGTGCTGTAGATTTCTATATTCTATGTTTTATACTACCATTTTCTCTCTTAGGTCACAGTCTTGGTGAAGGGTCTTGGCCTGAAATGTAGACTGATTACTCATTTTCATAGATGCATCCTGACCTGTGGAGTTCCTCCAGCATTTTGTGTGGATTGCTTTGTATTTCCAGCATCTGCAGAATTTCCATCTTTATGATTGACTATTTCTTTGCATGTTTATGATTGACTACACCCACGGAGTTCCTCCAAGGGTCAGGCTTTTGCCACCGTTTTCCAGCAGCTGCTGTCTCTTGCGTCCTCTGAAGCGACAGCTACCCTTTTGTTGCATGTGCTCTCGGCCACCTCAAGAACTATGATTTCCTGCACCCTTAACAAAAAGTCATGTGATGATTTTAAAGCTGATGGTCAGATCCATACCCCAAGTCAGCCTTTCGCTGCACTTTAAGCATGTTTGGAAATTGCGTCTTGTCTCCATACTGCAACAAGAAGGAAAACTGGAAATGAGCAGGAAGGTGGAAGCGGGCTCCAAGGAAAACAGAATGCAGAGAGGTAAATACCCAGAAATGAGGAATGGCCAGTGATCTGAAGCACTAACTCTGCTCTCTCCATGTTAATAAAAGCAAGTGTGTAATGTTGAGACTTTATAAAGCACTGGTGAGGCCTCACTTGGAGTATTGTGAGCAGTTTTGGGCTCTTTACCTTAGAAAGGACGTGCCGAAACTGGAGAGGGTTCAAAGGAGGTTTACGAAGATGATTCCAGAATTGAATGGCTTGTCGTGTGAAGAGTGTCTGGTGGCTTTTCTACGGAATTCAAATGAATTCAGAAGAATGAGGGGTGACCTCATTGAAACCTATCGAACAGTGAAAGGACTTGATAGAGTGGATGTAGAGAGGATGTTCCTCTGGTGGGACAATCCAAGACCAGAGGACGCAGCCTCGGGTTAGAGGGGCATCCTTTTAGATCTGAGATGAGGAGCAATTTCTTTAGCCAGAGGGTGGTGAATCTGTGGAATTCTTTGCCAGAGGCAGAGGAGGCCATGTCTTTACGCATATTTAAGGCAGAGGTTGAAAAAATTCTTGATTGGTCATGGTATGAAGGGATATGGGGAGAAGGCAGGAGATTGGGGCTGAGAGGAAAATTGGATCAGCCATGATGAAATGGCCGAGCGGACTTGACAGGCCAAATGGCCTAATTCTGTTCCAGTGTCTAATGAAATTCATGTATTTCAACTTCGCAGCAGCTGATGGAGAGTTCCATCCTAATGCATGAAGACAGCATCTGTGACAAAAGATTACCATTGAGATCATGACAATAATACATTTACTAAAGGATCAGTCTTTCAAATTCAGAATACTGGATTCTACAGTACTGTGCAAAATTCTTAGACACATATATATAGCTAGGTTGCCTAAGACTCTTGCACAGTACTGCAGTTGGTGAGTTTGTAAATCTGCAGGAGCAGAGGATGTTGGGAGTGGCATGGGTGGAGTGCCGCGGGAGGGGTGTGAGAGAGAGTGCCATCGCTGGGGCGTGACATGTGTGTAGACACACTCAGCCCTGAGTCACCATGCAAAGTCATTTGATTCCAGACAAATGGTTTATTGATCATCACAGGATGTCTCTCTGGAGTTACCTGCTCCCTCCCCTCTCCCTTTCCCTTTTTGCAACCGTGATTCCCCTCTTCTCATCTCCTTCCCACTCTCAGTCCACAATGGAGATGCATATCAGAATCAGATTTATCATCTCTCACATATGTCATGAAATTTGTTTGTTTTGCAACAGCAGTACAGTGCCATACATAAAATTCCTCTAGTACTGTGCAAAAATCTTAGGGTCTCTGGCTATATGTATGTGCCTGAGACTTTTGCACAGAACTGTGTGTGTTTGCTCTGTTCTAATACTGTTGCAAGTAAGTTTTACATTGCCCCTCTACATATATACACTGGTGCACGTAACAATAAATCTGACTTTGACTTTCAGCTACAACACTCTCCAGCAGTCAGTAATAGTGGATCAATCTTGGCCAGTGCTTATATAATCTATAAGATAATCAGTATAAAGAAATTTCACCTTGGGCATACCAGAATATTAACATTACACTTCTCTGCAAACTTTTGTTTGACAGCTAAAGTACATTTATCACTGAAATTCTTTCACTGTATAATATCAAATGCAGATATATCATATCTCTCTCAATGTAACATTAAGCAAAGACAGCCGTGCCAAGTACTCATAGCTGCCTATAAAGAAACATTGAGCAATTTGTTTTTCTTCAAAAAGCCAGGAACCTCGAAGCACAACTAATTACTAATTGCAGCCTAACGCACTGGATCTACCCTAAATGTTCCTGGGTTTATCTTTCCACTTGTGTCACCATGCTTGGAAAGTTAGGTTGGTGGCCAAATTCCTGATTTTTTTTTTTGTACAGAAATACATTAATTATAAATTCAAGCCATCACAGCACTATAGTACAATCACATTTCAAACCAAAACCAGACAAATCGTGACTAATACAGACTAAGCTAACACATTTCTATCCCCACAGAGGATGGCATTTGTCCATTCTGTGCCCAATGATCTCAAAATACATTTACATTACTGGTGGATGCCTTGCACTCTATTCATTTTTTTATTCTTCTCCAGCCCTTGACCTTTCTCACCCACCTGGCTTCACCCACCACCTTCCAGCTAGCCTCATTCCCCTCCCCTCACCTTTTAATTCAGGCATCTCCCCCCCCTTACCTTTCAGCCCTGAAGAAGGGTCTTGGCCCAAAACGTCAACTGTAACGCCTTTCCATAGCTGCTGCCTAACCTGCTGAGTTCTTCCAGCATTTTGTGAGCATTGCTTTGGATTTCCAGCATCTCATGTTAGTGAACTGTGTCATTGGCATCAACGATCAATACAATCTGACATGTGCTGTGGTCAACCCACAAGCATTGCCATGCTTCTGGTGTCGACACAGCATGCCCACAACTTACTAGCCCTAACCCGTATGTCTTTGGAATGTAGGAGGACACTGGAACACCAGGAGAAAAGTCATGTGGTCATGAACTCCTTACAATTCCTCCAGAATTGAGCCGCGATTGCTGCCACTGTAAAGCGTTGACCTAGTTGCAATGCTACAGTTCTGCATGTTATAGAGAGTTTGGGTTGTAACCAACAAAACAGGGAAATGGAAAACAGTGGATGTGGCATAATTTGACCTTCAGAGAGCCTTCAGTAAGATGTCGCCAAATGGCTATTAAGGAAAATTAGATCACAGAGGATTGCATGGATTGAGGGCTGATTAATGAACAGAACATAAGGAGTGGGAACGAATGGTCTATTTATATATGGAACAAGTCAGCAGCAGTACCATAGGGCTTGGCGGAGACACAAGAGAGCACAGATGCTGGAATCTGGAGCAACAAATAATCTCCCAGGCTCCAAGTTTGCGTGCTTGCTACAGATATACCACAGAGAGCACTCTGACTGGTTGTATCATTGCCTGGTATGGAAGCTCCAAAGCACAGGGTTGATAAAAGCTGCAAAGGGCTGCAAACTCAGCCAGCCCCATCATAGGCACTAGCCTTCCCACCATCAAGAGTATCTTCAAAAGAAGGCAGCATCCATCTTCAAGGACCCCCACCATCCAGGACATGTCCTCTTCTTATTACTACCATCAGGGAGCCTGAAGACACACACTCAATGTTTTAGGAACAGATTCTTCCCCTCTAGCATCAGATTTCTGAATGGACAATGAACCAATGAACATTATTTCATTATTTTTCTCTTTATGCACTATTTATTTATCTCTGTGTGTGTATTTATTTGTATTTCTTATTGAACTTATAGTAATCTTTAATGTAGTGCAGCCACAAAACATCAAATTTCATGTCAGTGATAATAAACCTGATTCTGCTTCTCAATCTCTTCTTTAATATATTGATGAACTGAACCACCACAGCACCATTATGCAGAGAATCTCAAAGAATTACTACCCTTTGAAGAAATTTCTTGTCCTCTCAGTCTTCACTCCATTTATTTCCATTTAACTAAACGATGCAGCTTAATGTTGAAGAAGGTAGTGAGAGGATTGGAGTGTGTCATAGTCCAGATAGATTCAACACCCAATCTTCCAGAGGAACTCAATGGGTCAAGCAGCATCAATGAAAGAAATAATCAATGGTTCTGGTCAACACCCTGTCTCAGATCTCCATAGATGCTACTCAGACCCCAAGTTCCACCAGCAGACTGCTTGTTGTTCCACATTCCAGCATCTGCAGTCTCTTATGTCCCAATCAAGCAAGGCCTGTAGAGGGGGAAACATCTGGAAACATTAACACTGTTTCTACCTCCACAGACACTGACTGGCCTACCGAGTATCCACAGCATTCTGTTTTTATTTCACACCTCCTACATCTCCATTGCATTTTCTTTCAAAGAAGACCTTGTAAGACCATAACAGATAGGAGAAGAATTAGGCCACTGGGCCCATGGCCTATTCTCCTCCCTTCTTCCCATAACTATTGACATCCTTACTAATCAAGAACCTATGAACATCCACTTTAAATATACCCAATGACTTGGTCTCCACAGTGGTCTGTGGCAATGAATGCCATAGATTCACTTCCCTCCGTCTAAAGAAATTTCTCTTTACCTGTTTTCTAAAGGAACATCCTTGTATTCTGAGGCTGTGCCTTCTGGTCCAGGACTCCCCATTATTAGAAACATCCTCTCAATCTCTACATTATCTTGTCCTTTCAGTATTCAATAGGTTTCAATGAGATCCCCTTATTCTTCTAAACTCCATTCAGTACAGGTCCAGAGTCATCACACGCTCCTCATACATTAACCCTTTCATTCCCAAAAAAAATTTTCATGAGCTTCCTCTGGACCCTTTCCAAAGCCAGCACATCCCTTCTTTGATAAATGGTCCAAAATTGTTCACAATACTCCAAGTATGGCCTGACAAATGCCTTATAAAGCCTCAGCGTTACACCCTTGCTTTTATATTCTAGTCCTTATGTTACAACACAGTTTAGCGCCTCCGTGGCTGAGCAAGATCTTCTCTGTTTAATTATTGGGTTTGAATGACTATCTCATAAGAAGTTCTATCAACCGTGCTCTTCCCTGGTGTTTGTGACACGGCACCGTTCACTCTTCTCAGTCTAAGCATCACCTGGTTTAGCAATGATCAAGACAGCAAAGTACTGAAAACAAAAACAAGGTTCGTGAGCTAGCAGCTTTTCTTCAATTGCATGTGCACTATAGTGCAAAATGTTCTTAATCTACAAAGAAAGTAGTTTCACAATCTGCGAGGTGACAAGGACAGGGAGACACACATATTTTATACAAACTGGTAGATTTTTATCCCACAGAGAAGTGGAATTCAGAGCACTTTCACAACCTACAGACTCACTTTCAAGGGCTCTACAACTTATGTTCTCAGTATTACTTACTTTTTTTATTTGCAGATGCCTTAAGACCCACACCACGAGGTTCAGAAATAGTTTTACCCTTCAACCATTAGGCTCCTGAACCAGTGTGGATAGCCACTCACCTCAACTCTAACTAATTCCACAACCTACAGACTCACTCTCAAGGACTCTACAATTCAGATTCTCTAAATAGTTATTTATTTATTATTTGCACAACTTGCCTTTTTTTGCACATTGTTTTTTGTCAGTCTTTGGTTATGTATATTCTTCCAAAAGTTCTATCCTATTTTTTATTTTCCTGTAAATGCCTGCAAGAAAATATCTCTTAATATAGAATACGATAACATAAAAGTGCTGTCTTTGTCCAAATGCCACTGGCGTTTAGGGCAGCAATAGAGATGCTCCATCTCTAGTGGTGTTCACCGCTTCCTTCATCATGACAGTAGATTCGACTAACATAAACGTACCTTGATAATGAATTCACTTTGACTTTGATCCCGCTCCCCATCGCCAGCTCAAGCACTGGGAGCAAACTTGACTGTAATGCATGGCAGGAAAAGGCAGCAGAGCAGGCCTGCTACTGTTTCTTATCTTCTTACATTCTAACCCGCCCCTGGAAGGTAACAGCTCACCAGCTGAAGTCCCCACAATCCCACTAAACCACAAGCTAAATCCACTTAGGATGTGCGTTGCCTGATCCACTGTTGGCTCAGTCTCAAAATTCCTGTTGTAGCCCCTTTCTCATTGAGTCCTCCTTCCACAGGATCTCTGTCTCTCAGAGAGGATGGCAGCTGGAGCCTGGAGCGCTGTCTGATATCTATTGTTGTAGATCAAAGGACTTCCTACTGAAGAAAAGTACAACACTAAGCCCTCAGTCTGTTTGATGAAATTGTGCATGACACTTGTCTGCTGAATTAATCTTTCCTTCCAGGCATTTTGAAGCAGTTCATTGAGGCTATGAGAAACTGGAACAGAAGCAACTACTTCGTATAGTCACCGAGTCATGCACTCAGTGGCCACTTTATTAGGCACACATGTACACCTGCTTGCTAATGCAGATCTCTAATTCAGCCAATTGTGTGGCTGCAGCTCAATGCGCTGACGCCTGCAGGCCTGCTCAAGGGGTTCCGATGTTGTTCTGCAATATGGAGAAGGTATTTGATCTAGATGACTTTGACAATGGGTGCCATCTGGGGTGGTTTGAGTATCTCCGAAACCTGCTGATCTCCTGGGATTTTCACACACAACAGTCTCTGGAGTTTACAGAGAATGGTGAAAAAAACAAAAGAAAAATCCAGTGAGTGGCAGCTCTGTGGGTGGAAATGCCTTGTTGATGAGAGAGGTCAGAGGAGAATGGCCAGACTGATTCAAGGTGACAGTAACCAAAATAACCACGTGTTACAACAATCGTGTGCAGAAGAGAATCCCTGAGTGCAGAACACAGTGAACCTTGAGGTGGATGAGCAACAGCTGCAGAAGACCACACAGGGTTTCACTCTTAATAAAGTGGCCTCTGACTCTGGAGCTATACAGCACAGAAACAAGCCCTTCAGCCTGATTTATCCAAGTTTCCTGCCCCATGCTTGCCTCCATTCACCTGGCTAACTATCTTATAGGCATTTTAGTTGTATTTCCAAAGAACACCTGTGTCACAAAATAGACGCAGGGCTTTGCAGCTGCATTATCATGGTCAAAGAGGTAGGTTTTAAGAGACAGCTTAAAACGCAAAAGAGATAGGAAGCTGGAGAGAAAGGTGGAAAGAAAGGCACACACAAATATTTCCACAGAAACAAGAAAAGGGAGAATATGATGAATTTACTAAATAGAGGGGAAGATTTGTGTGTTACAGACTGATATAAAGAGTCTATAATAACTTGAATTACCCAATTCACTACCTAAGCAATGCCAACGTAATAAGTTCATAATGAAGTACTCTGCCAAAGAGGTTTTAAAGTATGGAACTTGGCAACCCATCAAAAGTGCAGTGAAGAAAATCAGAGATACTCAAGAAGCTAGCATTGATGAAATCCAGATGTCTGCTCTAAGAGGAAGCAATTCCATTTTGCAAGATAAGAATTGTGGAATATAAGATCATCAGCACAAATATTTCAGAAGGCCATATGTCTGGATGAGTTTGCAGAGGTTGGAAAGGTCATGCTTGATATTTTTTAAAAAGATGTAATTTTTAAATTAAGATGCTGGGAGCAAATGTAGTCCAACTAAATGAGAGGTGATGGATCAATAAGGTTTTGTACCAGTTCTTACACAGACAACAGGACTTTACTTGACTTGCATTTCTAGAGAAGAATGAATGATGCCAGCTGAAAGTTCCTTGTTACAGTTATGCCTAGTGATGGTCATGGTCTCACAATTGTTATTTCATTGTCACAATTTAGCCTTAAGTCAAGGCAAGTTGAAAGTTGTAAATCTACTTTTACAGTATAAATATTTCAATATTTTCTGATTCACAAGGGGCCACAGTTCAAGATTCAGAATCTTTCCATATGTATCTGGGTTAGCTTTTCACTTAATTTGCTTTCAAAACCTCAGTAAGAAAGTATAATGGCACAGATTCAGTTATAAACAATTTTCTCTACTGCACTTTTTTAACCTGATCTCTCATGTTGATGAAGTTCTTCTATATCAGAATGATTCATGACTTTGAAAATCAATCCAGTTATACTTACACCAAAGCATTTGTAGTGTGTGCACTATTGATTAATACTTATAGAGATACAGGGTTTAACTCACAGGTCCATGCAAGTATTTCTGCAACAGGAAAAGTGGGAATAAACTAAATGACCACGTAATTAGGTACCCTGTGCACTTGCTCACTAATGCATATATCTAATTAACCAATCATGTGGTAGCAACTCAATGTATAAAAGCATTCAGGCATGGTCAAGAGGTTCTTTTATTGTTCAGACGAAACATCAGAATGGGGAGAAAAAGTGATCTAAGTGACCTTGACTGTGGAATGATTAATAGTGCCAGACAGGTTTGAGTATTTCAGACGCTGCTGATCTCCTGGAGCTTACATAAAGTGGTGCAAGAAACAGCAAGCAGCAGATCTGTGTGTGAAAATGCTTTGTTAATGAGAGAGGTCAGAGGAGAATGGCCAATCTGGTTCAAGCTGACAGGAAGGTGACAAATAACCACAAAGTGTTAGATTGGATTAGAATTTTATTTCTTGCATCCATCTCACAACATGAGGGAGTAAAAATCTTCATGTAGTGTCTCCATTGCAATATACAGGCAATAAGGAAGGGAAATTTGGGAGGATATTACCCAAACACTAAGATTGTATACAAAATTGTGTTGTATACACGTACACACAGTCAGCTACACAATCAGATCAATGTGTATTGATAAATCTGATGGCCTGGTGAAAGAAGCTGTCCCGAAGCCTGCAGGTCCTGGCTTTAATGCTGTGGTACCAATTGACAGACAGAAGCAGTTGAAGCAGTTTGTGTTTGGGATGGCTGGTGTCCTCCGGACCCTTTTTATGCACCTGCTGCTGTAAATGTCCCAAACAGAGGAAAGTTCACATCCACTGATGTGCTGGGCTGTCTGCACCACTCTCTGCAGTGCCCTGTGATTGAGGGTAGTACAGTTACACCAGGCGGTGCCACAGCGAGTCAGGTTGATCTCAATATGCCCATGTAGAAAGTCCCAAGCACTTGGGGACTCATGCCAAACTTCTTCAGCCGTCTGAGCTGAGGCTTTTTTACACCACAGCCAGTATGTAGAGTCCAGGTGAGATCCTTGGTGATGTGTACACAGAGAAATATGAAACTACTCACCCTCTCAACTACAGCCCCATTGCGACCTTGCTAAGTTGGTGTGCAGAATGAACCTTGAGTAGATAGGCTACAGCCACAGTGGATTACAAACATGCACTCTGTGGTCACTTTATTAGATATAAGAGGTGCCTAGATAACCGACTAAATAGGAGAGTGGATTTGTGTGCTACAGACTCATACAAAGAGGTCATAATAACTTTGTATTCCTCTCTGTGCCTCCTGGCCTGTTGAGTTCCTCCAGCATTTTGTGTGTGCTGTACTGGATTTCCAGCATCTGCAGAATCTCTTGTGTTTTGGAGTATTCAATGCACCACCTAAGCAATAGAAGTGCAGTCTGTTTATTATGAAATACTCTGCCAAAGAGCAAGAACAGAAGCATGCTATCTGTTGTGTCTGGGCTCAACAATGTGCCAAACTATGCTAACTCTACCCAAGCTGAAATAAATGAATTTCCTTGACATTCTACAACAAAATTGTTTATTAAAACTACTCTGCATTTGAGAAATAAATATATTTTTTCTCAATGTTCCAACATTTTAAAAAAATCAATTTAATTCGGATTCACCTGATGCTATATTTACACAGTTCCTTCAGCAAAGTGGTCTATGAATGTGAAAAATACACTCCTGTACCTAATAATATGGCCACTGAGTGTATAGTCATGGTCTTCTCATGCTGTAGCCCATCCACATCAAGGTTCCATGCATTGTGGGTTCCAAGATGCTCTTCTGCACACCACTGTTGTAACGCATGGTTATTCGAGTTATTGTCGCCTTCCCGTCAGCCTGAACCAGTCCGGCCATTCTCCTCTGACCTCTCTCAATAAAAGACATTTTCACCCACAGATCTGCCACTCACGAGTGTTTTTTTTTGTTTCACACACCATTTTCGGTAAACTATCAAGACCGTTGTCCCCAGGAGATCACAGCCATTTCTGAGGTGCTCAAGCCACCCTGTCTGGCACCAATTTCAATCACATTTTTCTCCATTCTGATGTTCGGGCTGAACAACAATTGAACATCATGACCATGTCTGCATGCTGTTGTGCATTCAGCTGCTGCTACATTATTGGCTGATAGTTGCATTAACAAGCAGGTGTACAGGTGTACTTAACAAAGTGGCCACTGAGTGTATAATTATTAACAATTTGTTTGAAGTTTCACAGACTCACTTCCTCTCTTAACATATAAAAATACAAGTTGGAAATCAGACTATTTTGCTAATTTTACTCTGATTCAAATAATCATTTCTAAAGCTGGTGATGATATGCAGACCAAGTCCTCACTTTGCTAGGCTTGGTGCATACTTATTCAAGGAAGATTTTCTTAAGGCAAGGTTTGTAAGAGGCTACAAAATAGAACAAGAGACGTAGGTGTTGAGTGATACACAATAAAAATCACTATATAATCTTTTCAATTTACGTGAGAGCATGTGTTCCTACTAAGTGACACTTTATTGCACTCTACCTAATTTGCTGCAGGCTCGATCAAACCCGTTCTGCATAGCTGAAACATGACATCTGTGAAATCATCACACTGATGTACCTTAAATGTTCTTTCCTTCAAAACAGTAAACATAACAGCAATTACAATTGAAAATCTCAATCAAAGACTGTGAGTGTTGGAAAGACGGTATTCTACAAATCATAGAGGCATGGAGTCTATGAAAACAGACCCTTCAGCCCATCAAAATTGCCATCCAAACTAGTCCAATTTGCCTTTGACCCATATCACTCTCCACCTTCCTATCCACGTACCTGTCTAATACCATTTAAAAGGTACTTGGAAATGTACAGTACAATGCAAAAGTCTTAGATACATATAGGGTACCTAAGACTTTTGCACAGTACTGTAGTAATTTTATGTTTTGCATTGTATTGCTATTGAAAAAAAAATGATAGTTCATGACAACACACACAAAATGCTGGTGGAACACAACAGGCCAGGCAGCATCTGTAGGGAGAAACACTGTCGACGTTTCGGGCTGAGACCCTTCGTCAGAACTAACTAAGTTAGTCGACTAACGAAACGTCGACACAGTGCTTCTCCTTATAGATGCTGCCTGGCCTGCTGTGTTCCACCAGCATTTTGCATATGTTGTTTGAATTTCCAGCACCTGCAGATTTCCTCGTGTTTGCTCTTTAAAGTTCATGACGTGTGAGTGATGATAAACCTGATTCTGATATGGGTCTCTATTGTGGACTGGGAGTGGGAAGGGGGCAGGGAGAGGGGAATCATGTTTGGGAAAAGGGGAAGGGAGAGGAGAGGGAGCGGGAAGCACCAGAGAGGCATTCTGTAATGATCAATAAACCAGTTGTTTGGAATCAAATGACCTTGCCCGGTGTCTCAGGACTCGGTGTGTCTGTACTGTACTGAAATAAGTTAAGAAGGGCTTGGAAGGTGATGGGCCAATGGCAAATGTTGTAAATACCTGCCTCAGTCACTTCCTCTTACTGTTCATTCCATGCTGACCAATCACCGGGTGAAAAGTTGCCCCTTAGGTTCCTATTAAATCTCCTCCTTTTCACTTTTAACCTGTGCCTTCTTGCTCTTGATTCCCTAACCCTAATCAGGCTGTCTCAATGGAGAAAGCGACAGAGTTAATGTTCCTTCAGCAAAACTGGTAAACAATTTTGAGTGAATATATTGAGTTGGGAGGGAAAGGGTATTCGGCACAAGTGTGGGAAAGGAAGAGCAAAAGGGAAAAGTGAAGGCAAGATGACCCACCGAATTACAGGAGGGGTATTAATACGGTTGAAAGAGTGCAGAAAAGGTTTACAAGGATGTTGCTGGGACCTGAGAAACTGAGTTACAGAGAAAGGTTGAATAGGTTAGGACTTCATTCCCTGGAGCATAGAAGAATGAGGGGAGATTTGATAGAGGTATATAAAATTATAAAGGGTATAGATAGAGTGAATGCAAGCAGGTTTTTTCCACTGAGGCTAGGGGAGAGGAAACCAGAGGACATGGGTGAAGGGGGAAAAGTTTAAAAGGAACATTGAGGGGGGGGGATTCTTTACACAGAGAGTGGTGGGAGGGTGGAATGAGCTGCCAGATGAAGTGGTAAATGCGGGCTCACTTTTAACATTTAAGAAAATCTTGGACAAGTACGTGGATGAGAAGTGTATGGAGGGATATGGTCCAGGTACAGGTCAGTGGGCCTAGGCAGAAAAATGGTTCGGCACAGCCAAGAAGGGCCAAAAGGCCTGTTTCTGTGCTGTAATGTTCTCTGGTTCAATGAATGCACTTGGTCCCAAAGAACCTACAGCCACTGAAAATGGAACTCACGTGAACATCAATGGAATAATGATCTATTTATTATTTTTTTCTTCTTCTTCGTCTTGCATTGAACTGTTGCTGCTAAGTTAACAAATTTCACACCACATGATAAACCAGATTCTAATTCTGATTCAGAAAAATCTTTTAGAGCACAAAGGCACCATAGTGGCTAGCGTAACGCTATTACAGATCCATTGATAATGACATATCACAATGGCGGTGAAAGTAGAGGAAGGGTTCGGCAGTGAAGGGACTCTAGTTATCTTGCACTCCATGCCACTGGACCCTGACCCAGATCTGCCAAAGTCTGCGCAGTGGCTCTCCATGCATCAGCCTCCACCCATCAAACAAGGTCACACACAGGCATACTCTGTTAAAAGAATCCACCCTGACATCCTGGTTCATGATTCCCAATTCAGCTTCTGCAACCACCTGAAGACCGACCATTAGGAAAACATCAAATTCAGCTCGAGGGATTGCACTAATACAGCATAGTGCCAGGTTCAGTTCCTACCGCCATCTGTAAGGAGTTTGCACCTTCCTCCTTCGGCTGTGTGGGTTTCTTCCGGGTGCTCCGATTTCCACCCACATTCCAAAGATATACGGATTGGTAGGTTAATTAGTCACATGTGTTAACTTAGCAGCACAGGCCTATTACCATGCTGCTTCTCTAAATAAAAATAAAATGTTTACTGTAGTTTTCATAGAAGGAAAAACACAGGCCAAAACTGTGTCCTGATGAAGGGTCCCAGTCTGAAACGTCCACTGTTCACTCTTTTCCATAAATACTGCCTTACCTGCATTTTGTGTGTGTTACTTTGATTTCCAGCATCTGCAGATATTCTTTTGTTTGTGGGCCAAAACTCTCACCTCTTCGTTGAAAGAGTATTAAGGGATCTTTTTTATAACTGAGAACATAAAAGCCCTGAAACTACTCATCCAGAAGACAATATCCATAGTTTTCAATGTTGCCCATGTGTACAGAAGCATCAGTCTGATCTTCTGAGCCACAACCTCCTTGCTCAGCTGCAGGGAGTGCTGCCAGCTGTGCTTTGGACACACTTGTGTTTTTTTTAAGATGTTGATTTAAACAAATTGAGTTGGGAATTGAATGAGCGAAGAACCTGGAAGTTAGTCAGATGAAGTTGTAAATGACCGAGGCAGAAACGTCGATGGCTGCTTGGTAAGCTAAGAACAGTAACCTGGATGAGTACCACTGACAGCAAAATCCTTTCACTCGGCATCAACTTCCAATTGATATGGTAACTGATTTGTAAAGTAACTGTCTGAACTGTTAATAACCAAAAAGGAATAGTAGGGAGATAAAACTCAGCACTGTAGTGAGCCTCATCAGCTGTTGCCTAGTACTGTTTACTCAGCAATGGAAGCAACGTCCTACCTGCAGCCTGGCACTTGCAAACGGACTGCTCCATAACATCAGCAAATGTGCCTCACAACTCAGAATCAGAATCAAGGGTAGAATCACGGAAATATGTCAGTTTGTGGCAGCAGTACAGCGCAAGACATAAAACTTAATACAATTTACAATAAAATATAAAATAAATAAGTAGTGCAAAAGAGGAGTAGTGATACCTCTCTCTGGTGCCCCTCATCATTCGATTTCTCCCACTGTTCTTTCCTATCAGATTCCTTCTTCTTCAGCTTATCCTATCACCTCCCAGCTTCTTACTTCATCCCCTCCTCCCCTACCAACCACCTTCCTCACCTGGTTTCGCCAATCCACTGCCGGCTTGTACTCCTTCCCCTCGCCCAACTTCTGGCTTCTGTTTCCAGTCCTAATTAAGGGATTCAGCCCAAAACGTCGGCTGTTTATTCCCCTTCTTAAACCCTCCAACAGGGCGGCATGGTAGTGTAGCGGTTAGCACATCACTTTACAGTACCAGTTTTCACTAATTGGGTTTCAATTCCCACAACTACCTGTCAGGGGATTGTACTTTCTCCCCATGAACATGTGGGTTTCCTCCCACATTGCAAAGACGTATGGTTAGGGTTAGTGAGTTGTGGGCATGTCGTGGACATGCTATGTTGGCACTGGAAGCATGGTGACTCTTGCGGGTTGCCCAACACCATCCTTACTGTTTCGATATGGCACAATTGAAACACTTCTCTGTGTGTTTGGGGTGCCACGGTTGCGTAGCGGTTAACGTGATACTATTACAAGGCATCGGGATTCAGAGTTCAATTCTAGCAACATCTATAAGAAGTTTCTAAGTTCTTCGCGTGACCACATGGATTTCCTCCCAGTGCTCTGGCTTCCTTCCACAAATATATACCGGTTAGTAGGTTAATGGGTCATTGTAAGTTGTCGCATGACTAGGTTAGTGTTAAATAGATGGGTTGGTGAGTGGCATAGATCGTTGGGCTGGAAGGGCCTGTTCTGCACTGTTTCTCTCAATCAATCAATCAACAAAACAGAGATTTCCTGTACACCACACAAAATGATACAGGGTGCTACCATATCTCGTGAGGATCAACAATCACCCTGTTGCAAACTCTTTTCACCCACATGATATCTGGGTTACAGGCACCATGACAATGCCAACTCAAAATCAAGTCAGTACCGTAAGAACTCACGTTTGGGATGAGTGGTCTTGAAACCAATCCTACAGCTTCTGTTCTTGGGCAATCAACCTAAGTTTACCTTTACTCTCTTGAGCCTCCCCTTGGCTAGTCCCTTCCCACTTCCTTCCATGCCACTTTGCCTGCCCTCTACATTCAACTCACCAGCGACCACTGCCTTAACTTCACCATTGATGTCCAGTATTTATTCAGTGGCTCTCATTCTCACCACTCCCACTCTCCTCTTTATACTGGCCATCTCCCTGTTCAGTCAAGGTGCAGGCTTTGTAACCTGGAGTATAACCAATTCCTGCCCACCCACAAATGTTGCAGCAGATTGACTGGTGCTCCAGATTCCAGTGTCTGCAGTCTTTTCTGTTGCCCAGGCATTCTGTTGATTGATAAATGCAAGATGAAGAACAGTCTAAGTGTCTTTAACACAAAGGAGCATTCCAAGGCATTTCCTAGAAGTGAAATTGTCAAAGTAAATATCAGGCCAAGAGCAACATGGTAAGCATAGCCTTTCTCGCAATGCTGTACAGCACCAGCAATCACTGATCGATGTTCATTTCCTTCTCAGTCAGTAAAGAGTTTATATGATCTCTCTGAAACATCTGTCCAGATGCTCTGGCATTTTCCCACATCCCAAAGTTACTATCTGTTATGCCACTGGAGTTTTGGGCAGCAATGAAGGTCCTCCATCCCAGTCTGTCCTTGGCCATCTTCTCTTTTGTGCTCCATCTGTGATCTAGGGTCTTCATTTCTGCTCCACTATATGGTACCAAGTTGACTTTGGTCTCCCACGTTTCCTCTGCCCTTCCGAATCCAATGAAGTGCTGTCTTGATGATGCATTTGGCCTCTCTTCCCATCACGTACCCAAAGATGCATGGGTTAGGGATAGCAAGCTGTGCTCATGCTACACTTTTTTGCCAGAAGAGTGGCAACGCTTAGAGGCTGCCCCCAGCTCAATCCTCGGACTGTGTTGATTCTTGATGCAAGTAACCCATTTCACTGTATGTTTCTATGTTTCAACATAGAAACATAGAAAATAGGTGCAGGAGTAGGCCATTTGGCCCTTACAGCCTGCACCACCATTCAGTATGATCATGTCTGATCATCCAACTCAGAACCCTGTACCTGCTTTCTCTCCATAACCCCTGATTCCTTTAGCCACAAGGGCCATATCTAACTTCCTCTTAAATATAGCCAATGAACCGGCCTCAACTGTTTCCTGTGGCAGAGAATTCCACAGATTCACCACTCTCTGTGTGAAGAAGTTTCTCCCCATCTCGGTCCTAAAATGCTTCCCCTTTATCCTTAAACTGTGACCCCTCGTTCTGGACTTCCCCAACATCGGAAACAATCTTCCTGCATATAGCCTGTCCAATCCCTTTAGAATTTTATACGTTTCAATAAGATAACCCCCCCCCCCAATCTTTTAAATTCCAGTGAATATAAGCCCAGTCGATCCAGTCTTTCTTCATATGAAGATCCTGCCATCCCAGGAATCAATCTGGTGAACCTTCTTTGTACTCCCTCTATAGCAAGAATGTCTTTCCTCAGATTAGGGGACCAAAACTGCACACAATACTCCAGGTGTGGTCTCACTCACCAAGGCCTTGTACAACTGCAGTAGAACCTCCCTGCTCCTGTACTCAAATCCTCTTGCTATGAATGCCAACATACCATTTGCCTTTTTCACCGCCTGCTGTACCTGCATGCCCACTTTCAATGACTGGTGTACAATGACAAATAAAGCTAATCTAATCCAACCAACTCTAATTACAAACGTTTGTACAATTAAATGCATCACTTTGTATTGTTGGGTTTATGTAATTCTTAGTAATCTTCCAGGGGATTGTTTTCTTTAGGTTCAAGTGCCTATAAAAAGTATCCACTCCCCCCTTTGAAGTTTTCATGTTTTTTTTGTTCTACAACATTGAATCACAATGGATTTAATTTGGCTTAGTTGACACTGAGCAACAGAAAAAGACTTGTTCGTGTTAAAGTGAAAACAGATCTCAACAAAGTGATCTAAATTAATTTCAAATATAAAACACAAAATAATTAATTGCAAAAATATTCGCCCCCTTCAAGTCAGTATTTAGTAGATCCACCTTCAGCAGCAACTACAGCCTTGAGTCTGTGTGGATAGATCTTCAACAGCTTTGCACATCTGGGCACTGCAATTTTTCCCATTCTTCTTTGCAAAACTGCTCAAGCACTGTCAGATTCCATGGGGATTGTGAATGAACAGCCCTTTACAAGTCCAGCCACAAATTGTCAATTGGATTGAAGTCTGGACCACTTTAACTTGGCCAATTTAACTTTGTTGTTTTTAAGCCATTCCTGCATAGCTTTGGCTTTGTACTTGGGGTTATTGTCTTGCTAGAAAACAAATCTTCTCCCAAGTCATAGTTCTCTTACAGACTGCATCAGGTCTTCCTCCAGGATTTCCCTGTATTTTGCTGCATTAATTTTACCCGCTACCTTGACAAGCCTTCCATGTTGTAGAACAAACATCCCTACAGCATGATGCAGGCAGCCACAACCACGTTTCATGGTAGGGATGGTGTGTTTTTGATGATGTGTAGTGTTTGGTTTACACCAAACATAGTGTTTAGTCTGATGGCCAAGAAGCTCAATTTTGGTTTCATCAAACCACAAAATCTTCTTCCAGCTGACTTCAGAGTCTCCCACATGCCTCCTTGCAAACTCTGAGATTTCATGTGAGTCTTTTTCAGCAGTGGCTTTCTCTTTGCCACTCTCCTATAAAGCTGCGACTGGTGAAGCACCCAGGCAACAGTTGTTGTATGTGCAGGCTCTCCCATCTCAGCCATTGTTAAACTTGTAACTCCTCCAGAGCTGTCATAGGCCAACCTCACTAGCCGTTTCTTGCACAGTCACTCAGTTTTAGAGGGCAGCCTGCTCTGAACAGATTTACAGCTGTTCCATCTTCTTTCCATTTCTTGATGATTGACTTAACTGCACTCCAAGGGTTATTCAGGGACTTGGAAATTTTCTTGTATTCATCTCATAATTTGTACTTTTCAATAACCTTTTCCCAGAGTTGCTTGGAGTGTTCTTTTGTCCTCATGGTGTAGTTTTTTTGTCAGGATACTAACTCATCAGCAGTTGGACCTTCCAGATACAGGTCACTTTTACTACAATCATTTGAAACACCTTGACTGCACACAGGTTTCCAAAACAGATCTATATTTAACTAATTATGTAACTCTTAAAAGCCATTGGCTGTACCAGTGATGTTTTGGCGTGTCATATTAAAGGGGGGGGTGAATACTTAGACAATCAATTATTTAATGTTTTATATTTGTAATTAATTTAGATAATTTTGTAGAGATCTGTTTTCACTTGGACATGAAATAGTTTTCTTCTGGTAATCAGTGTCAAAAAAGCTAAATTAAATCCATTGTGTTTCAATGTCGTAAAACAATAAAACATGAAATCTTCCAAGGAGGGGTGAATACTTTTTATGGGCACTTCAAGCTTTCAAATCACGTCTTAATTAACCTTTCTGAACACTTAATTAGATAACGAGAATTTCTTAAGCTGGAAATTTCTTTCAGTAATAGAATTCATCCACGAATGTCATTTAGTCTTCTGCCTCTTATATTATCACCTGCCATGTAACTATGAAGCTGTTGATTAGACTACTTTCCAGCTCTACAATCACTCCATTATTAACCAGCCAGTTCCTCATTTTCTCCACTCGTCTGCTCATTACATCAAAACAATGTGCTCTGTTAGCACCACAAATTGCCACAATTGTGCATGAAATTGTCACTCAAATGAAAGGCACAATTTAACGCTATCATTTCATCTCCCATGTTTAAGATAGGTTGAAGAGGTTTTGGAGTGAGTACAGAACAGATTTAACTCCGCCACGGACGTTCTCCGCAAAAGGAGAAAGGTTGGGCATGAGGCTATCAACCCCAACCCTTGATAACTAAAACAGAAAGAGCAACAGTAGTTCCAAAGACCTCATCCTTGGCAGAGGAAAGATCTTCACCCAGAAGATGTATGAAGACATGTAGTGGAAGCAGAAGCCACATGGTCAATCAGACTTTGGCCCAGGTCTGAGGACTCTGGCAAGCCACTGCCAGTAGCCTATGTCCCAGTAGCAGTGATAGAAGACAAAGACAGGGCAGATTTAGTACAATGCTTCCAAGGATGAAGGACTTCAGCTAAAGTTTATATCGAAGAAGATGGCATTATTCTTTGAGCAAAAATAATTGTTATGAGATATGAATAAAATGAAAAACGGTATGACTGGTCTAGGGAGGGTAAACAGAGAGGAATTTTCTGAATTAGAATTAGTTTATTGACTAGGGAATACCAATGTAAAACCTGAAGCAAAATATACAGGAGAGAATGTGAATTTTAAACAAAAAAAAATCCTGCAGATGCTGAATATCCAAAAGGGGAGGGAAATATTATTTATCAGAAAGAGAAAATGATATTTATGCCATTAATTTGGAGGCTACTCAGGTGGAATTTTTGGTGTCGCTCCTCCACTCTGAGGCTGGCCTCATCATGGCACAAGAGAAGGCCATGGACCAACATGTCAGAATGGAAGTGGGAATCCAATTTAAGATGTTTAGCCACCAGGTCGTCCTATTTGTGATGGACGGAGTGGAAATGCTCAACATAGTGGTCCCCCATTTCCGCTGGGTCTCACCAATGTAGAGGAGGCCACATCAGGAGCGCCAGACACAATAGACAACCCCATCAGATTCACAGATGAAGTGCTGCCTTTATTTTTTTGCTTGGAGAGTGGACACAATCTGAAATTAACTTCCTGGGTGGGTGATGGTCAGTCAAGGCATCCAGAAGAGAATTTTGGTAGGCAGTTAAACAATAATAATTTGAGAGCTTACAGCAAAGGAGTGAGCCTCAAAAAGGTAGCATCCATCATTAAGGATCCCCATCACCCGGGACGTGCCCTCTTCTCATTGCCACAATCAGGGACAAGGTACAGGGTCTGAATACACACACACACACACACACACACACACACACACACACACACACACAGTCACACTCACTCACTCTCAAACTCATTCTCACACTCACACACGCACTCACACCCTGTTTCACGGACAGCTTCTTCTCTTCCATCATTAGATTTCTGAATGAACAATGAACACCACCTCACTAATTTTGCTCTCTCTTTTGCAGTAGTTGTTTGATTTAAATTTTTATACACATTTCTTATTGTAAATTATAGTAGTTTTTATGTAAAGCTGCCACAAAACAACATATTTCAGGCATACTGTATGTCAGTGATTTAATACCTGATTCTGATGCTGAAGATGAGGGGGATGGAGTTAATGGAGAATGGGACCAATGATGGGATTGAGAATGAGTTGTCTTTGCTGGGGGCTAGCACAGATTTGATAGGCCAAATGATAGTGATCTGTGCTAGCAGTATGCCATGACCCAATGGTTTCAGATCTGAGAGATTATGTATAAAAATTACTGCGTTCTGTTTCTCTATCCCATGCCACACCATTCTGAAATACCAGTAGGTACCAGGAATACTTACCAAAGGTTTCAGACCTCAGCCTACACAAGTGCTGGTAAAATTTGTCTGTAGGCCTTTGTTACTGTTGTGGATTTGATGGAATGAACGGTTTCCCCAGTTTGTAATCCTTATCTGAATTCCAACTTGAAGATCCCTAGTTGTATTATTTAGTGCAGACTCTAAAAGGCACGCAAATATAATACCATGTGTGGCCACTTTATTAGGTACACTTGTACACCTGCGCATTAAGACCATAACACCATAAGATATAGGAGCAGAGTTAAGACACTTGGCCCATCGAGCTTGCTCCACCATTTTATCATGGCTGATTCAATGTTACCTCTCAGCCCCAATCTCCTGCATTCTCCCCGTATCCCTTCATGCTCTGACCAATCAAAGATCTATCAACCTCTGCCTTAAATATATATAAAGGCTTGGCCTCCACAGATTCACCACTCTCTGGCTAAAGAAATTCCTCCTCATCTCTGTTCTGAGTCTGTGTCATCTGGTCTTAGACTCTCCCACCATAGGAAACGTCCTCTCTACCTCCACTCTTCCAGGACTTGCACCATTCGAAAGAAAAAGTATTTCAGGATGTATATTGTATCACATTTCCCCGACATTAAATGTACCTTTGAAACCATTCAATAGGTTTCAATTAGGTCACCCCTCATTCTTCTAAATTCTAGTGAATACAGGCCCAGTGCCATCAAAACAAGCCCTTTAATCCTGGAATCATTTTCATGAACCTCCTTTGAACCCTCTCCAGTTTCAGAACATCCTTTCTGAGATAAGGGGCCTAAACCTGTTCACAATACAAGTGAGGCCTCACCAGTGCTTCATAAAGTCTCAACATTACATCCTTGCATTTAGATTCTAGCCCTCTTGAAACGAAGGCTAATGTTGCCTTTCCCTTCCTCACCACAGACTCAACCTGCAGATCATGCAAATGTGTTTGGTGAACTATGTGCCTGTCTGGACACGCCCCCTGCTGACTGCTCCTGCGGCTCCTCCCACAGGCCCCTGTATAAAGGAGATCTGAGGCCTGACGCTCGGCCTCAGTCTCCAGGACATAGTATGATGGACACTCACTCCTGGTTCCTTCTTCCAGTCAATAAAAGCCGATATCTCGCCTTACGTCTCAGTGTGAGTTATTGATGGTGCATCAATTTTATTGACTGGAAGTTTTAAAACATGGAAA
This sequence comes from Hypanus sabinus, assembly GCF_030144855.1. Lineage (NCBI taxonomy): Eukaryota > Metazoa > Chordata > Chondrichthyes > Myliobatiformes > Dasyatidae > Hypanus > Hypanus sabinus. The sequence goes on along the minus strand of NC_082713.1, from coordinate 20,911,786 downwards.
CCGTTTTGCGTCCGGAAAGGTTGGATTTGGACCCTCAAGACCCTGAAGCAGCTCTCGCTTTTGAACACTGGCTTGCATGCTTCCAATCGTACTTGGAGGAGGTTCGTGCAACTGAACCCGCCGTTATGCACAGAATCCTACTCTCGAGGGTCACCCCCAAAGTTTACTCCATTATCCGGAACCTGCCGACCTACGATGGGGCACTGGACGCCCTCAAAAGACAGTACCTGCGGCCGGTGAACACCGTCTACGCGAGACATCGTTTAGCTACCCGGCAACAGTGGCCTGGCGAATCGTGCGCTGAGTTTCTCCGAGCACTACAGACACTCGTCCGACCTTGTGACTGCAAGACGCTCACGGCAGAACAGCATGCAGAGCTGCTGGTGCGAGACGCTTTTGTGACGGGACTGAGGTCAGTGTACGTGCGCCAGCGGCTGCTGGAAAATGCCGACCTTACCTTACGCTCGGCGATAGAGACGGCCAATGCTCTGGAAGCTGTGCTGCATAATGCTGACGCTGTCCAGTCGCGCGATTCCCCGCCGGTTCCGTGGACGCCTCAGACCCCGCCACCACCGGCTCCCGGGAGCGAATTCGCCAACGCCGCCACCAGTCGCGATTCCACGAGCTCCCCGACCCTGACCACGGCTGTGGCCCGTCAGAAGCCCGTGTGTTATTTCTGCAGCCATAAAAAACACCCTCGACAACGCTGTCCAGCGCGAGAAGCGACCTGCTCCAGCTGCGGAAAGCGGGGCCACTTCGCCAAGGTCTGTAAGTCTCAACCTCGAGCGGAGTGCAGCACTGCGGGTGAAACGTGGGGGCCGCCATCTTGCATGCCCGGATGTGGGCAGCCATCTTTGTCGGCGTCAGCACGCCCCACCCCCGACCCTCCGATGCTTACCGGGTACCCCGACGGCGATTCAATTCTGGCCACTGTAACTCTCGACCAAAGCGCCCCACACCAGCTTGCAAGGTCCATGATGGACATCCTGGTGGAGGGGCACAGGACTAGATGCCTGTTTGACACGGGCAGCACTGGGAGTTTTATTCACCCGGACACAGTGCAACGCTGCGGACTCGCAATGCGGCCGGTAAGTCGGAAGTTCCATTTGGCTTCTGGGTCGCAGTCCACAGACATCCGGGCGGGTTGTGTAGCGACTTTGGTGGTGCAAGGCACAGAATATCGGAACTTTGAGCTACTGGTCATGCCTAATCTGTGCGCACCTGTGCTGTTGGGGCTGGACTTCCAGAGCCATCTCGAAAGTGTGACTATGGTATACGACGGGCCCCTCCCACCACTCACTGTCCGGAATCCTCAGTTTTGTGGGACTTCTTCACATACCCCGCTACTGACCACACACACACACACACACACACACACACACACACACACACACACGCACACACACACACACACGGGCACACACATCCCATCCAGAACCAGGCCGACAGCTGCGCTACCGACACCACTTGCAGCCTCTCCACTCTCAAGGTCCCTCCCCCACCGCTGTTCGCCAACCTGACCCCTGACTGTAAGCCTGTGGCAACTAAAAGCAGGAGGTACAGCGCGGGGGACAGGGCCTTCATTCAGTCGGAGGTGCAGCGGTCCATGCAGGTCCATCTGCCCAGAGGACCGCCCCTACACCGCCTTCGAGGCGGGCGGCAGGCTCTATCACTTCCTGTGCGTCCCTTTCAGAGTCACGAATGGTGTCTCTGTCTTCCAGAGGGAAATGGACCGGATGGTGGACCAGTACCAACTGCAGGCCACATTTCCCTATCTGGATAACATCACCATCTGTGGTCATGACAGGCCAGATCACGACGCCAACCTCCAACGATTTCTCCAAGTGGCCGCAGCTCTGAACCTTACTTATAACAGGGACAAGTGTGTGTTTGGAACCACCCGCCTTGCTATACTCGGGTATGTCGTGGAAAACGGGGTTATTGGCCCTGATCCCGGATGTATGCGCCCCCTGTTAGAACTCCCTCTTCCCACCACTCTCAAGGCCCTCAGACGGTGCCTGGGTTTTTTTTCCTATTACGCCCAATGGGTCCCCCATTACGCAGACAAGACACGCCCCCTGGTCAAGTCTACCTCGTTTCCCCTCTCTGCTGAGGCCCGCGCGGCCTTCAGCTGCATTAAAGCGGACATTGCCAAAGCTACGATGCATGCCGTGGACGAGACCGCTCCCTTCCAAGTGGAGTGTGATGCCTCCGATTTTGCTCTGGCTGCTACCCTCAATCAGGAAGGCAGGCCAGTAGCATTCTTTTCTCGCACCCTCCAAGGCTCTGAAATTCGGCACTCCGCGGTGGAGAAAGAAGCCCAGGCCATAGTGGAGGCTGTTAGGCACTGGAGGCACTATCTTGCTGGCAAAAGGTTCACCTTGCTGACCGACCAGCGCTCGGTTGCGTTCCTGTTCAGCAACCAACAGCGGGGCAAAATCAAAAATGATAAGATTTTGCGGTGGAGAATAGAACTCTCCACCTACACCTATGATATCCTGTACCGGCCTGGCAGACTCAATGAGCCCTATCCCAGGGAACATGTGCTAGCACACAGCTCGACCAGCTGTACACCCTTCATGCACAACTTTGCCATCCGGGGGTCACCCGATTTTACCATTTTGTGAAAGCTCGGAACCTGCCATACTCCCTGGAGGACATCAGGACGATGACCAGGGACTGCCAAACCGCTGAGTGCAAACCGCACTTCTACCGTCCTGACACGGCACAACTTGTCAAGGCCACCCGCCCTTTTGAACGACTGAGTGTTGACTTTAAGGGCCCCCTTCCCTCCACTGACCGCAATGTCTATTTTCTCAGTGTTATCGACGAGTACTCACGGTTCCCCTTTGCCATCCCCTGCCCCGACACCACTGCCACGTCCGTCATAAAGGCCCTGCGCCAGCTCTTTACTCTGTTCGGGTATCCCTGCTATATCCACAGCGATAGAGGGTCCTCCTTTATGAGTGAGGAGCTGCGCCAGTACTTGCTAGCTAGGGGCATTGCTACCAGTCGGACCACGAGTTATAATCCCTGGGGTAATGGCCAGGTGGAGCGGGAGAATGCCACAGTGTGGAAGGCCACACTTTTAGCCCTTAAGTCAAAAGGGTTGCCGGTCTCTCGATGGCAGGAGGTCCTCCCTGAGGCACTGCACTCTATCCGCTCTCTGTTATGTACGTCCACCAATGCCACCCCTCACGAACGCCTATTCTCTTTTCCCAGGAAGTCTGTCACTGGGACCACCCTACCAGTTTGGCTGACGTCCCCGGGGCCAGTGCTGCTCCGGAAACATGTGAGGAGCAATAAATACTCCCCGCTGGTAGAGAGGGTTCACCTTCTACATGCGAACCCCCAGTATGCTTACGTGGTCTTACCTGATGGGCGGGAGGACACGGTGTCCATCCGCGACCTGGCACCCGCGGGTGCAGCAGACCACTACCCTGAAGACTCTCCGGTAACTATGAACCCTGTACCAGAGGTGACACCGTGCTCACCAGGCCCTACACAGACTCCTCACGACACTTGTATACCGGGCGTTTCGTACGCATTTATACCAGGCGCCTCGCACATGCGTGAGGGATCACCGGCGCCTAGTGGGCAGGAACAAACGCAACCTCTGTCCCCTGTGCAATCACCAATGTCGCCGGCATCCATGCGATCACAGCCGGTGCTACGTAGATCGCAGCGACAGATTCGACCACCTGATAGACTTGACTTGTAAGAAACTTCGCCACATGGGGACTCTTTCAAACAAAGGGGGGGGTGAATGTGGTGAACTATGTGCCTGTCTGGACACGCCCCCGGCTGACTGCTCCTGTGGCTCCTCCCACAGGCCCCTGTATAAAGGCGATCTGAGGCCTGACGCTCGGCCTCAGTCTCCAGGACATAGTATGATGGACACTCACTCCTGGTTCCTTCTTCCAGTCAATAAAAGCCGATATCTCGCCTTACGTCTCAGTGTGAGTTATTGATGGTGCATCAATGTGTAATCAGATAATCATGTCGCAGCAACTCAATGTATAAAAGCAAAGCACGTGTGGTCAAGAGGTTCAGTTGTTGTTCAGACCAAACATCAGAATGGGGAAGAAATGTGACAGAAGTAACTTCAACCATGGGTTGATTGCTGGTGCCAGACGCGGGGGGGGGGGGGGTTGGGTATCTCAGAAACTGCTGACCTGAAATTTTCACGCACAATAGTCTCTGGAGTTTATAAGTCATGGTGCAAAAAAACCAAAAAACCTCCAGTAAGCGGAATATCTGTGGGCAAAAATGTCATGCTAATTAGAGAAGTAATTACCTATCACAAAGGTATGCTTGTTTCTGTCACACAATGATACCGAAAATCTAATTTACGCCTTTATATCGAATAGACTGGATCAATGCAATGCAATTTTCACTGGCCTCCATAGCAATCTATTAACAAACGTTAACTCATTCAGAACACCGTTGCTAGAATTTTAACCATTATCAGGATTAGGGGAACATATCACTCCCACACTAGCTACTCTGCGTTGACTTCCTGTACCTTTTAGAGTTGATTTTAAAGTTCTCTTACTTGTTTTAAAGCTCTTAATGGTCTCAACAAGAGTATATCGCAGAATTGTTTTCATTATACAATCCTGCTCGAGCTCTCAGGTCTTCTTCTGACGGTCTTTTGAATTTAGAATTTCCCTCAAAAAATAATTGGCAGATCAGCTTTTTTGCACTATGTTCCAAAATGATGGAACTCAACATCTAAATCTAAAGGAATGCAGTCTCAGTTGATGCTTTTAAACACCAGTTCAAAACCTATTTATTTAACCTTGCTTTTCAGTAACATCTTTTTGTCTTCTATTTTCATGTTTGTAATTTGTCCCATTGTAAAGCACTTTGAACCACATCATCTGTATGAAAAATGCTCTATAAATAAAGTTATTATTATTACTTAACACAAGGAATCAAAGTACCAGTTCTCAGCCTGAAACGTCAACCCTTTACTCCTTTCCAAAGATGCTGCCTGACCTGCTGAGTTCCTCCTGCATTTGTGTGTGTGTGTTGCTCTGGATTCCCAGCATCTGCAGAATCTCTTGTGTTCAAGAAACGTCCTACCCATTCTTTCTACCCAACACAGGATCTTCTTAGCTATATATTCAGTGCCCTGATGGTTACAGTTAACTTTGACCTTGTGTATCTTACAATATTTCCACTTAATATCAGAGAATCTATACAATATAAAAATTTTAATTCCTGTTCTTTGCAGATATCCATGAAAACAGAAGAGCACCCCAAAGAATGAGTGACAGTAAAAGCATTAGAACCCCTAGGCCCCCCTAACCCACACTCCCACACAGCAGCAAAGCATCAACATCCCCCCATTTACTTCAGCAAAACAGCATCAGCACCCTTCACCCACCAAGCAAGATATAGCAAAACCCCCAATAAAGACCGTGATCCACAGTACAACAAAAACTAATTGTTCACCGGACGATTTGACAAACCACAGACTCTTTTTCTCCTGAATAAAGGGGCAGAGAGGTGTCACATAGTAAGAGGGGAGACTGGCAAGACGAAAAAACATGCATTATGTTCTGTTAAACTCCTCATCTTTACAATACGCAACGAGTTTCTTTCTGCGTGGCTCCTCTGAGTGCATTGAATTACTAATTGTCAATGAAGCATTCACAAAGCAGCAGGCAATACAATAGCCCTTCAGAAAGAGACAGCACAGCACCAAGCATGTGCTTAAAATGCTAGTTACAGTACCGTGCAGGTCTTAAGAACATAAAATGCTATAAAAAGTATTCATCCCCCTTGGAAGATTTCATGTTTTATTGTTTTACAACATTTAATCACAGTGGATTTAATTTTGCTTTTTGACACCAATCAAAAGAAAAAGAATCTGGTGTCAAAGTGAAAACAGATCTCTACAAAGTGATCTAAATTAACTACAAACATATAATACAAAAAAATAATTGATTGCATAAATATTCACCCCCTTTAATATGACACACCACATCATCACTGGTGCAGCCAATTGGTTTAGAAGTCACATAATTAGTTAAATAGAGATCACCTGTGTGCAGTCAAGGTGTTTCAACTGAATATAGTAAAAAATACACCTGTATCTGGAAAATCCAACTACCGGTGAGTCAGTATCCTGACAGAAACTACACCCTTAAGACAAAAGAACACTCCAAGCCACTCAGTGAAAAGGTTATTGAAAAGCACAAGTCAGAAGATGGATACAAGAAAATTTCCAAGTCACTGAATATCCCTCGGAGAATAGTTAAGTCAGTCATCAAGAAATGGAAAGAATATGGCATACTGTACCTGTAAATTTGCCTAGTGTAAGATGTCCTAAAAAACTGAGTGACTGTGCAAGAAGGGGACTAGTGAGGGAGGCCACCAAGAGACCTATGACAACTCTGGAGGAGTTACAAGCTTCAGTGGCTGAGATGGGAGATACACTCACAACAACTGTTGCCCGGGTGCTTCACCAGTCACAGCTTTATGGGAGAGTGGCAAAGAGAAAGCTACTGTTGAAAAAACTCACATTAAATCTCAGCTTGAGTTTGCCAGACGTCATGTATGAGACTCTGAAGTCAGAGTGTTTTCCATCAAGACAATGACCCCAAGCATAAAGCCAAAGCTACATGGGAATGACTTAAAAACAACAACGTTAATGTCCTGGAGTGGCCAAGTTGGAGTCCAGACCTCAATCCAGTTGAGAAGTTGTGGCTGGATTTGACTCTCAATCCCGATGGAATCAGTCAGAGCTTGAGCAGATTTGTAAATAAGAATATGGAAAAAATTGCAATGTCCAGATGTGCAATGTTGATAGAAAACACTCACACAGACCCAAGGCTGGAATTGCTGCCAAAGGTGCATCCACTAAATACTGACTTGAAAGGGGTGAACACTTAAGCAATCAATTATTTTGTGTTTTATATTTGCAATTAATTTAGATCACTTTGTAGTGATCTGATTTCACTTTGACATGAAAGAGTCCTTTTCTGTTCATCAGTGTCAAAAAAGCCAAATTAAATCCATTGTGCAAACACAAGGAAATCTGCAGATGCTGAAAATTCAAGCACCACACACAAAATGCTGGTAGAATGCTACAGGCCAGCAAGATCTATAGGAAGAAGTACTGTCGACGTTTCGGGCCGAGACCCTTCATCAGGACTAACTGAAAGGAGAGATAGTAAGAGATTTGAAAGTGGGAGGGGAAGGGGAGATCTGCAATGATAGGAGAAGACAGGAGGGGGAGGGATGAAGCTAAGAGCTAGAAAGTTGATTGGCAAAAGGGATACACGGCTGGAGAAAGGAGAGGATCATGGGACGGGAGGAAGAAAGAAAGGGGGAGGGGAGCACCAGAGGGAGATGGAGAACAGGCAAGGAGTGATTGTGAGAGGGACTGAGAGAGAAAAAAGAGAGAGAGCAAAGAAAAAAAAGGAAATAAATAAATAGATAGATAAATAAATAAATGGATAGATAAATAAATAGATAGATAGATAAATAAGGAATGGGGTAAGAAGGGGAGGTTAACGGAAGTTAGAGAAATCAATGTTCATGCTATCAGGTGGGAGGCTACCTAGGTGGAATATAAGGTGTTGTTCCTCCAACCTGAGTGTAGCTTCATCTTGACAGTAGAGGAGGCCATGGATAGACATATCAGAATGGGAATGGGACGTGGAATTAAAATGTGTGGGATTCCACGTCCCTGCCCCCCATCTCCCCCTGGTGCTCCCCTCCCCCTTTCTTTCTCCCTAGGCCTCCCGTCCCATGATCATCTCCCTTCTCCAGCTCTGTGTCCCTTTTGCCAATCAACTTTCCAGTTCTTAGCTTCATCCCTCCCCCTCCTGTCTTCTCCTATCATTGCAGATCTCCCCTTCCCCTCCCACTTTCAAATCTCTTACTATCTCTTCTTTCAGTTGGTCCTGATGAAGGGTCTCGACTCGAAACGTCGACTGTACTTCTTCCTATAGATGCTGCCTGGCCTGCTGCGTTCCACCAGCATTTTGTGTGTGTTGCTTAAATCTATTGTGATTCAATGTTGTAAAACAATAAAACATGAAAACTTCTAAGAGAGGGATGAATACTTTTTATAGGCACTGTATATATTTGCTAATGTATTTAGCTATTCCTTAACTGCCAGAGCAGTGCTTGTGGGAGCCATCTCACTGCTTATATCCGAAAAGTAAAAGAAGAATATATATTTACGTAGAGTACTGTGGAAAAGTCTTAGGCAAATATACACTCTATAGCTAGGGTACAGTATATAGCTACAGTACTGTAGTAATTCTATGTATTGCACTGTACAGCTGCCGCAAAATGTACTATTCATGACATATGTGAGTGATGATAAACCTGATTCTGATGTGGGTCTCTGCTGTGGACAGAGATTGGGAAGGGGGCAGGGAGAGGGGAATCATGGTTGTGAAAATGGGAAGGGAAAAGGTCAGGATTGGGAGTCACCAGAGAAAAACTCTGTAATGATCAATAAACCAATTGTTTAGAATCAAATGACCTTGCCTGGTTATGTGTCTGCACCCACACCTCTCCCGCCCCACCCCTGGCACTCACTCTCTGCCATCCATCCCACACCCTTCCTGCAGCACTATACCCTTGCCATTCCCAGCACCCTTTGCTCCTGACCAGATTTACAAACCCACTCTCCACTCCATGTTGATAACTACGCAAAAGTCTTAGGCACATATATATAGCTAAGGTATATAGCTATACCTTAGCTGCCAGAATAGTTCTCGTGGGAGCCATCTCACTGCTTATATACAAATCATAAAACAAGAACTTGCTTGTTATATACAGTATATAAACATATATATAGTGAGGATGCCTAAGACTTCTGCACAGTACTATATTTGTCAACATGGAGCAGAGAGCAAGCTTGTAAATCTGGTCAGGAGCAAAAGATGTTGGGAATAGTGAGGGCGGAGCGCCACAGGAGGGGTGTGGGACAGGTGGCAGAGAAAGAGTGCTGGGGTGACAGGAGAAGGAAGAATTAATGGGGTTTTTTTACATAGGGATTGCTTTCTGCCTGCGGTATGTTGCAGGGAGAGGAAGGGGATGGAAGTGATTTGTTGGTGACACCTAAGAAACATTACAGTCAGGGAATGGAGGTAAACAAACCTCGCACAGGTAGAAGCTTCATTTGTCATGATGTTCCTGCTCTGTGTTCTAAATTATTTCATGGTTTTTGCTTGTCTCACTTTTGCCAGGTCACAGCGCTCTTTCTTGGAGATGCAATGCTGTCGCAATGATTAACTTGTCCAACACAGGGCTGTAGCCATCAGCTCAATGAAAGCCACGCCAAGATATTTCTCCTATTCCTCGGTGTGTATCAGATCTTCCAGCAATGACTGATGATGCAAGAACTTTATTGTTGCACTATCAGTTCCAAAGTATATGCTCATGAACGAAATGGTAACGCAATGGCCTTATAGTATCAGTAATCACCAGTCTGGGTTAAATTCCTGTAAGGTACTTGGATGTTCTCCCCATGATTGTGTGCGCTTCCTCCCACATTCGAAAAAACGTACTGTTAGGGTGAGTGAGCCGTGAGCGTGCTGGCGCCTGGAGTATAGTGACACTTGAGAGCTGCTCTAGCATAATCCTCAGACTGTGTTGGTTGTTGATGCAGGGAGAGGATGGGGATGGAACAGGCAATATTCGTTGGATGAACAGGCAATTCCACAGCTGGAAGAGCTGATCCTGACCTTGGGCGGGGGATGCACAACAAGAAAGTAGGAAAGCTCACAATCTTTGATCCTCCTTCCTCTCCCCACCTTCTTATTCTATCATCTTTCCCCTTCCTTTCCAGTCCCGACGAAGAGTCTCAGCCTGAAACGTTGACTGTTTATTCTTTTCCATAGATGCTGCCTTGCCTGATGAGTTCCTCCCGCCTTTTGTGTACTTTTGATTCCTAGCATCTGCAGTCTTTGTCGTGTTTCTAATCGCGAGGCTGTTTTTTTGAACCAACAGCCAGTTTGTGGCAGCCATCTTAGGTTTTTGACATTTTGATTTACATGTGACAAATAAAGCTAATCTTTAATACAGTGTGCAAACTGGAAGGATGTCTGTGAACAGAACTGTCTCACAAATTGATAACTGACACTCTTCTAAAAAAAAGACACTGCTCTGCTCTGGTAATCATTTACACTCCAACAACGGTGGATTTCAGAATGATCCTGACAGTTCATCACATTCACCTCTTGATGAATCTCCTTATCACATCCCATGCTGATTAATCTTTCCTCCTGTGATTTTTTGCAATCGGCAACGATCCCTGCCTTCATAAATCATGTCTATATCTGAAGTACATAACAGCTAATTTACACACATTCTCCTGCTCTTCAGCAGAAGTAGTGTTAGTCTTTCCTTGACAACAGAAACATACAAAAAGAGGATAATTTCAGAAAAATAGATGTTTTTACTTCACTGCAACTGACCATTGCTTAAACTTTATCCAATTTTCTGTAAGACTCCCTGCTATTCGAATGTAGAGGTTATAATTCATATTATTAAACTTCTGCTCTCTCTTTTTTTAACCAATTTCTCTGATTCACTTCAATGCTAAATCTGAGAACTTCTGTCAAGGCGAGGCTGATTTTCAATTTACTTGCATAAGAAATACAGGGACCAATTGAGTATTGGGGGATTGTTAAGGTTAGCAAGCAGGCCATGGAATGGTCTGATTTTTCATCCAGACCTTCTTTATGCGATTTTCCAGTTGAATGCTTTTGTTGCAACAGACTTATTAGACACAGAGTCATAGGCTTGTACAGTAAAGAAACAGACCCTTCAGCCCAACTCATTCATGCCAGCCATGACACCAATCTATGTTAGTTCCATTTGCCTGTAAAAAACTCACACCCCTTTACTCTACACCTCACTGACTACTTGTCCAAGTGCATTGTAATTGGATCTATTTTAAGCCCCAGTTTTGTGTGCTGTAGTTGTCTTTAAACCCAGTTCAGATTTAGATTGAGATTTATTCATCACATGTAAAACAAAACACTTTGTGTAATGGGTCATCTTGCATCAAAAACCAACACAGCTGAAAGAGGTGTTGGGAGCAGCCTGTAAGTATCACCATATATACTGATGGCAGCATGGCGTCCTCAAAGTTTTCGGCTGAACAACACAGGTCAAGCAACTAAACAACAACAGCAAAACAAGCCCCTTTCCTCCCTCCTACCCACCCACCCACGTGTATTTTGAAATGACTTAATACAAATTAGCGGTGGTCCAATTGATTTGTAGGGAGAGAGGCTGTACTTGATCTGGCACTGGGAATTGAACCTGGTCAGGTGTCAGATCTCTCAGTGGGAGAGCATTTTGGAGGTAGCGACAACAACACCATCTTCTTCACTTTAGCACTGGAGAGGGATAGAACTGACAAATTGGGAAAACATTTCATTGGTGTAGGGTGAAATAAGAAGCTATTAGGCAGGAACTTGGGAGCATAAATTGGCAACAGATGTTCTCAGGGAAAGGCACAGCAGAAATGTGACAAATGTTCAGGGAACAGTTGCATGGAGTTCTGCATAAGTGTGTTCCATTGAAGCAGGGAAAAAATGGTAGAGTTAAAGAACCATGGTGTACAAAGTATGTAGAAAATCTAGTTAAGAAGAAAAGAAAAGCTAATGAAAGGTTCAAGAAACTAGGTACTGTTAGAGCTCTAGAAAATTACAAGGTTGCTAGGAAGGAGTTTAAGATTAGAATTAGAAGAGCCAGAAGGGGCCATGAGAAGGCCTTGGTGAGCAGGATTAAGGAAAAACCCAAGGCGTTCTCCGAGTATGTGAAGAGCAAGAGGATGTAGTAGACCTCCATTAGGATTGATAGACCATGGATTTGCACAAGCCTGGGCAAGGATTTTTTTTTATGGAAGACCGGCAGTTGCCCAAGCTGCAAGTCTCCCCTCTCCATGCCACCGATGTTGTCCAAGGGAAGGGCATTAGGACACATACAGATTGGCACTGGTGTCATCGCAGAGCAGTGTGTGGTTAAGTTCCTTGCTCAAGGACACACATGCAGCCTCAGCCAAGGCTCGAACTAGCAACCTTCAGATCACTAGATGAATGCCTTAACCACTTGGCCACGCACCAATACGCAAGAGGGTGAGCCATGTGAGAAACGGGCCAATCAGATGCAATAGTGGAAATGTGTGCATGGAGTCAGAGGAGATAGCAGAGGTACTTAATGAATATTTTTCTTCAGTATTCTCCAGGGCAAAAGACCTTGGCAATTGTGGGGATGACTTACAGTGGACTGATATGCTTGAGCATATAGACATTCAGGAAGAGGATGTGTAGGAGCATTTGAAAAACATAAGTTAGATATGTCACTAGGACCGGATGAGATATATCCCAGGCTACTGTGGGAAGTGAGGGAGGAGATTGCTGAGCCTCTTGCGATGATCTTTGCATCTCCAAAAAGGACAGGAAAAGTACAGGAGGATCGGAGGGTTCTGAATATTGTTTTCTTGGTCAAGGAAGGGAGTAGAGATAACCCAGGAAATTATAGACCAGTGAGTCTTACTTCAGTGGTGAGAAAGTTGTTGGAGAAGATCATGACAGGCAGGATTTATGAACATTTGGAGAGACATAATCTGATTAGGGATGATCAGCATGGTGTTGTCAAGGGCAGGTCATACCTTACGAGCCTGATTGAATTCTTTGAGGATGTAACAAAACACATTGATGAAGGTAGAGCAGTGGATGTAGTGTGCATGGATTTCAGTAAGGCATTTGATAAGATTTCCATGCAAGGCCCCTTCAGGAAGTAAGGAGGTATGGGATCCAAGGAGACATTGCTTTGTGGATCCAGAATTGGCTTGACACAGAAGGCAAAGGATGGTTGTAAGTGGTTCATATTCTGCATGGAGGTCAGTGATCAATGGTGTTCCACAGGGATCTGTTCTGGGACCCCTACTCTTTGTAATTTTTATAAATGACCTGGATGAAGAAGTAGAAGGGTGGGTTAGTAAGTTTGCTGGTAACACAAAGGTTAGGGGTGTTGTGGATAGTCTGGTGGGTTGTCAGAGGTTACAGCAGGACACTGATAGGATGCAGAACTGGGCTGAGAAGTGACAGATGGACTTCAACCCAGATAGTTGTGAAGTGGTTCATTTTGGCAGGTCCAATTTGAAGACAGAATATAATATAAATGGTAAGACTCTTGGCAGTGTTGAGGATCTGAGAGATCTTGGGATCCGTGTCAATAGGACACTCAAAGCTGCTGTGCAGGTTGATTGTGTTGTTAACGCATATGGTGTGATAGCATTCATCAACCATGGGATTGAGTTCAAGAGCAGTGAGGTAATGTTACAGTTATACAAGACCTTGGTCAGACCCCTCTTGGAGTACTGTGTTCAGTTCTAGTCATCTAACTAGAGGAAGGATGTAGATACTCTGGAGAGGGTGCAGAGGAGATTTACAAGGATGTGGCCTGGATTGGGCAACAAGCCTTTTGAGATTAGGTTGAGTGTGCTTGGCCTTTTCTCCTTGGAGCAACAGAGGATGGGAGGTGACCTGATAGAGGTGTATAAGATGATGAGGGGCATTGATCGTGTGGATAGCCAGAGGCTTTTTCCAAGGTCTGAAATGGCTAGTTTTAAGGTGCTTGGAGATAAGTACTGAGGGGATGTTAGGGTAAGTTTTTCACACAGATAGTGGTGGGTGCATGGAATGCACTGCCAGTGGCAGTGTGGAAATGGATACAGTAGGGTCTTTTGAATGCCTCTTAGATAGGTACATGGAGCCTAGAAAAATAGAGAGCTATGCGCTAGGGAAATTCTAGGCAGTCTCTAGAGTAGGTTACAAAGTCAGCACAACATTGTGGGCCGAAGGGCCTGGAATGTGCTGTAAATGTCTGTGTTCTATGTTCTAAATCACACACGTCATGTGAGATGCTTTTCTCAGGAGGTTTAATCCATGGGAAAAAGTATGTGGTGCTGGAAGACTGAGAGTAGAAAATGCTGGAAATGGGATAAAGATATACCATTTCCCATTGTCATGACAGATACTGTACTCTTTGCTGAGGACCTATGGGACAACCTTCCAGAAATCAAGGAGGTGGAATCACAGCATTCCAGAGGATCTATGGTCTCCCTTACGGATGGAGAGGAACTCACAGGTGTGGTTCTGCAGGCTATTGATTTTTTGCAGTCACACAAAAGAGCATGGGCCAACTTCAATGGTGTTTACTAAGGACCTATACCTCAGAAGATGATATATTGAAGTAAACGTTCTAAATGCCGGGGGATCACAGCAAGTCAGGCAGCATCTATGGAAAGCAATCAACAGCTGACAATTCATCAGGGTCGGTTCATCAGAAGTCCTGTGAAGGGATGTTTTGCAGCCTGAAACGTCGATGGTTTATTCCTTTCCGCAGATGCCGCCTGACCAGGTGAGTTCCTCCAGCATTTTGTATGTATTACTCTGGATTTCCAGCATCTGCAGAATCTCTGGAGTTTCAGTCACGTTGGAAATGGACAGTAAGGAACAGGAGGGGAATTACGTTAGTAAAATCTTGGTTGGAAATATACAAAGCATAGTTAGTAAGTTTCAAGATGTTGCCAAAATCAGTAGTGACACTTACAGAGGAGAAGATTATCTTAACTTATAGATCATTGATTGGAGTTCAATTCCTGCCACTGCCCAGAAGGAATTTCTATGCTCTCCTCGTGACCACATGGATTCTCTTTGGATGCTCCAGTTCTCTCCCACATTCCATTGTTGTATGGCTAAAGTTAGTGAGCTGTGGGCCTGCTATGATGGTACCTCAAATGTGGCAATATATGCTGGCTGCCCCCAGCACAATCCACGGACTGTATAATTATTGATGCAGAACAACACGTTTCACAGCTTGTTTCAATGTACCTGTGACAAATAAAGCTAATCTTTCATCAGAGTTGTTATCCCTCCGTTCCCTGACTGCAGTGCTGAGGGACCACCATCATACCTGCTTCCATCCCCATCATCTTCCTGCAACACATTCCAGACACATAACATTCTCTGTAAAAAAACCTTGCCACTTCCTTCTCCTATCTGTCTGCTACATTTTCTTCCAAATCATTTGCATATATATGTAAGACTTTTCCACAGTACTGTAGTAATTTCATGTCTTGCCCTGTACTGCTACTGTTGCACAAAATACGATTCACTTATGTGAGCGATGGTAAACCTGATTCTGATAAGGGAGAAGGGCAGAGTGTGAATCTCCAGAGAGATATTCTGTAATGATCAATAAATTAATTGCTTGGATCAAATGATTTTGTCTGTTCTTTCAGGGCTGGGTGTGTTTGCACCTGTGCCTGCCCCAGCACTCTTTCTCTGCCACCTGTCCCACACCCTTCCCATGGCACTCCACCCTCACCATTCCCAACATCCTTTGCTCTCCGCTCCATGTTGACAAATACAGTGCTGTGCAAAAGTCTTAGGCACATATATATAACTAAGGTATATAGCCATACTTTAGCTGTCAGAACAGTGTTTGTGGGCACCATCTCACTGCGTATATCCAAAGCATAAAACAAGAACTTGCTTGTGATATACAGTATATATATAGACACACACACACAGAAATATAACTAGGTTGTCTAAGACTTCTACGCAGATCTCTTTTTGTCAACATGTCACTTAAAGGTGGAATCATAGTTAAATGTGATTATTAGTAATAAACCAATGATAAAGTTGCTGAGTAAAATATAATTCAGTGCATTGACTCCTGGAATTTGGTGTTTTAAGATCAAAGCAGAAAGAAAACAATCGGTACAGTAATGAGATTATCCTTACTAGATTATGATGGATTTTCAAAAGGTAGGTAGAGAGCTAAGGTGAGGCTTTGTCAACACCCACAGGAATTCCTAAAAAAACAGTAAAACATTTTTTAGATTAAAAATGTTTGTAGAAATACCAAATAATTTCACTCCATTAAAAAAGTAGATGAAATGGTTAGTCATATTAACAGATCAAAGGTAAGTAAAGAGATGGGAAACTAATTAAATTGAAAAATATGAGAAAATCACAAAAACAGCTTAAATCATGATAAGGCAAATTCAGAAGAAGAAAATATTACAAAAATCTCAAAATTAAGATTAAAATATTTCTCAACCATATCAGCAAACCCCTGAGAGTATAAAATAGTCGATTGGCAGATCATAATCAAAAAATGTGATTATTATTCATTAAAGAGATTATTGGAGATGAGATGAACCCTAAACTGAGATGAGTCATATTATAATAGATAAAATGAAAATGTTAGCAAATTTAATTAGGCTGAAGAAATACAACCCACCATAAAGGCAATTTAACATAAATTCAGAAACTGTTGGATCCCCAGAAGATTACATGTCTAGTTATCAATAGAGAGGACAGTGAAAGATGGAAAATCTATTTTCTAAAACAAAAGGGAGAACTAATTTTACACTGAGAGTTCGGAATCAGAATCAGAGTCAGGCTTAATACCACTGGCATATGTCATGAAATTTGTTGCAATAGGGCAACAGTATATTGCAAAACATAATAATAAAAACTGAATTACAGTAAGAAGTATACTATATACAAAAGTTAAATTAAATAAGTAGTGCAAAAAAAAGTAGTGAGGTAGTGTTCATGGGCTCAATGTCTGATGGTAGAGGGGAAGAAGCTATTCCTTAATCATTGACCGTGTGCCTTCAGGTTCCTGTTTCTCCTTCCTGATGGTAGCAATGAGAAGAGGGCGTGTCCTGAGCACTGGGTGTCCTTAATGACGGACACTGTCTTTTTCAGTCAGCGCTCCTTGAATATGTCCTGGATACTATGGAGGTTAGTGCCCATGATGGAACTGATTGTGTTTACAACTTTCTGCAGCTTATTTTGGTCCTGTGCAGTGTCCCCCACCCCCCATGCCAGATGGTGATGCAGCCAGTTAGAATGCTCTCCACTGTACATCTGTAGAATTTTGCAAGTGTCTTTGTGATGTACCTCAGACTCCTAATTGAATCTAGTTGCTGTCATGCCTTCTTTGTAACTGCATTAGTACATTGGGCCCTGGCTAAATCCTCAGAGATGTTAACACCCTTGTATAACTCTCAGTTCAGCTAATGGCTTAATATAGAGGATGATAGCCACCTGGCCTAGCCAAACTTAAGAAATCTCGTTTGGCTGGATGCTGCGCAATGTGTCCCCTGTTACAAATCAGTACCCCGAAATAACAAACAGTACACAATATGCAATTATTGAGCTTTATAATTCTTAATTTGACAATATGGTTAGTAAAGAAACAGAAAAGAAAAAGCGTCCATTCTCATGAAACAGTCTAACGATAAGGCCATTCGTCCACCATTGACCTTCAATAGACAATAGACAGTAGGTGCAGGAGTAGGCTATTCGGCCCTTCTAGCCAGCACCGGCATTCACTGTGATCATTGCTGATCATACACGATCAGTACCCCATTCCTGCCCTCTCCCCATATCCCTTGACCCTGCTATCTATAAGAGCTCTATCTAACTCTCTCTTGAATGCATCCAGAGACTTGGCCTCCACTGCCTTCTGGGGCAGAGCATTCCACATATCCATCACTCTCTGGGTGAAAAAGGTTTTCTGCATCTCAGTTCTAAATGGCCTACCCCTTATTCTTAAACTGTGGCCTCTAGTTCTGGACTCACCCATCAGCGGGAACATGCTTCCTGCCTCCAGCGTGTCCAATTCGTTAATAATCTTATATGTTTCAATCAGATCCCCTCTCATCCTTCTAAACTCCAGTGTATACAAGCCCAGTCGCTCCAATCTTTCAACATATGACAGTCCCGCCATTCTGGGAATTAACTTTGTGAACCTATGCTGCACTCCCTCAATAGCAAGAATGTCCTTCCTCAAATTTGGAGACCAAAACTGCACACAATACTGCTGGTGGGGTCTCACCAGGGTCCTGTACAGCTGCAGAAGGACCTCTTGTTATAAAGGCCAGCATGCCATTAGCTTTCTTCACTGCCTGCTGTACCTGCATGCTTACTTTCATTTAACTGATGAACAAGGACACCTAGATTTTGTTGAACTTCCCCTTTTCCTAACTTGACTCCATTTAGGTAGTAATCTGCCTTCCTGTTCTTGCCACCAAAGTGGATAACCTCACATTTATCCACATTAAACTGCATCTGCCATATATTTGCCCACTCACCCAACTTGGCCAAGTCACCCTGCATTCTCATAACATCCTCCTGACATTTCACACTGCCACTCAGCTTTGTGTCATTGGCAAATTTGCTAATATTACTTTTAATCCCTTCATCTAAATCATTAATGTATATTGTAAACAGCTGCAGTCCCAGCACCGAACCTTGCGGTACCCCACTGGTCACAGCCTGCCATTCCGAAAGGGACCCATTAATCGCTACTCTTTGTTTCCTGTCAGCCAGCCAATTTTCAATCCATGTCAGTACTCTGCCCCCAATACCATGTGCCCTAATTTTGCCCACTAATCTCCTATGTGGGACTTTATCAAAAGCTTTCTGTAAGTCCAGGTACACTACATCCACTGGCTCTCCCTTGTCTATTTTCATAGTTACATCCTCAAAAACCTCCAGAAGATTAGTCAGGCATGATCTTCCCTTCATAAATCCATGTTGACTTGGACTGATCCTTCTACTGTTATCCGGATATGCCATAATTTCCTCTTTTATAATTGACTCCAGCATCTTTCTCACCACTGACGTCAGGCTAACCGGTCTATAATTCCCTGTTTTCTCTCTCCCTCCTTTCTTGAAAAGTGGGACAACATTAGCCACCCTCCAATCAGCATGAACTGTTCCTGAATCTACAGAACATTGGAAAATGATTACCAATGTGTCCACGATTTCTAGAACCACCAAAGCTGACCTTCGGACCCTCGCTCCAAGTTCACTCCATCCAGCAGTCTACTAACTCTCTCTATTTGCGTCTTCTCTCCTCATCTCTCCCTGGCAAAAAGACCGCGGATTCCCGGCTCTCAGACAGACAAGAAAAAAACAACATCCCACTCATTGGCTAACATGCCCTATTATCTCTAGTCATTACCCATACGTTGCTGCTACAGAGAAACCATTACATTAGCAGTGAAACCTTACAGCAGGTTACACTTAAAACTGCTTACTCTTTCCACCACTTATCCCTTGATGAAGACTGATGTGTCTATCTGTCATCTTACTCTTCGTGAAGCCCACAATCAATTCTTTGGTCTGTTACGTATTCAGGCAACAATAAATATATGAGTTCGGCAAGGGTTTCTTATAACAAACAACACGTTTATTAAACACCGAAAACAAACCCCCCAAAAGTAAACAAACACTACCGTAACCGGAAACAGCTGCTGAGCGGCTGTTCAAACAGTTCGTAAAGTGGTATTGCCAAAAGTTCAATATGCTCACAGTCCATTTAAAAGGAGAGACTTTACAGGACGATTTAAATTCTCTTTCACGTCACTTGCTTCGATCCCCGACATCGAACTTCCCACGAAGAATTCACGGAACAGAACGGCTTAAAGGCACTGACCTTTCCTTCTCCACTACCTTCAATCCTTTCTAGGTAAACCTAGGGATTAACACGAAGATAGTCAACGAAATCCTTCCAAATAAGGATCAAACAAAGGTCGCCCCCGTTTCACCGTAGAAAGTGATTCTCCTCGATCTTTAACTTCCAACTTTGAATCTTCACTCTCCTCTAATTCCCTCGAACTAACAGAATCATAAAGAACCTGTTGGCATTAACCTTTTAAACTTTAGGCATTAAATAAAAACTTCATCTTTCAACTAAACTGCGTCATCACTTCAAACACGCAGTGGCATGAAGTCAACTTGGCAAATCCAGCCACGAACTGCCCCTCCTCACAGGGTGGGGTCTACCTTTTATAACCTGTAAAAAAAAACCATCACATGATCTCTACTGGCGGGAAAATGACATCATTCCACCATCACAAGACCATCACCTCAAGTCCAGTACAGCTTCAACCCCAGTCACATGACAAGGGCTCCACTGTCATGTATCACGAGTACATAACAGGTCTTACTGATGTTGAGTACAAGGTTGTGCAACACCACTCAACCAGCTGATTTATCTCACTCATGTACGCCTTCTTGTAACTATCTGAAATTCTGCCAACAATATTTGTGCTTTCATCAGATTTATAGATGCAATTTGAGCTGTGCCTAGCCACACAGTCATGGATGGAGAGAGAGTAGAGCGGTGGACTAGGCACACACCCTTTGAAGAGCACCAGTGTTGGTTGTCAACTATTTCCAATCCGCACAGACTGACCTTTCAGTGAGGAAACCGAGGATGCAGTTGCAGAGGGAGGTACAGAGGCCTAAGTATGGGAGCTTTTTGATCAGACCTGCAGGAATGGTGTATTAAATGCTGAGCTGTAGTCAATAAACACTAGTCTGGCATAAGTATTAACATTACCCAGGTGATCCAAGGTTGCATGAGGAGCCAGATCGCATCTGCTTTAGACCTATTGCGGCAAAAGGCAAATTGCAGTGGGTCCACGTCCTTGCTGAGAAAGAGTTGATTCTAGCCATAGCCTACCTCTTAAAGCACTTAATCACCGTATATGTGACTGCTATTGGAAGACAGTCATTAATGCAGCTCAACCTGCTCTTCTTGAACACTGGCATGATTGATCTTCTTTTGAAGCAGGTGGAAACATCTGACTGTAACAGTGAGAAATTGAATATGTCTTTGAACACACCAGTCAACTAGCTGGCATAGCTTTTCAAAGCTCTACCAGGTACTCCATCGGGGTCTCTCACCTTGTGTGGGTTCACCCCCTTGAAAGATGATCTGACATTGACCTCCAGGTTCTGAGATCATATGGTCATTGGGTATTGTGGAAATCCTCAAAGCTGTAGTTTTATTCTCCCTTTCAAAGGGAGCATAAAGATGATGAGCTCCTCTGAGAGTAAAGCATGACAGCCATTCATGGTGTTAGGTTTCGCTTTGTAGGAAATAATGGCCTGCAAACCCTGCCACGGCTGACGTTTGACAAATGAACTGGAAATAAAACAGGCCTGCTGACTGAAACAGATGTTTCAGGCCCACCACGTGAAAGGCTCTTGTCCCAACATTGGGAATGATGCATTCACTATTTGACTGAATACTTTGGGATACAGCTGCTCTGATTCCTCTCGATGGTGTCAGTGAAAAGAAGACGTAGGGTGTTTTACCATTGGAACAGTACAGGACGTTGTTTGGATAGAGTTGTGAGAAAATGGAGTAGGATTGTAGTGTTTAAGGGGAACATGAGGGGGATCTTCTTCACTCCAGGTGGTGGGAGTGAGGAACGAGCTGCCAGTGGAAGTGGTGGGTGCGAGTTTGAATTTAAGATTTAAGAGAAATTTTGACAGGTACATGGATGGGAGGGGTATGGAGGACTATGGTCTGGGTGCAGGCCGATGAGACTTGGCAGCATAATAGTTTACCATGGACTAGATGGGCTGCAAGGCCTGTTTCTCTGCTGCAGTGTTCTATGAATCTATGACTGTCACTGTTTAAGAAGTGTGAACACAGAACGTAGAGCAGCTCAGCACAGGAAAAGGCCCTTCAGATCACAATGTTTGTGCTAAACATGATTGTGAATTAAATGAAGACTCTTCTTGTGAATTAAATTAAGACTGCAAGCCTGCAAGTGATCCATATCCCTTCATTTCCTGTGTATTCATGCATCTATCTAACTGTCTCTTAAACACCACTATCACATCTGCTTCTACCACCACCGCTGGCAGCACCCTTCAGGGACTTACTAATCTCTGTGTTAAGAAGTTGCTGTATACTTCTCATTTAAACTTTCCTCTCTCACTTTAATCCATGTCCTCTACTGCTCGACATTGTTACCCTGGAAACAAATTATGACTGTGTGAGGCTCTCATAATTTCATAAACTTTTATCATAACCTCCAACAGGAGGTTAACAGGAGGTTGGGCAGGGGTTCCCAACCTTTTTAATGCCATAGACCAATACCATTAAGAAAGACGTCCATGGACCCCAGGTTGGGAATGCCTGGTCTAGGGGAAAGAAAATCTAAATTCACCCAACCTTTTCCCATAGCTCTAATTTCAAAATTTGTAGGACTGGTGGGAAAACATAGATATTATATTAATGGAAAACATTTTCTGAAGAAGATTGTGTGACAGTAGAATTCACCTCCGGGTTTGATGGTTAAGCATGCACTAGTGAAGATTATCCCATTGTGTAATTGAATGGGGAGATACAGTAGTTACAGTTTGACGAACTTCTGTAGATGATTGGTGGTGAGTATATTGGCTGGCTGAACCAGAGTCTGGTATGGAAACACCAATGCCTTTCAATGGAAAATCCTACAAGAAGTAGTGGATATGGCCCAGTCCATCAAGGATAAAGCACTAGCCACCACTGAGCATATCGGTTGTGTTGTTGCAGGAAAGCAGCATCCATCATCAGGAACCCCCACCATTCCTGTTACCATCAGGAAAAAGGTGAGCCTTAGTACTCACACCATAGGTTCAGGAACCATTATTATCCCTCAACCATCAGCTTCCTGAACCAGTGGGGATAACTTCACTCAACTTCACTTGCCCCATCACTGAACAGTTCCCACAATTTGTGGAGTCACTTTCTAGGACTCTTTGTTTCATGTTGTCTATATTTATTGCTTATTTGTTTTTTATTATTATTACTTCGTTATTACTTCTTTCTTTTTGTATTTGCACAGTTTGTTGTCTTTTGCACTCCTGTTGAATGCATAAAAAGGATGGGAACCCCTGTTCTAGATGAAAAAAGAACACACATTTTGGAGGTACTTTAGAAGAACTGGTGTTAATGCTGAAGTTAAAATGTCAAGCATGCCAAGTCAATTGAATGTTGTGTTTTTATTTTGAAATGCTAATATACTGATTTCTGACAAATTTCTATGATTGCACACATACTCTGCTATTAACTGTATCTCCATGTAGTGTCACATCAACCAGATCCTCCAGAGGTTATATTTTTCAAAGATATCTATGGTTAAATATGCTAATTCTGATTTCTGTTTTTATGCTGTATCTGCAGGATGCACTGGTATATCAGTTAACGTACTATTAATACAAATATTGAAGAAACTATTTGAGTTTTGTTCAGAGTTGCTGGCACTTGCATCTCTTTTTTGGCTGTACCGTTACAGGAATCCTAGACAGCTGGTAAATGCACTTATTTTCATTGTGCAGCGTGGGCTACTGATAGCTGCTTGTCAGACATCCAGCTACCATTTGGTCTCAGCTAAAACCTGAATATAAATTATAAGCAAAAACCAGAGGGCACTGCAAACAGAATGCTCCATTATCAGAGCCGTCATTTGTTTGTGGGTGAGGGCAGGGTCCCAATCCCCATGACAGAAAGATCCCATGGCATTTTTGTGATGAAGAACAAAGTGAGTTTTTCTAAGGGCCTGGCTGACACTTGTTCTACAATCAACACTTTTGTGTTTGCTGGGGCTTGTTCTGTGTGTAAATATTCACTTTACAAGAGTAGTTGCACTTCATTAATTAGAAAAAACTTTTGGATCATGAAGGTCACAGGTTAATGTCAGTCATTCTCTGTTTCATCCTTGTCAAGTTGATTACAATCAGAATAGGGTTTATTAACACTGAAAAGTGTTAGGATATCTGTTGTTTTGTGACAGCAGTACAGTGTAAGACATAAAAATTACTGTTATAAAAACAAAAATAAGCAAATTTTGCAAAATAGGAATGGTGAGGAACTATTTGTGAGTACATGGACCATTCTGACATCTGATGGTAGAGGGGAGATGCTAAAATGTGGATCTTCAGCCTTCTCTGCTTCCGCTTTAACAGTAGTAATGAAAACCCATACCACCTACATTATATCTTACAGGCCAACTTCCTTTTCACCAATTTGCAGACGTGGATGTTACTAACAGGGCAAGATTTTACTACCATCCCTAACTGTCCTTGAGCTGCTTTGCCACTTCAGGGGATAATTAACATCAAAATAATTACACTGTTGATACAAGCCAGAGCAGTTAAATAAAATCGCCATTTCAATCTTTACTACCTGTGAGGTTCTGGAAGAGATTAAATCTTTTTGCTTTTCCAAGGAGGAAAGTCTTATGAGATGGTCAGGTTAATGGGGTTATTGTCTACATGACTGAGCCACTGCAAAACATATCGAGGACTAGAGTGACCAATACTCCAAAGATTTTGAAGAAAAATACTATTAAACTATTGACATCTGGTATTCATAATGCTTTTTCATAAAGCATTCAGCTTAATGTGCTTCAGTAATTTAGTGAACTTATAAATATTATATCAATCCTGCTTTAACCCCTTCCTTTTAATCTTAAACTCTCTTCAAATATACATTTCCCTGCCACTGATTTTGATATCAAACACTAATTAATGAGGTGTTACCCAAAGGGAGAGTCTGTTTCTGCCTGTTCTGGAGACCAATCCTGTCTGCAGAGTCCAGACACCAGACAATTGCTCAGGCTTCCCTCATCATTGCACAATCCACTCCTTCTATTCTCACCTGGTCCCTCAAAACCACCTCTTTAGTCAAGAAAGCACGGCAATGTCTCGTCTTCCTGAGGAGAAGGAGGTGAGCGAGGGCCCCCATTCCAACCAAATTTTACTGAAGCACCACTGAAAGTATCCTGAGAAGCTGCATAACCATCTGCCACAGGAATTGCATGGCATCTGATCGCAACCCCCGACAAAGGATTACAAGGTCTGCTGAGTGGAGCATCAGGGTCTTTCTTCCACCCATCAGAAATATTTATCGGAAAAGCTGCATTCGCAGGGCCCTGAGCATTGCCATTGATCCCTCCCACTCGTCCATCCCTACCATCAGCAAGGAGACACCATAGCACTATGGCAAGGACTAGCAGGATGAGAAAGAGTTGTAAGGCTGTAAGGTTCCTGAAAAACATTGTTTTGACTGGTGATATACGTGTAATATCATATTAGAATCAGGCTTATTATCACTGACATACTACATGTTGTGAAATTTGTTGTTTTGTAGCAGCAGTGCACTAAAATACTTACAAATAATTACTACAAGTTACAATAAAAAATATAAAAATATAAATAAAGTAGTGCAAACAGAAAGCAAAATAATGAAATAGTATTTAGTGACCTTTCAGAAATCTGAGGGCAAAGGGGAAGAAACTGTTCCTAAAATGATGAGTGTGTGTCTTCAGATGTCTGTACCTCCTTAGTGTTGGAGGGCATGGCCTGGATGGTGAGGGCCCTTAATGATGGATGATGCCCTTTTTGAGGCATCAGCTTTTGAAGACGTCTTCAGTGGTGGGGAGTTTTGAGCCTGCAATGGAGTTGGTTGAGTCTAAAAACTCTCTGCGGCTTAATCTGATCCCCCTGTGCATTGACTTTGCTGCAACCTGTCAGAAGCTCTTCACAGTGCTTCTGTAGAAATTTGCTAGAGTCATTGGTGAGATACCAAATGTCCTCAAATTCCAAATGCCAAAAGTAGCAAAAAGACCCCAATAATCAATCAGATCACAACCAGTGCATGAGACAGAATTCTAATGTTAGGATTTACTTTCTCTCATTGTTGCCACCATCAGATAACTTTGAGGCTTTGTGTAAATGTTTTTTTTATTCTGCAAAGCCTTTTTTTTATTCCGCAAAACATGCAGTGTTACATCAAGATCATCCAGAGTTTATTTGTTTTAGCCAGAACTTCCAGGTGAATCTGTATCACAGCCAGTTCCACTGATATGTAGAACCTTCAAATTTATTATCGAAGTACATATATGTCACTGTAAACTACCCCGAGATTCGGTTTCTTGCATACATTTACAGTAGAACAAAGAAACACAATAGAATCAATGAAAAAAGTACACTGAAACATTGATTAAAAAAACAATGTGCAAAAGAAGAGAGAAATAGTTAATCCTGAGAACATGAGCTGTAGAATCCTTGAGAGTGTTGTGGGACCAGTTTAGAGTTGATATGAGTGAAATTATACTCACTGGTTCAGGGCCCTGATGGTTGGAGGAAAATAACTGTTCCTGAACCTGGTGGGGTGGGACCTGAAGGTCCGGCACTTCCTTTTGGGAGACAGCAGTGAGAAGAGAGCATGGTTGGAAGTCGGGGATCCTTGATGATGGATGTTGCTTTCTTGTGACATGCTCCTTGTACAAGTGCTCAACAGTCTTCCATAATCAAATTAGAGAGTCAACAAGACACATCAAAACCACTTTCGTTTGTTGGGTGTGAGGATTATTGGATCACATGTCGTATTAAAATCAGATGAGTAGATTCAGTTAAATAGTATGGCTTTATTACTGGTGGTGTTCCTTCAGGTTGTTATAGCTGGGGGTGGTAATGGGGACAAGCTCCCACGACCAATTAAATGCTCCCAATTGGGTGTGCCTCAAATAGCCTCTGACTACCAAGTCCAGCTCCAAGCCTTCACATGTGGCTTAGCTGCTGAGCCTGGCGGAACCATTTCAACTGACAGGAGAATGAGAAAACTGGATTACTGCCACCTTAAAACCAGTTGCTTAGGACAGATGGGGGTTCATCAGTCATGATTAGAAGTTCATCTAGGAGAAGGAAAACTCTGATCTCAAACCTCTGCTACCTTGCAGCGATACCCACTCACAGGGAAGACGCCAGGAGTAAATCCCAAAAATCAGTAACTGGAGACCCTAAGGCAGTCCTACATTGAGTTCCCTGCTCACTGGCAGCTCTTGCAATGCTGTGGGTGCCAAACTGTATCAGACTCTGCTGCTTTTCTGCTTCATCAGATGCACGGAGAGCGGGAGCTTGCTAGAAGGGCAAAAGCTTACTCTCCATATTGTATTGCTAGGACTCACCATCCATGATTGACCCTGACCAACAAAGGCCTCATTTGAACAGGTCCAATTAGACCCTGCTGTCAAATCAATGAGACTTGGCTGTCATAATTACTCAACTTCCTGTTGGAAGAGTGATAAACTCCTTGTATGCTGCAGCAACAGAATCCTGAATAAAGTATTACAGTTACAGAAAAAGTGTGGTGCAGGCAGACAATAAGGTGCAAGACTATGAGGTCAGGAGTCAATTCTTATTTTACTAAGGAACCATTGAATACTTAGCAAACATGCCGAGACTACCCTGTTCAGTTTCATTCTGAGGTAAAAGCAGTCCTTAACTGTAATCAAAGTAGAAAAAAATACTTTGATAAAATCTTCAATTGCATGCAGCCTGAAATGAAGCTTTTAATTCTTTAAGGTTGAAGGTGACTTTTACTTTCTTACAGTCATTGTGAAAATAGGAAACGCCTGTACCTTGAATTTTAAATCTCACAGATCATTCACACACCCTAAATGTATTCAGAAACAAAATATCAATTACCACAAGGATTAAGCAGGAAGGGCAGAATAAAAGAGATCAGACACACTTTTTAAATTTTAAACAAGGGTTTAAAACAAAGGAATGTGGGAAGGTATTGATCATGAAAACACATTCGTTCAAATACACCCACATTAATCAAAATTCTCAGTCTCCAAGCTCTGCTAATCTCTGACCTATGCCAGAATGCAGATGAAAACTATTTCTCCTTCAATCCCATACAACCTGCACAGTCTTGTCATGATTATAACATTTTCCTTTTCTCCTTTCTGCCTAGATCTTGGCAATTCTTTCATTAATATTGTTATCACTCAGTCTTTTTCTGCATGTGCTGGAGGAACCTCCACCAACTGTTGTATTATCTTCCTATCTGATAACCATCCATACATTTTTAATCTATTTCAATTTCTCTTCCTATTAGGATTCCTTTCAAACTTTTTATCTTTCCTACAAGGGTCAAGAGCCTTGATAAAAACCAAGTGGGTCTGCTAGAACAGGTATCAGGTTCTGATGATAGACCATAACCAGTTCCTACCCTTCTGCTTCATAACCCAAAGTAAAGGTTTAGGGCGTCACAGTAGTGTGGCAGTTAGCCCAATGCCATTACGGTGCCAACAACCCGGGTACAGTTCTAGCCGCTGTCTGTAAGGAGTTCGTACGTTCTCCCCATGCTTACATGGATTTCATCCAGGTGCTCTGGTTTCCTCCCATGTTCCAAAGATGTACGGATTAGCAGGTTAATTGGTCACTACTGGGTGGCGCGGATTCATTGGGCTGGAAGGGCCTGTTTCGGTGAGGTATCTCAAAAAAAACTAGAAATGAGAAAATGGAAGCAAAATATACAACTTGGATTTGTTAAGGGAGAGTGAAAAGACAACTAATAAAAGCCAATAATCCTAATAATATCACACCAAAGGTGTGCTCATCGAAGACAATTCAGCAATCAGCTTTCCAAAGTTACGTGGCTGATTCACTGAGCCTTGGTACATTCCACAACAATAAACTGATTAATTATCAATTATTTATTTTTTTCTAATTTAGAGGAATAATCAAAAAACAGGAACTTTATTCAGTTTGGATTGACCTACAAGAAGCATGAGAGCCGTGTGGTTAAAAATGCCCTCAGATGTTCACACGGATGGAACAAATTTTTGATCTGCTGACAAAGGCTCTAGGTCAGAAACATCAACTGTTTATCCCCCTCCATAGATGCTGCTTGTCCTGCTCAGTTCCTGCAGCATTTAGTGTAGGTTTCCCATTGCACTTGCAGCAAATTAATTGATTTTTTTTGTGTTGATTTTTCACTATATATTTATATTGCAAGAATTCACTTGTTAATCCAGCCTCAAAGACTGGACTTCCACCACTGATAAGGCTTCTGCTCTTCTGATGCACGTGAGCATTAGCTCCTGAGAACATTGTCACAAGCAAGAAGAAAACATAAGCATTACCCATAAGCTGGCACTGCCAAGCCCAGTCATGAGTTTCCAAATGTTGGTACCTGTGTGGAACAACTGCGGGCTTTGCTAAAGTCCTCATCATTATTGTACCACAACGGAGTACACTTACAAGGAGCGCTGTTGCAGGAAAGCAGCATCCATCCTCAAGCACCCCGCCATCCTGGCCCTGCTCTCTTCTTACTTCTGCCACCAGGAATGAGGTACAGGAACCTCAAGACCCACACTACCAGGTTCAATAACAACTTTGCCCCTCAGCCACCTGGTTCTTGTACCAGAGGGGATAACTTCACTCACCCCAAAACTGAACTGATTCCAAGACCTACGGACTCACTTTTAAGGACTCTCCAACTTGTGTTCTCAATATTTATCGATTATTTATTTATTGTTATAGTTAAAAAATTTTCTCTCAGCTCAAGTTGGTATTATTATTATTATCATTTGTTTTTTCACAGCTCAAGCTGGTAAAACCTAAGATATGGGCATAGCCAAGCACACTCATTTCTCAATTTCTAGGAAATTTCAGAGTATTCTAGTGGTCTTTAGTATTTTGGCTTTCTGGAGATTTACATCAATATTGCTGTGTGGTCCTAATTGTTTAATGCTATTGAGTGGTGACTTTGGGATGATACCAGATGTAGATATTACGATTGGAATCTGTACCCTGTTCATGTTCCATAGTCTTTCAATTTCCTCTTTTAATTCAGCATACTTCTGGTGTTTTTCACCTAATGATTTCTCTAAGTTATTTGTGTTTGGAATCGCTATATGTTAAGTAAGTTGTCTTAATTGTTTAACTTGTAATATTATATCTGAACAGTTATTATGGATTACCCTATCTGTAATACAATTTGTAGGACTCAAATCTAAAACTAGGTCAAAAGGAGTTTGTATTTTAAAGCAAGAGGCTGTTTGCCACCTGATTGTGCCTGTGTAAATAATCAGATTGAGTTAATCTGCTGCAGGGTCCTGTATGGATTGGATTGTTCTGGTTTCTCTTAGCATTTTCTGTACTCATCGTTGAATTTGCTGGTCTTTTATAATGATTTTTGATTATTTTTTGTGTTCGCCACCGAGACATATATTGCCACAAGGAAACCCCCTGATTCTAGGAAAAGATCTCCAACTCTGAGCCAGGTGTTCAACACTTCCTTGTCACTAGATCACCAGAGTACAGTACAGGCCCTTCAGCCCTCAATGTTGTGCCGACCCATATATCTAAAAAAAGTACTAAACCGACACTACCCCATAACCCTCTATTTCTCTTTCATCCATGTCCCGGTCCAAGAGGCTCTTAGATACCCCAATCAGTCAGTCCGTCCTGATGTACAGTCTCAGCCCGAAATGTCAACAGTGCTTCTCCCTATAGATGCTGCCTGGCCTGCTGCGTTCCACCAGCATTTTGTGTGTGTTTCTTAATTACACCTAATGTTTTATCTTCCATCACCATCCCTGGCAAGTCATTCCAGGCACCCACAACCCTCTGTGTAAAAAAAAAATTTACCCCTGATGTCTCCCCTAAACTTCCCTCCTTTAACATTGTACATATGCCCTCTGGTGTTTGCTGTTGGTGCCCTGGGAAACAGGTACTGACTATCCACCCTATCTATGTCTTGTAGACCTCTATCAAGTCCCCTCTCATCCTTCTATGCTCCAAAGAGAAAAGTCCCAGCTCTGCTAACCTTGCCTCATAAGACTTGGTTTCCAATCCAGGCAACATCCTGGTAAATCTCCTCTGCACCCTCTCCACATCTGTCCTATAATGAGGTAACCAGAACTGAACGCAATTCTCTAAGTGTGGTCTCACCAGAGATTTGTAGAGTTGCAACATGACATCTCTACTCTTGAACTCAATCCCCCTGTTTATGAAGCCTAGCATCCCATAGGCCTTCTTAACTATCCTACCAACCTGTGCAGTAACCATGAGCAGGGGTCCCAGGACAGATCCTTGCAACACTCCACTAGTCACCGACCTCCAGGTAGAATATTTTCCATCCACTACTACCCTCTGCTTTCTTCCTGTAAGCCAATTTTTGATCCAAACAGTCAAGGTTCCACTGATCCCATGCCTCATGACTTTCTGGATGAGTCTCTCGTGGGGGACCTTGTCAAATGTCTTGCTAAAATCTATGTAGATCACATCTACCGCCCTACCATCAACAATTTCTTTTGTTAACTCTTCAAAAAGCTCAGTTAGGCCCGTGAGGCAAGACCTTCCCTTCACAAAGCCATGTTGACTATCCTTGAGTAGATTGTACTTCTCCAAATGCTGGTAGATCCTATCCTTAAGAATCCTTTCCAAGAGATTGCAGATCAGCGACATAAGACTCACCAGCTTATAGTTCCCAGGATTCTCCCTATTACCTTTTTTAAACAAGGGAACTGCATTTGCCATTCTACAATCCACTGGCACTTCCCCTGCAGCCAAAGAGGATTCAAAGATCATAGCTACTGCTCCAGCGATCTCTTCTCTCACTTCCCACAGCAACCTGGGGTATATCACATCCAACCCTGGGGACTTATCAATCTTGATGTTTTTAAGAAGATCCAACACTGCTTCTTCCTTCATCACATTGTCCAGCACACAGGCCTGTTCTATTTCGACCTCACCCTAATCAAGGTCCTTTTCACTTGTGAAT
Source organism: Hypanus sabinus (assembly GCF_030144855.1). Taxonomy (NCBI): domain Eukaryota; kingdom Metazoa; phylum Chordata; class Chondrichthyes; order Myliobatiformes; family Dasyatidae; genus Hypanus; species Hypanus sabinus. Next base: position 20,880,343 of record NC_082713.1, on the reverse strand, counting down.
ACTGGAGCAAAGTATTCATTTAGGACCTCCCCAACCTCCTCCACCTCCAGGCACATGTTGCCCTCATTATCCTTTAGCAGTCCCACCTTCATTCTCAGCATCTTCCTGTTCTTCACATACGCATAGAACACCTTGGGGATCTCCTTAATCCTACATGCCAAGGCCTTCTCATGACCCCTTCAAGCTCTCCTAAGTCCTTTCTTAAGCTCCTTCCTGGCTACCCTATACTTCTCATGAGCCCCTCCTGCTTCCCGCTTCTTATATTTAACATATGTTTCCTTCTTCCTCTTGACGAGTTGCCTCATGTGTTTCGTCATCTGCAGTTCCCTTTTACTACCAGTTTTTCCTTGTCTCAGTGGGACAAAGCTATCCTGAACCCAACACAAGTGGTCCCTAAACTTCCTCCACATTAGTTCTGTGTTTTCCCCTTTGAACATCTGTTTCCAATTTACTCTCGCTAGTTCCTGCCTCATCCCTTCATTGTTAGCCCTTCCCCAGTTAAGCACGATCCCATTTTGTCTGTTTTTATCCTTTTCCATAGCTATGCTGAAGCTAAGGGAGTTGTGGTCACTCTCACCAATATGCTCCCCCACCAAGTGGTCTGTCACCTGACCAGGTTCATTACCCAGAACTAGATCCAGTATAGCCTCTCCTCTCGTCGGCCGGTCCACGTACTGTGTCAGGAATCCTTCCTGGACACACCTGACAAAGTCAGCCCCATCTATCTCCCTTGCAGACAGGAGGTGCCAGTCAATATGAGGGAAGTTAAAAATCACCCATAACTACAACGCTGTATTTCCTGCACCATTCTAAAATCTGCCTTCTTATCTGTTCCTCGGTGTCCCAGGGGCTATTTGGGGGCCTATAGATTACTCCCAGCACAGTGATTGATCCCTTCCTATTTCTGACTTCCACCCACACTGACTCTGTGGACACTCCCTCTGCAGTGTCCTCTCTTTCTATAGCCGTGATACTATCCCCAACCAATAATGCTGCTCCCCCCACCACACCCTTTTCTACCTCCCATCCTATTCTCTTTAAAACACCTAAACCCCAGTACCTGCATCAACCAATCCTGCCCTTCCTCCAGCTAAGTTTCAGTAACGGCCACAACATCGTAGTTCCAAGTACTGATCCATGCTCTAAGTTCATCCCCTTTATTCCCAATACTCCTAGCGTTGAAATAGACACATTTCAACCCCTCTAACTGGCTACATTTATGTTTTGTCCCCTGCCTGTCCTTCCTCACCAACTCAGAACACATAACATCGTGCCCTTGTCCTTCTACCCCAATCTCTGCACTCACATTCTGATTCCCACCCCCCGCCAAACGAGTTTAAACCCTCCCCAACAGCTCTAGCATACCTGCCCGCCAGGATATTGGTCCCTTTCCAGTTCAGGTGCAGCCCGTCCTTTTTGTACAGGTCAGACCGTCCCCAGAAGAGATCCCAATGATCCAGAAATCTGAATCCCTGGCCCCTGCACCAACTCTTCAGCCACGCATTCATCTGCCATAACTTCCTGTTCCTACTCTCTCTGTCTCATGGCACAGGTAGCAATCCCGAGATTACCACCCTTGAGGTCCTGCTTTTTAACTTCTTTTCTAACTCCCTATATTCCTTCTTCAAGACCTCATCCCTACTCCTATCTATGTCATTGGTCCCTACGTGGACCAAGATATCTGGCTGCTCACCCTCTCTCCTGAGAACACCGAGAACTTGATCCGAGATATCACGGACCCTGGCACCAGGGAGGCAACAGACCATCCGGGTTTCTTGATCTCTCTCACAGAACCTCTTATCTGTTCCCCTAACTATCGAATCCCCATCACTACTGCTCTCCTCTTTTCCCTCCTTCCTTTTTGAGATGAGGGTTCGGTCTCGGTGCCAGAGATGTGACCACTACAACTTGTCCCTGATAGGTCATCCCCACTGACAGTATCTAAAACGCTATACTTACTATTGATGGGAATGGCCACAGGGGTGCTCTGCTCTTCCTGTCTATTCCCCTTCCCTCTCCTGACAGTCACCCAGTTACCTGTCTCCTGACTTTTAGGGGTGACTGTCTCCCTGAAACTCCTGTCTATTTCTGCCTCTGCCTCCAGAATGATCCGAAGTTCATCCAGCTCCAACTCCAGTTTCCTAACTCAGTTTGACAGGAGCTGCAGCTGGATGCACCCTTTGCAGGTGTAGTCATCAGAGACAATTGTGCTGTCCCTGACTTCCCACATCCTACAATCGGAGCACTCCTAAGCAACTCCTAAGTTAATTAAATTCATTAAAGAAACTTACCCGGCCTTACCTCACTGGGAGCAAGCTCGTCCTCCGCCTCTTCTCACCGAGGCCTCTCCAGCTAATGCTTCAAAGCTTCACTGGCCCCTCTGCTTGAGCAACTCCTCTTTTTATTTGTTTGAGCTTTCCAATTTTTGATTGCCCAATCAACTGCTTTCTGCTGAGTCTGAGCTATTCAAATCTTGACTGACTTGATTGTACAATCCAACTGCCAAAAACTCTCGAGCCAAAGCCTCAAAGCTCCACTCCTTCACTGGCCCACTCACTCACTGGCCGCTCTCCACTCTAGTCGACATCTAGTCTGCTCAGATCATACGGATGTCTTTCCCGGATGGTCATATTCTACCATTGGTTAACTTTTTCTTCTATAGTGATAATTTCTTCATTTTTCTGGGTTGTGCTATCATTTAAGTGTACTTCTTATCAGAATTGCATACAGTATGCTCACTAGAAGTGCTAAATCCTGTTTTCGTTGATGAAAATATGTCTTTAGAAATTTTATCCAATTGTTATTTTTATGCCTGTTATTCCTCTTCCTTCTCCTGTCCTAGGTAGTTTTAATACAATCTAAGTGCATTCGAGTGTACATAGCATTTTCTAAATTTTGTCATGTCAGTGCTAATTTTTTTTTGTAAATTTTCCAGATTGGCTTTGGACCAAGATACTGTGTATTCTTTTGGCATTAGTATGGGTATAGCAAAATCTTTATTGCCTTCATTATATTTTTACTATTGAATTCTGTTTGGCAGATTTTCTTAAGGATTGAAGTAATTATTTATTATTGTTAAGTAATTCTTTTTCTTTTTATGTATTCTCAATTCATTGCCTTTTGTTTGTGTGTGCTTTTTCAATGATTTGAATATGTTTCTTTGTATTTATGGTGACATATGTATTTTGATAATAAATTTACAGATCTTTGAACTTCTGAACTTCATTTTGGGGAAGACCATTAGATTCCAATAAGACCAGCAAACACAGAACATTAATGTAATCTCTCAAAGCTGGAAAGAGAAGACATAAAAGCCTGGAACCTGAAAGCTTCAGAGAAGCAACTCTTGATAGTGGTCACATTCTGTAAATAGATTCAAGCTGGTAATACCATTCCTACAGTTAAATGTGTTGTACGAGTGCTTACCTATGCCGGTGTTGATCAGCAACCATCAATATGGGTAGGATCATTGGACCCCTTTAGACCTGTAAATCAGGTGTTACAGAACACAGACTGATCCAATAGACAATGGATGAGACCATTCCTGTTGTAATCCTTTGCTGAAGCACAGATTCCAGAGACCTGCTAGTGAAGACAGCATCTATACTTCATTAGGAGTTTGAAGAGATTTGATATGTCAGCAAATACACTCAAAAACTTCTATAGATGTACCGTGGCTGCATCACTGTCTGATATGGGGGGCTACTGCACAGGACCGAAAGAAGCTGCAGAAGGTTGTAAATTTAGTCAGCTCCATCTTGGGTACTAGCCTACAAAGTACCCAAGACATCTTTAGGAAGCACTGTCTCAGGAAGGCAGTGTCCATTATTAAGGACCTCCAGCACCCAGGACATGCCCTTTTCTCACTGTTACCATCAAGTAGGAGGTACAGAAGCCCAAAGGCACACAATCAGCGATTCAGGATCAGCTTCTTCCCCTCTGCCATCCAATTCCTAAATGGACATTGAACCCGTGAACACGATCTCACTTTTTCATAGATATTATTTCAGTTTTTGCATGATTTTTAATCTGTTCAATATAAGTATACTGTAATTGACTTAATTTTTTTCTTCTTCAGCATTCTGCATTGAACTGCAGCTGCTTAGTTAAGAAATTTCACGACACGTGCCAGTGATAATAAACTTGATTCTGATTCTGAAGGTGGAGCAGGAGTGGTAGTTGTGAAATGCCCCATCTCTAGTTTGGTTCTACTGCCTGCTTTAAACAGTGCTTGCCCTTTATACAATGGAACTGCAGCAAAGTCAAGATTACTATGTTCATGTCCAGACAAACCCCTAATGGCGTGTCACTAGTCCCAGTGCACTGCCATACTGAGGCAATATCATTGTTTAATTCTTGAGAAATTAAATATTACCTATGTTTTATTCTCCATTCATTTCCCCAACCCCTACACTAGGTTCCAACATTCTATCAAATTCCTCAAAATACATCCTTAGCAATTTCTAGAAGAGTCTGCACGAGCAGATTTTAAAACAAGAAGCACTCACTTAAAAATTACTGCTACAGAGAAGAATCAGGTTCAAAGAAAGTTAAATATCAAACAAATATGTCCACCGGCAGGTAAAATATTAAAACAGTTACACTTTACACTATTCAGGATAAGAACAAAGATGTTTTTGCATTGTTCAACTTATTCTTTGTCACCTTTGATACGTGGGAAGATCCTTTTTGTCAGGTTTCCATAGAACAATCTCAGTCAGTTATACGTGATCCCACTGTCATATTGAGAAAGAGAAGAGTTCTTCTTACATCTTGACCAACAATTTCCCCTCCGTACCACCAGCATAGCAGATTATCAAGGGCATCTGTTATCTATGGGGCACTATTGAACACAAATTCGCAGCCTTCTTTGTCTTGGTGAAAACCATCTCCATGCTCCCTAAATAAGTTGCAGCCTTTAAACCATTATGGACAATTTGGGAATAAGCTGGCTAAATCAAGCTAAAATAAATCTTAAAAAGGAGATTAGCTTCATTTGTCGCATGTACATCAAAACAGCGAAACTTTGGTGTAACACACACAAAATGTTGGAGGAACTCAGCAGGTCAGACAGCATCCATGGAAGAGTAAACAGTCAACATTTTGGGCTGAGAGGTTTCATCAGGAGTGGAGAAAAAAAAGATGAGGAGACAGAGTAAGAAGATGAGGGGAGGGGAGTAAGAAGATGAGAGGAAGGGAGGAAGAACCAAAAGGTGATAGGTGAAACCGGGAGGGGTGGGGAGAGGGTTAAAGCAAAGAGCTGGGAAATTGATTGGTGAAAGTTATACCGGGCTGGAGAAGGGGAAATCTGATAGGAGAGAACAGAAGGTCATGAAAGAAAGAAAAGGGGGAGAAGCACCAGAGGGAGGTGTTAGGTAGGTAAAGAGGTACAGTGAGACAGGGAAATGGGAATGGGAATGGTGAAGGAGAGGCAGGGGACATTACAGAAGTTTGAGAAATCGATGTTCATGCCAGCAGGTTGGAGGCTACCCGGATGGAATATAAGGTGTTGTTTCTCCAGCCTGAGTGTGGCCTCATCACGACAGTAGAGGAGGCCGTGGACTGACATGTCAGAATGGGAATGGCCACTGGGAATTCCTGCTTTTTTTTTGGCGGATGGTAGGTGCTCAGCAAAGCGGCCTCCCGATCCACGTCGGGTCTCACAATATACAGGAGGCTGCTCTGTGAGCACCACATACAGTCGATGACCCCAACAGACTCAACAGGTGAAGTGTCACCTCACCTGGAAGGACTGTTTGGGGCCCTGTATGGTGGTGAGGGAGGAGGTGCAGGGGCAGGTAAGGCAATTGTTCCGCTTGCAAGGATAAGTGCCAGGAGGGAGATTCGTGGGGAGAGACGAGCGGACAAAGGAAGTGACCTCTGTGGAAAGCGGGAAATGGGGATGACAGAAAGATGTGCTTGGTGGAGGGATTGCATTGGAGATGGCGGAAGTCACAGACAATTATGTACTGAACCTGGGGTAGGTGGGGTGGTAGGTGAGGACAAGAGGAACCCTATCCCTGGTGGGGTGGTTGAAGATTAGGGTGAGGGGCAGCATTATTGGTGAAGGAAGGGGTAGCTCCTTTCTTTGAAGAAGGAGAACACTTCCTTAGTTCTGGAATGAAAAGTCTCATCCTGACAGCAGATGCAGCTGAGATGGAAGAATTGAGAGAAAGGAATGGCATTTTTATAAGTAACAGGGTGGGAAGAAGTATAATCCAGGTAGCTATGAGAGTCTGTGGTTTTATAATAGACATCAGTAGAAAAGCTGTCTCCAGAGATAGAGACAGAGAGATCAAGAAAGGGTAGGGAGGTGTTGGAAATGAACCAGGTGAATATGAGGGCAGGGTGATGAAGTCGACAAGCTCCAGTGCATGTCAAGTGTAGTGTGGCCACCCATTTTAGTTCCACTTCCTATTTCCATTCTGACATGTAAGCAACACCTTATATTCCATCTGGGTAGCCTCCAACCTGATGGCATGAACATTGATTTCTATATCTTCTGGTTCTGTCCCCCTCTTCTGTATCCCCATCCCTTTTTCCCTCTCTCACCTTATCTCTTACCTTCCCATCACCTCTCTCTGGTGCCAGCCGGCTCTTTGCACGTTTTCCATCCGTAGTGGGTTGAGCGTCGAGCCAGCAACTCAACCCAGTTTAAAAAAAACAGACAGAAAAGCTCAAGAGGTGGCAATGTTGTGGATCAGATACCCTTAAACAGCTGGACATCTATGCTGACCCACACCAAGATATCTCTTGTCAACTGTAAATCAGGTAAATGGCAAAGACTAATGCCATGACCAGCTACAGGAAAATTGAGGCCAGCACATGATGTTATGCAGCTGAACAATATCTGTACACAAAGTTTACCAGGATATTCATTAACTTTTTTGGTTACCTTCGGCAGAAAACATCAGAGTGCAGCTGCACAATGTCTCACTGGTTTGACTGGTTTTGAGAGTACAGAGGGATCTGGACAAATTGTTCTAAGGTAACCAATGGGTTGTCCCGAAGTTTCAAATAAAACATTAAAGCTACTCTCCAATAGATAATGGCTTTGCCTATTGGGGATCGAATTCAAAGTGACAATATCATCTGCAAAGATCTCTCACAACTTGGGCATTCATGGCATGCATTTTGATGTGACACTGAACACTGGGATGTGCCTGCACAACTTTTATATTCTTGGTAAGGCATCCAGACAAACTGTGCAAGATAACTGAATGGTTTTCAGCAAAAAGAACAACAGAGAGTAAAGTATGCTTTGACTGGGGTCTGCCTGAGTTCTGACAACCAAATCCTTCATAATCAAACCAAACACCCAGTGAAGAGTCCTGATGAAGGGTCTCTGTCCGAAACATTAACATTTATTCCCTTCCCTCACTGTTGCCTGACTTGCTAAGTTCCTCCAGAATTTTGTGTGTGTTGCTCAAGATTTCCAGCATCTGCAGAGTCTCTTGTGTTTCCAAAAGCACCTAACTAGTTGTGCCTTCCAAATATAGAAACAAGATTATAAATCTATGTGAAATATCTAAATAATCAGCTAAAATTAGCTCACAATGTTCTAAGGCTTCTGTTATTAAGAAATAGAGTACATGCAGCAATATTTAATCCAATTAAATTTGAGATTCAAAGATTGAAAGTATATTTATTATCAAAGTATGTATGTAGTATACAACCCTGAGACGTGCCTTCCCCACAGATAGCCACAGAATGAGATCATAGAACATAGAATAGTACAGCACATTACAGGCCCTTTGGCCCACAATGTTGTGCTGACCCTCAAACCCTGCCTCCCATACAACCCCCCAAATTCTTCTGAAATCACTCCCATCCCACATACCCCATCCACTCCATAAATCCTCCAACAAAGTGCAAACAATGCATGAAATGGGCTCAAACCTGGCAGAGGAAACATAGGTAGCCTCCAACCTGATTGAACATATGTCCATTTTTCTAATTTCCTGTAATTTCTCCCCCCACACACCCACCTTCTCCTTCTGTCTTTTTCCATTCCCCATTCTGACTCCCCTCTTTCCCCTTCTCTTCTCCTCACCTGCCATCACCTCTCACTGGTTCCCCTCCTCCTTTCCTTCCTCTCATGGTCTAATATGCCCTCCTCTCATATTCCTCTTTCTTCAGCCCTTTACCTCTTCCTTTTATCACCTCCCAGCTTGCCACTTTAACATCCTTCCCCACTCACTGATCATCCTCTCTCACCTGGTTTCACCTATCACATGCCAGCTTATACTCCTTCCCCTCCTCCTCATCTTCTTATTCTGGTTTTTCCCCCTTTCTTTCCTGTCTTGACAAAGGATCTCAGCTGTTCATTCCCCTCCATAGATACAGCCTGACCTGCTGAGTTCCTCCATCATTTTATGTGTGTTACAGACAAAAGGTTGATTCCAGCTTATAACAGGCCTCCAGCGCACTGAAATGACAAATTCAGTCATCTAGCTGGTCCAAAGGTCCTAGTATCAGTGGAAAAGTTGTCTCCCAATGGCATCAAACTCAAGGTCAATCCATTTTAACCCAACAGCAAGGTACAACCCACCAAGTTTCCCTAGTAACAACAATAAACCTTCCCACAGGACGCCCAGGTAAATGATTTTATTCTTTCATTTATAAAGGGCACTTGTTGACCAGCACCAGTAAGGATGAAAATAAAATATCCTGTTTCATTGCATAATACTGAGAAAGGACATCTCTGGGAAAAATTACATATTTTCCAGTGGAAGTATCATATTTTTCAGATATCCATCTATTGTATAACACCAAGACAAGTTATAATAAGTAATAATTAGGTGCTCCTTCACTCTGCTAGCCTGGAGGTCACCCTTGGTCAAGGTGAGCATGTGCTTAGCCCCCCCGACCAGGGTCACTTGAAGCCACGGGAGCAGGTGGGGGATGGTTGTATGAGGAGCTGGTGCATATCACATGTGACCATTGATGCCAGGCAGACAATCTCTGAAGAGTATTGACAATGGCTGGGGTCACCCATCTTGTAAAGACACTGCCCAGAAGAAGGCAATAGCAAACCACTTCTGTAGAAAAATTTACCAAGAACAATCATGGTCGTGGAAAGACCATGATCGCCCATGTCATACAACACCACACATAAAGAACAAGCAATTATTTCTGATATCTACGAGAAGTTAGGGTAATCTTACAGTACCAGCTGTAAGGATGGGGCTTCAATTTCCAAACAAGGAGTTTGTACATTCTTCTTGTAATCATGTGGGTTTCCTCTGGGTTCTCTGGTTACCTCCCACGTTCCAAAGCATATGGGTTAGGGTTAGTAAATTGTCACATACTATGTTGGTGCCAGAAACATGGCGACACTTGCAGGCTGTCTCCTGCACACCAATGCATTTCACTGTACATTTCAATATCTCGATATACACGTGACAAAGAAAACTAATCTTTAAAGAATTCATTCTCCTGCTGCTTTTGTAATTGTGCATTGTGTCAGATGAATGGAATGGTGAAGTTCAATGTCAAATGCAAAACAACTTTGCTCCTGCGTCTGTGGATAGACAATGTTCTTGCTATTGGGATCTCCACCAGAGAAGGTGCAGGATGGAAATGCTTGCCTCCAGTCCAAGCTTGCAGTGACCCCAACTCATTTCCCAGCGGTAGAGTAAGCTGCATGCTGAAAGCTAATGGTGTTCCTTAGTAGACAAAAAATAAAACACTGCAGCAGCATTTAATTTAGTGACATTAATAACAGGGCTGAACAATCTCTGAAGAAAATGGAACCCAATGTTAAATATTATCATGTGAAAAAAGTAATTTCATGCATGATGGGTAAGAGAAAAAGAATGCAGCAAGGAAAAATAAAATCTCACATTTCTTTAATTTAAAACCATTTTGCTCAACTCGTCAAACTCTATAAACCTTGATCTAATGCAGGCATTCTCCAGAGATGATCAAAGTTTGGCACTGATCTTACCCACTCCCTGCTATTTGCATGCAAGTACAATGGCTTAGCTGCCAAAACAAATGTTGGAACTCATTGTCAATGCTTTATTATTTTTCTTTCAAACACGGGTGCCATGCTCAACACAGGTGGTTCTTGGAAGAAAACTTTGGGCCACCTCACAGACATTCAGCCCAACAAGCAGAAATGTGAGCCTGAGGCTTTATATGACATTGGTCAGACCACATATGGAGTCTTATGAGAAGTTTCAGGCCCTGTATCTAAGAAAGGATGTGCTGACATTGGAGCTCGTCCAGAGGAGGTTTATGAGAATGATCCTGGGCAGGAAAGGGTTAACGTTTATACACCATTTGATGGCTTTGGACCTAAACCCGCTGGGGATTAGAAGGATTGGGGGGGGGGGGGCGGGTAGGGGAAATCTCATTGATGTCTAAAGAATAGGTTAGATAGAATGGACATGTAGAGGATGTTTCCAATAGAGAGAGATAGCACAGAATGTCCTTTTAGAACAGAGATGAGGAGGAAGTTCTTTGGCTAGAGGCTAAATTCAGTGAAATTCATTACTACTAGAAGGATGTGGAAGCTATGTCATTGGGTATATTTAAAGTGGAGGTATTTTTTAAATAATCAATTCATTTGTTGACCATTCGTGAAGGTAAAGAAGGGCTAAATTGGATTGATCCTCTCTTCTCCTTGATTTCCAGCCCCCACCACCCAGCACCGAAAATACTGGAGATCAAGGTGTGATAAATCTCCAACTGATGCGCACCAGGACACCAGCCAAAACTGATCTACCTGAGCATGGATTTGGTACAGACTATGCATGTTCAGTTGATGAGATTACCAGTAAAACGACACTTTGATTACAGAATAATGGTGACGGGAAGACTTAATTAAGTAGCAGACTATGTCCTGATTACTGAATAAAATTGTTATCTATAGGTCCAACAGTAAATCTGTTGTCTATATATCAATGAAAAACTATAACATAATTAGTGAAGTCCATGAAATTTGGATGTTGTCACTGCTGTATTCCATATCTCTATTTTTGTCTACAGTTCCCAGTTTTCCCATTAGCTTACTCTACACCTCTGCTTACGAGTTATTAATCCTCACTATTCCTTCCCCAATGCCTATTCTCTCTCATGTGCACATTAACTCCAGCCAGGTTCCCCCAACATCTCCCCACATGAGGGGCAAATTACATTAGTCAATTAATCCACTAATTGTCCTAGTCTTTGGGATGTTAAGGGAAAACAGGGCATCCAGAGAAGCCAATATTTATTTACTGAGATACAGTGCAGAACAGGCCCTTCTGAGCAATACCACCCAGAAACCCACCTATTTAACACTACCCTAAACATGAGACGATTTACAGTGGCCAATGATCTTACCAACCAGTATTTCTTTGGACTGTGGGAAGAAACCAAAGCACCTGGAGGAAACCCACATGGTCACAGGGGGAACGTGGAAACTCCTTACAGACAGAGTTGGGATATCACAGGGAGAAAGTGCAAACTGCACACAGACAGCAGTGGAAGTCAAGATCAAACATGATTCACTGAAGCTGCAAAAAGGCAGGACTAGATTATAAACACAAAAGAGTCTGCAGATGCTGGAAATCCAAATTAACACACTCAAAATGCTGGATGAACTCAGCAGGTCAGACAGCATCTATGGAAATAAATAAATAGTCTACGTTTTGGGCTATTCAGTACTACATTCTGCAATTCCAAGCAAATAAAATAATTACAGCAAATATCACTAACAAAACTACAACGTAGGACTTCAAACTGCCATTGATTAGACCTTGCGAACGATGCTAAAGTTCAAGATGGCCAAATGAATAATCACATGGAAAGCCTACTTTGGTCTTATTTACTGTTACTTGTTATTCAAGTGAATTATTCACTAACATTTTCTGTGTGTGTGCATCTTTCTGTTTATTCCATAAAGCTGAGTGTTCATATAACAAGATGCCATTCAGTCTAAAATTTTTTGCTTTGTTCTGGAATTTCTGTCTATTCAGTCTGTACATGAAATCAGATGTTCCACGGCCTGATTGAATTTCAAATCAGACAACGCATTTCCAATTGATCCTGCAAGCTACCAAAAAGCTTTTCAAATGTTTCCATACACACCCACAGTCAACATTGGTTCCACTATTAGGTTTATTTAACAACTGTGTAGAACAGCAAACTTATTATAATTAATGGATAAAAAATGCAAATGACTTACCTTTAGCCAACAAAGTACACTGATAGTTGAAACCATTTCAATCGGTTCTCCTTTTACCTTACTGATTGATCCCTTCAATTCCTGGCAACCTCAGTCACATCACCCATTGTTTAAAATTCAAGGTAAACTTATTATCAAAATAAATATATGTCACCACATACCACATTGAGATTTGTTTTCTTGCAGGCATTTACAAGAATATAAAGAAAAGCAATAGAGCTTATGTAAAACTACACTTAAACAAAGACTGGCCAACAACCAATATGCAAAAGACAACAAATTGTGAAAATAAAAACATTATACTGAGAACATAAGTTGGAGAGCCCTTGAAAGTGAGTCTGTAGATTGTGGAATCCGTTCAGATGAGTGAAGTTAGACACCCCGGTTCAGGATACTGATGGTTGTTGGGTAATAACTGCTCCTGAACCTAGTGATGTGAGACTGAAAGTTCCTGTACCTCCAGCCCAGTGGCAGTAGCGAAAGAGAGCAGAGCCTGGATGGTGGTGGTCCTTGATGATGGATGCTGCTTTCTTGTGGCAGCGCTCCTTGTAACTGTGCTCAGTGGAGGTGAGGTCCTTGTCTGTGATGACTGGGCTATATCCAGCATTCCTGGGCATTAGTGTTGCTATACCAGGTCATGTTGCAACCAGTTAGAATACTCTCCGCTGCACATTTATAGAAGTTTGTCAAAATATTAGGTGACACAGTGAATCTACACCAATCTAAGATCACAGAGGCAATGTCATGACTTCTTTGCGCTGGCACTTACAGCCTGGTCTCAGGACAGACCCTCTGCTAAGATAACGCCAGGAAATTTAAAGTTATTGATCCTTTAATGCTGGGGAGTACCGTATTCCATAAGATCATAAGACATAGGAACAAATTAGGCCATTCAGCCCATCAAGTCTGCTCCACCAATCCATCAATGCTGATTTACTATCCCACTTAACCTTTTTTCCCTGCCTTCTCCGTGTAACCTTTGACACCTTGTTAATCAAGAACTTATCAACATCCACTTTAAAAATACCCAATGACTAGGCCTGCACAACTGTCTGTGGCAATGGATTACACAGATTCAGCACTTTAGGCTAAAGAAATTCCTCCTCCTCTCTGTTCAGAGTATCCTTGTACACTGAGGCTGTGCCTCTGGTTTTACACTCAGCCATGATAAGAAACAATTTCTCCACATCCATTCTAACTAAGCCTTTCAATATTCAATAGGTTTCAACAAGATCCCAATCATCCTTCTAAACTCTAGCAACTACGGGCTCAGAGATGTTATACGTTCTTTATATATTAACCCTTTCATTCCAAGGATCACTTTCATGAACCTTTTCTGGACTCCCTCCAATGCCAACACAGCTTTTCTTAGATAAAGGTCCCAATACTGCTCACAATACTCTGTGTACTCTAGCCATTACCTTATAAAGCTTCAGCATTACATCCTAACTTTTATTCTCTAGTCCTCTAAAAATTAATGCTAACATTGCATTTGCTTTCCTTACAATGAACTTAACCTGTAATTTAACTTTTAAGGAATCTTGCATGAGGATTCCCAAGTCCCTTTGCACCTCTGATTTCTGAATTTATTCCCCGTTTAGAAAATTCCAGGGATGCTGTTTCGTATATTTGCTCCCCACTATCCAATCATCCTCCTGTCCATCGATCATCTGGACAGAACTTCTCCTGCTTGACTTCCAAACTTATATTTCACTGCATCAGCTTACTTTCATTTGTTATGCCTTCTGCACACACTTCTCAGAATCAGAATCGGGTTTATTATCACCAGCATGTGTCATGAAATTTGTTAACTTAGCAGCAGCAGTTCAACACAACACATAATACAAATAAATAAATAAATAATCGTATACGTATATTGAATAGAAACAGAAATAATATATATTAAAAATGTGAAGAAGTGTTCATGAGTTCAATGTCTGTTTAGGAATTGGATGGCAGAGGGGAAGAAGCTGTTCCTGAATCACTGAATGTGTCCCTTCAGTTTCTGTACCTCCTGCCTGATGGTAACAATGAGAAAAGGTCATGTCCTGGGTGCTGGGGGTCCTTAATAATGGGTGCTGCCTTTCTGAGACGCTGCTCCTTGAAGATATCCTGGGTACTTTGTAGGCTAGTACCCAGGATGGAGCTGACTTCTAAACCGTTCTTTCCAGAGTTCCTGCCAGTAATGTATCACTAACCATTTTTCTATTTCTCTGGCTTACTGATCCTGACATTTCAAAATTTGTCAGGTTCAGTAAACCTCATTAGTGACTATATACTGGGGAAACCCTAGCAGTCTGTACTTCATTCAAATAATATGAGAGGTGTGATGCACCATCAATAACTCTCGGAGATGGGAAGCGAACGATAGGCTTTTATTAGCTGCAAGAGACCACGATTAGCAGCAAGAGACCACCACACAACATCCTGGAGACTGAGGGAGGAGCAGTGCCTCCAATCACCTTTATACAGGGGACTGTGGGAGGAGCCACTGGATCAGTCAGTAGAGGGGCTTGTCCAGACAGGTATATGAAGTTCACCACAAGGTGTCTGTTACAAAGGATAACAGCAGGAGTAATAGGCATGCCCAATTATCTCTTCGCTCACCTCTATGTAGGTAATTTACCCCCGCTTATAAAATTCCAGAGAAAATTCAGGGAACAAAATAGTCATTCCACCTGAGGGAAAACTTCATTTGTGAATCTGTTGGTGTCATCTACTGATCCCGAGCTCTCTCCTCTACATTGGGGAGACCCAATATAGATTGGGGGAGGGGGCATTTTGTTAAGCACCTCAATTTCATCCACAAAAGCAGGATTTCCTGGTGGCCAACCATTCTAATTCCAATCTCCATTCCCATTCAGACATGTCAATCCATGGCCTCCTCTACTGCCACAATGAAGCCACTCTCAGGCTGGAGGAGAAACACCTCATATTCTGTCTCTGTAGCCTCCAACCTGATGTCATGAACATCGATTTCTCCAACTTCCAGTAATATTTCCCCTCCCCTTCCCTCTTCTTTGATTCTCCACTCTGTCCCCCTACTACCTATTCACTTTTCCTCTCATGCCTATCACCTCCTACTGAAGCCCCTCCATGGTCCACTGTCTTCTCCTATCAGGTTCCTTCTTCTTCAGCCCTCTACCTCTTCCACCTATCACCTCCCAGCTTTTCACATCATGCTCCCTTTCCCAGCTTTCCCCTCACATTGTTCCACCTATCACCTGCCAACTTGTATTCCTTCTCCCTTTGCAGTCTTGATGAAAGGTCGAGGTTCAAAACATCGACTGTTTATTCTTTTTTCATAGATGCTGCCTGACCTGCTGAGTTCCTCCAGCATTTTGTGTGTGTTGAGCAGGAATAAATGGCATGGATTAGCAAAGAAAACATGTGACTCAGTACCAAAGTTAAAACTCCCCCTCTCTGCCCACTTTATAAATATCTGCATATATCGTGACTTACAATTTTGCTGTTCCATCTCCTCATGGATTGGGAAATATCAGGATATCCTGAATGCTTTGACCTTCATAATTTATTGTATTTAAACACCTAATAAATACATGGAAGATAAATTCTTGGTAATGTTCCATTTCAGAATTCTCCCCGGTCACTTTATCTGCACATTGCATTGAGGTTGTTAAGTTAGAATGATCTGAACAAAGGACTTAAATGATCATAAATTTTGAACATGAACATCAAAGGAAACCTCTTAGCTATAAAACAAATTTAATATTCATCACTGTGTTGTTCCTTAGTGAGAAGCTTCCACTTAATTTTGCGAGCCAGTCAATAAAGTGAACCATTTTCATTCGAATGCACCAGAGTGGGCCATGATGTATGACTACAAGCTACAATGGACTTTAAATGGCTGACTAACAATGGTGGCACCTCAGATTCATGATCATAAGTTTGGGTATTGTCTGGGAACAGCATTTTGAAAAGGACTGTCTTGAGGTCAACATGCTGCAGCTAGGTCTCAGTGTAGGCTTTGGTGAGGAGAATCTGATTCAGAATCAGATCTACTATCACCACCTTTGATGATGTAAAATGTATTATTTTGTGGTAACTGTAGATTGTAAGAGATGAAATTAGATTATACAATCATAAAAAATAGGAATAGAATTAGGCCATTTGGTCCATAGAATCTGCTCCACCATTTCACAGATTCACCATTCTCTGTCCAACTTCCTCCACATCTCCATTCTCAAATGACACTCCTCTATTCTGAGGCTGTGTGCTCTGGTCTTAGGCTACCATACTGCCCTCCCCCACCCTCCCCACCATAGGAAGCATCCTTTCCATATCCACTCAATCGAGGACTTTCAACATCTGATAGGTTTCAATGAGGTCACCCCTCATTCTTCTGAATTCCAGTAAATACATGACCAGTGCAATCAAACACTCTTCATATGACAAGCCTTTCAATCCTGGAATCATTTTCATAAAGCTCCTTTGAACCCTCTCCAATGTCAGCACATCCCTTCTTAGATAGGAGTACAAAACTGCACACAATGCTCCAAATGGGGCCTCACCATTGTTTTCTAATGTCTTAACATTACACCGTGCTTCTATATTCTAGATTTTAAAGCATCCTTGTTTTTAAGTAACGGTATATTACAAAAATAGTGTGTAAAAAGAAATAATGAGGTAGAGTTCGTGGGTTTTAGATCATTCAGAAATCGGTTGGTGGAAGGGAAGGTTTCCTAAAATGTTGAGTATGGGTCATCAGTCTTCTATATCTCCTTCTGATGGTAGCAATGAGAAGAAAGTATGAATCAGTTGGAAACCTTCCTTTTTGATGGACATTGTCTTTTTAAGGCACTGCCTCTTGAAGATGTCCTTGACGGTGGAGAGGCTTGTCACAAATCCGCAGTTTTTTTTTATCCTGTGCATTGGAGCCTTCATACCAGGCTGTGACACAACCAGTCAGAATGCTCTCCACCGTACATCTGTAGTAATTAGTAAGAGTCCTCGGTGACATACCAAATATCACCTCATACCAAAATCATTGGATTTTAATGCAGAGTTGAACTGCACGTGCATGTAATGAGAGCTGTATAACTCATCTCCTTCTACCTTAGGCCACAAACTTATCAATCACCCCTGCTGTGGACCATCTAGAGGTCCAAGATGCTCTCGTTACATGCACGTGCTGTTGAACTCTTTGGGTGATGATGCAGAAAGTCTGAAGTTAATAACTCTTCTCCTTTCACCTTAGGCCACGAACTTATCAATCACCCCTGCTGTGGACCACTTCTGCAAAGAAGGGATCCGTATGCTCCACAACCACTGGACTAAGTATATACATGTAGAAGAGGGCTATGTTTAAAAATAAATGTACTAGGTTTTCAAAAATTGACTCCTTCTACCTTAGGCCACAAACTTACCAATCACCCCCCACCCCCCTGCCCCCGGTACAATGCTAGAGTTAGGTTGCTCATCCTTCCTACATCCTACACTCTCATCCACACAGGGAGCAAGAATCACCTTCCTGTTGGACAAACTCAAAGTCTGAGGCTCCTTCAGCACTGTCTCTTGGATTCCACTACCCACCTCACTCACAGTCACACCCTCTTGTCCCTGACCACAGACCGCACTTGAGGCAGCTAATCTACTGGGTGTGTCTACCTCCTGAAACAGAGTGTACATGTAACTCTCCCCCTCCCTGATGTGCTACAGTGTTTGAAGTTCAGATTCCAGGTCATCAGCTTTGAGCTGGAGTTCCTCAAGGCGGACAAACAAGCAATATGGAAAAGACCACAAACTGTGCAAGCACAAAGGAGAGATAAATAAGCAATAAATATTGAAAATATGAGATGAAGAGTCCTTGAAAGTGAGTCCATAGTTTGTGGGAACAGTTCAGTAATGGAGCAAGTGAAGTTGAGTGAAATTGTGTCTTCTGGTTCAAGAGCCTGATGGTTAAGGGTTAATAACTGCTCTTCAACCTGCTGATGTAAGTTCTGAGGCTCCTGTACCTTTTTTCTGATAGCAACAGCAAGAAGAGTGCATGGCCTGGGAGGTGGAGGGTCCTGGATGATGGATGCTGTTTTTCTGTGCCAGTGTTACATGTAGATGTGCACAGTGGTGGGGAGGGCTTTACCTGTGAAGAACTGGGGTGTATCCACTACTTGTAGGATTTTCCATTCAAGGGCATTGGTGTCTTCAAACCAAGCTATGGTGCAGCAAGTCAATATACTGTCAATTACACATCTACAGAAGTTTGTTAAAGTTTTAGATGTCATGCTGAACTTTGTAAACTCCTAAGGAAGTAGAGGGGCTGCTGTAACTTCTTCATAATTGAACTTACGTGCTGGGCCCAGAACAGGTCCTCTGAAATGTTAACATTATGGAGTTTAAAGTTTCTGAGGTCTGAGTCATGAACCTCACGTTTCCTCCTCCTGAAGTTAATAATCAGCTCCTTGTTGACATTGAATGAGAGGTTGCTGTTGTAGCACCACTCTGCCAGATTTTCAATCTCCCTGTTATATGCTGATTCATCACCATCAATGATAGTGTTGTTGCTGACAAACTTAAATATGGCATTAGAGCTGTGCTTAGCCATGCCATCATAAATATGAAGTGGGTAACACATGGGCTAAGCACACAGCCTTGTGGTGCGCCTGTGCTGATAGAGATTGTCGAGGAGATGTTTTTGCCAATCTGAACTCACTGGAGTCCGCAAGTGAGGAAATAGAGGATCCAATTGCACAAGGAAGTATTGAGGCCAAGCTCTTGAAGTTTTTGATTAGTTTTGTGGTGATGCTAGTATTGAATGCAGAGCTGTTGTTGATAAAGATCATCCTGACGTATTGTAGAGGCAAAAATGAGGACCCTGAACCACATCTAGGGCACAACAGAGAAGATGGCCAAGGACAGACAGGGATGAAGGCCTTCATTGCTGCACTAATCACTAGCGGTGTAATGGTTAGTAAGCAAGGAAGTAAGATGTATGTATCTTTGATGTCCAGTTGTTCCAGGGCTGAGTGAAGAGCCAATGAGAGGGCTTCGGCAGTGAACCTGTTGTGATGGTAAGCAAGAGAAAATCTGCAGATGCTGGAAGGGTTTTGGCCTGAAATGTCGACTGTACTCTTTCCCTAGATGCTGCCTGGCCTACTGAGTTCCTCCAGCATTGTGTGTGTGTGGCAGTAAGCAAATTGGAGTAGATCCAAGTCGTTTCTCAGGCAGGAGTTGATGTGTTTCATCACCAGCCTCTCAAAGCACTTCATCACAATGGACGTACTGGACAATAGTCATTGAAGTGGATTGCCATGTTCTTCTTGGGCATCAGTGTAATTCAAGCCTACTTGAAGCAGGTGGGTACCTCAGACTGCCAGTGAGAGAGGTTAAAGATCTCGGTAACATTCCAGTTAGTTAATCAACACAGGCAATGATCAACGTGTAACAACTACAGAGAAAATGCAGTGCAGGTAGACAATCAGGTGCAAGATCATAATGAGGTAAATTGTGAGGACAAAGCCCTCTCATCATATTAGGGAATGATCCATAGTGTCCCTCCTTCTCCTTCTCCTCTGTGAATGTCAGTGGAGAGGAGCTGGATGAATGACCTCTCTCAGCATCAGTCACTGATAAAGTGGATCATACACTGTATAAGAAGAGCATGCAGTAGTATTATAAAGGTAGATTCTTTTGGAAACTATGGTAGCTACAAATACAACTGTAAACCATTCTCTGAGCAACATAACAAAGAGAGACTTCAGTCTATTCTCAGTGAATAAATAGCATGCTATCATTTCAATCACAGACATCAGACTGGAATGTTCTAGCCTTCTAGTGATCAGGACCAGGATCCAGACAAACATCTCTGAACTCTTCTCATATCCACTCCTTCAAAGTGTCTGTTGATCAGTAACCAGGCAGAACCAGAGCCCAGTGCCCACGGCTTGAAGGCTTGCACTCATGCAATGCTGTCTCTCCAGATAACAGTCCAGGCAGGCCACTTGCCAGCTTCCTCAGACGCCTACTCTTTTGGCAGATGGGAGAAGGGAGAAAACTATCCAGGCGGCAGTAACCAGCAGACTGAACTTGGCTCTCCTCGGCATGCAGCTGCCATAGGTCAGCATCACTTCTCTCCTAATTCCCACTGCCCAACTCCAACACTTCAGTGTTTAATGCCTACGAGAGACCATCGCAGAGGAGGAGACAAATAAAAATTAGAACTCAAAACGTTGCACAAGGGCAACCAACAAAGGATCAAGGATCACGGATCAAAAATCAACTTCGTGTGGCATACATGTATACTTGTGCATTTAGATATTTGAGGAATTTGCTGTACTGTGTTGGGGTAACATGAAACAAAAACAACACACAATGATCACACTCAATGGCCACTTTATCAGGTACACCGGCACACTTTGTTCATGCAAATTCCTAATCACCAAACATGTGGCAGCAGCTCAGTGCATGAAGGCATGCAGGCATGGTCAATAAGTTCAGCTGGTGTTCAGACCAAACATCAGAATGGGGAAGTCTGACTTTGATGTGGAATGATTGTTAGCACCATACAGGGTGGTTTGAATATCTCAGATTATGAGATTTTCACCCACAACAGTCTCTAGAGTTTACAGAGAGTGGTGCGAGGAACAAATGAAATCCAGTGAGTGGCAAGTCTGTGGGTGAAAATGCTTTGTTAATGAGAGAGCTCAGAGGAGAATGGCCTGACTGATTCAAGCAGACAGGAAGATGACGGTAACTCAAATAACCATGGGTTGCAGCAGTGGAGCGCCGAAGGGCATCTCTGAATGCACAACACATTGAACATTGAAGTGGATGGGTATAGCAACAGAAGACTACAAATATACACTCAGTGTCCACTTCATTGGATTACAGGTGGCAACTAATAAAATGGCCACGAGTGTATAAGGAATAAAGAATTATATAAGATATAAAGTTAGAAGTTAAAGTATGTATATGGAATAAAATCTGCATAAATATATAGACAGCGTACATTTACAATGTAAACAGTGTTTACAGTGCTGTGATGGGGTAACAGATGGAGGGGTGCAAGAATTATCATATTAAACAATAAAATTAGAGTAAATACTCATTGGATAACAAAAGTAAAATAGTTTATAAACCTCTAACCTACATATGAAACAAGTTTAGTGTGAGTTTTGCTTGTGAGAAGATACATGGGGACAAATAATAGACTGCAGATGCTGGAATCTGGAGTAACAAACAATCTGCTGGAGGAGCTCAGTGGGTCGAGCAGCATCTGTGGAAGGAAAGGAATCAATGTTCTTGATTGAAACCCTGCATCATGAATAAATGGGAGCAGTTTGATTTGTGGAGTCTCCAACTGGGGGCTGGATAAAAGATTTTGTAAATACCGAACTGAGTGAATCTGCCCTGATGCTCAAAAAAGGATATAATGAAGCCAATAATCTGACTGCCTTTGACAGACCTGATCTCAATCACCTATCTGATATAAAGCCACTCACCATACTTGTTAATACATTACAAGACAACTGAAAAGCTGTCAAAAGAAAAGCATTCTGATAGATGACATAACTTCCCATGGTCTTCCATTCTAAAGCACAGCATTCTAGTATTCTCAAAAAGGAGGACCTTGACTACTCTACAACTCACATTCTCAGTATTAATTTATTCATTCATTTATTAGTTAATCATTTATTTACTTACTTGCTCATTTATCTGTTTATTTATTTATTATTGCTTTGCACAGATTGTCTTCTTTTGCACATCGGTTTTTTGTTAGCCTTTGGGTGTAGCCTTTCATTGATTCTGTTGTATTTCTTTGTTCTACTGTGAATTCCAGCAAAAAAACAAATTTTAGGGTAACATATGGTGAAATATACGTACTTTGATAATAAATTTACTTTGAACTTTGAACTTGTCTGTTCTTTCTCCATTCATTCCTCCAAAAGTAGAATTTCAGTCTCCCCTAAAATGAATGAGTGTTGAGTTTTGGGTACAACACAATTAATTTGCTGAAAATTAGGCTGAAAATTAAGTTTATTGGTAGGAGCACTGGTAGAATGACTGAGGTATTCTTTGCATGAAAGTAGTAACAAGATCTAATAATCATGGTTAGAAACTAGGAAATTTTCCAAGGAAAAGAATACTTGGGAACATGTTCATGAACTGGAAAGCTGATATAGATGGCTTCCAGGAGTTCTAAAAGACAAAGTTTGTACCACTGGTATCTGGGATAGATTTGGGCAAATTTCCTCTGGGAAGGTAAAGTAAAGATACCATCTGTAGCTTCAATGCAGATAGGTTAAAGGGTCACACTGGTACCAATAATTTTAGATTGATATGATAGCTAGATGAATGAAGTTCATGTCATCAGAGTAGGCTTACCTGAAATGTGTGACTTAAGAAGACCCTTAAGAAAAGACAGAAATGCAGAAGGGTAGTAACCACATAACCTAATCAAGGCAGTGGTAACTTTTATTTGTGGTAAGTCCACTAATGGACAAAGTTAATTAGGAGACTGACAAAGAGCATTTGCTAACCTCTTGAAATAAGTTATTTAAGTTTGTACAAAACAGCAAGAAGATAGTCAGCCAGCTAATTGACAGCTCTGGAGTCGATCCTTCCTGCCAGCATTGGCTCACATTGCCTAGCCCAGGATGGAGACCATTGCTGCTAGGTTTTAACACTGAGACACTTTCCTGCTCAGTGGGAAAATTCACAATTTTACCAAGAAGTTTGGAATTTAGCTGATAGAGAAAATAGACTCCAAGGGCAATGTGTGAAAGCTGTTGGACAGGAATCAGACACGAACAAAATTGGTGACTGAAACAGAAACAGCAATTAGCTAATTTCTGCACCTTTACATGAAGAAGAATGTTACCTCGATTTCCACTTCTGTGTGATAAATCATACCAACATCACTATCAATAAATCACATTGAAACATTGTCCCTCATGTTTTAGAAGCAAAAAGAGGCAGCCAGTTTGTGCATGGTTCACTCCAAATGCAATGAGAAAACTGCACAGTTATTCTGTTTTGGAGCTGCTGATGGAAGGATGACTCTATGCCAAAGAACAAATCGAGTCATCAGAAGGAACATTTAACACACTGGGCACTTTCCATGTAACAAGCAAATGGCAAATGCAAGTGCACAAGCATGAAATCTTCAACACTTCCCCTTTGTGAGGGAATCAGCAACACACCAGCCTGGATGAAAAACAGCTAAAATACACCCTCTGAGTAAAGATGATTTTTGTTGAATTCCAAGCTGATAAGCATGCAGTGATAGCTCTCATATCAAAGCCATCAAACCCTTTTACTTCAACCTGTATGAAAGTCTGTTTCTACCCTTCTGTTAATGATGTCCCTTTCTTCTGATGCCTTTGTATTACTGATTAATACAGTTGGCCCTACCCTTGCTCTACTGGCTTAACTTACAACTGCAGCATTTAAATTTAATGTTCTCATCCTTCTATAATTAATCGCCATGTTCAGCACTCACTGTTAAGTTATTCACACCGGTTCTCCCAATTTATTCTGGTAGCTTCAGGTCACACTGCACTGGGAAGTTAATAGTTGCTTCTTCATTTTAACTTTCTAAAATGTGACAGTTTTATTGCTGTTCTTGTGTATACTGTTCTATCCTTTACTTTTACTCACATTTCCAATTTTAATAGTTTCTTTAAGTTGCTTTCATTAGTTTGCTCCAGGCCACCATGCAATTTACTGACAGCCCTTTTCTCATGACACTGATCCCAACCCCCATTCCAGTGGAACCCATTTCAAACTTCAAAGTAACTTTATGATCAAAATACAGACATGTCATTAAGTGCTATCCTCAGACTCATTTTCTCATAGGCATTCACAGTAGAACAGAAAATACAATTTTATCAATGAAAAAATACACACAAACAGTTGGACCCAAGCATGAACCTATACAAACATACCATCTAGATAATTAGAACCTCAGCTGCTTATTCCTTTCTATAGGTGCTACTTGATCTGCTGAGTTTCCCCAGCATTTTGTGAATGCTGCCCCTGCATCTTATGGCCCATTGGTGGTTTTCCTCCAGTTTGTTCTGAAGTTCTGTGATTTCATTAGCTGTACTGCGTCCCATGGACGTTGGTCCTCCTGGAGATCACACAGCTGGATACTTCCATTCTTTCTGAGATCATCCTTCCATTCCAAATGTACGTCCAGTTGCTTCAGGATAATCATTACAATTGCACTGGGCAAGTAACCTTTATAGGCATCCATTAGTCTTGTGAGACCATGGATTTGCGCCTTGGAAGGTTTCCAGGGCGCAGGCCTGGGCAGGGTTGTATGGGAGACAGGCAGTTGCCCAAGCTGCAAGCCTTCCCCTCTCCACGCCACCGATGTTGTCCAAGGGAAGGGCACTAGGACCCAAGCAGCTTGGCACAGTTGTCGTTCAGAGCAATGTGTTGCTAAGTGCCTTGCTCAAGGACACAACACGCTGCCTCAGCTGAGGTTCGAACCAGTGACCCTCAGATCACTAGACCGATACCTTATCCACTAGACCATGCGCCAACACTAGGGCAAGTAACCAGATCCTCAGTTACAAGAGATATCACTTATCTCCTAATTATATTATCTGTTGATATTACAGCCTTTCTTCCTCTTTGGCTTCTTCCAACTTCTTGTTGCAATTGCTAGCATTCTGCACCACTGCATTTTTAACTAGACAGTCAATGTCTTAGGATGCAGGGCCTCAGTTGAAAATATTGACTGTCCTTTTGCCTCCACAAATGTTGCTTGACCCATTCTGTTCCTCCAATCATTTGATTTTTGCTCCTGAATCCATCCTCCTGTAATATTCCGTCGTTCCCCTTTTCCTACTGATCAATGCTCACGCTCTCCCATTTCTCTGAAGTAAGGTTGCAATCTGGACATACAGTAGCTCCTGTTAGAACATGTTAATATTTTAGAACAAGTACTTACCTGCGGCTCTGTGCAACATTATGGAATGTAAAAAAATCCTATTGCAGTGTCTGCAGAAGAACAGTGGTCCTCACCAATACTTACTTTGCAACAAATGTCGCTGCAGTGGTCCGACAGAGGGTTTTCAACTTACAATGTGAACTCTGTTTCTCCTTTCAAGAGACACTGCTGAGTGTTTCCAGAATTGCCTGTTTTGATTTCAGATGTCCAGAAATGATCTTTTATTTCTGGTTTTCATTAGGACTCCATCAATTGCAATCTTATTTCTCTTTCTAGGATCTCGCAGACGTACACTGGAGCTGCCTTTGGTCTTCTTGAACAATGGTCTTCAAACAGTGTGGTTAAATTGTCAACTGCTTTATTATTGTCACATGAACTGAATGACAGTGAAATGTTTTGCATGCCATCCATACGGATCAGATCATTGAAACAGCGCACTGTGTTAGTACAAGAGAAAACAACAACGAAGTTCATAATAATGTGATGGAGATTACAGAGAAAGTACCAAGCAGGAAGAAAATAAGATGCATTTATGGCATCTGAGTTAACAAAGTTGATTGCTTGCATGAAATCTGCATTTAGTATAGACACTATGAAATGCCACTATGAACCATTGAATGCAAAAGAGACAGGCCTCAGAAACAGATGAAAATACATTCATATTTAACACAAGCAATTCATATTAAGTTTCTGTCCTCTCAAGACCTAAAGGTTTAGGAGAAATTTGACTGAGCTTTGTAAACTAATATTGTTTATTTAGATGGCTTGTTTCAAAGGTAAAAAATGTAAGGTGGACCATGGTCAGAGTCTGAAAGTTTATCACGTCCAGGCTAGTTGAAATATTAGGAGGTTCCAGCTTCTCCTTTGAAGCCTAGTCTTGAGGGATTGGGACACATAAACAAATCCACCTGTGATGGGTGGTCCAAACTTTGTTCAGGCCTCTCATGCGAGGGAAGGGAGTGTGGTGAACTACGTGTGCCTGTCTGGACGCCCCCTGCTGACTGCTCCTGTGACTCCTCCCACAGGCCCCTGTATAAAGGCGATCGAGGCCTGATGCTCAGCCTCAGTCTCCAGGATGTAGTATGGTGGTCACTCACTGCTGGTTCCTTCTTCCAGTCAATAAAAGCCGATATCTCGCCTTTATGTCTCAGAGTGAGTTATTGATGGTGCATCAGGGAGGAAACATCGTGATGTCACTGCAACCCCACTCCCATACTGCGTGCATGCCCTCCTCTGGTGTAGGCGCTGTAATTGTTCACCACCTCCTCTATAGAGACATGTATAACAAGAATATGGCTACCATTCCTTTTCCCTCTGCTTTGCACTGAGTAATAAACATCCCTCAGATACTCATCTATAATTTGTGTTATTCATTATGAAAGGATTAGCAGTTTCAGATTCCCGGGTGTCAACAGCTCAATAGATCTATCTAGAACCTGAGACATTAATGGAATCATGAAGGAGACATGCCGGCAGCCCCACTTCATTAGGAGTTAGAGGAGATTTGGTATGTGGCCAAAGATTCTTGCAGATTTCTATAAGTATGCTGTGGAAAGCATTCTGACTGGCTCCATCACCGTATGGAGCCTCCAATGCACAGTACTGCAAGAGGCTGCAGTTCTATCCAATTCCAGTACACGAACCACATCCTCTTTGCCATCGAGGGGATCTTCAAAAGGTGGGTGCCTCTAGAAGGGCACATCCATCATTAAAGAGCCTCACCATCTGGAACTAACCCTCTTCACATTTCTACCATCAAGGAGGAGGTGCAAGGGACCAAAGTCTGGCATGCAGAGTTTAGGAACTGTTTCTTCTCCTCTGCCATCAGATTTCTGCATGGTCCTTGAAACCATGAACACAACCTCACTTTCTCTTTGGCAATATTTATTTATTTTTATTACTTCCAGTAATTTTTGTGTCTTGCACTGTACTGCAGCTGTAGAACAAACAATTTTGCAACATATGTCTGTGATAACAAACCTTGTTCTGATTCTTTTATAATTTTTGCATGCAGGCTGCCACCTCTTTAAGGGTTGCATCATGTGACTGACTATTCTCTGCATAAAGGAAGTTCAAGAGGCAGTGTGTGAATAAACACTTGAATAAACCACATACACTTGTTTGAGTTCATGAATCTATATACTCAGCAATGGACTTTCTTAAAGGTTAAGAACCCACTGAGCACTCATAATTTACACATATTCATCTATACTCTCAGTGAATATTAATGTTCAAACTAAGGGATATTAATCCTGACAAATGCAATAAGTAGTATAATTAGGATTAGACATTAGGAAATGCCGTACCTTCTCGTCTTCAGCCTAAGTGCTTGGCCACCTCCTATATTCACCATTTTATTGCCAAGTTTATACCGCACTGCAGTAATTTGTGCATTGGCACTGTCCACTGGAGACTGGTTAGGACAATCCCACATGCAATTTATGTGCCAAACTCAAAACTACACTGACAGGGAACTATAATCACTACAGTCAGTAAACAAGAGTAGAGCATAGTTCGTTAAGTTGTGTTTAGATTAAATCCACTGAAAGGTACATATTTACAAAGTATGGAAAGCAAATGATTTATTTGTCCAGCCCGAAAATTATTGACCCATCCTCTCCTGATTCACCATAGGCAGAACAATGATATCACAATACAAGGACTGTTACACACTCAAGTTTCAAAGCATGGTCACTTTCACCAGCTATATTGAAAATTAAAGCAGTGGCAAATCCTTGGGGGTTCAAAGGTGTTTAAAGCTCTGAGAGATACAGGCAATGTCTTCACTGTACCTTTGTCGCCTCAAGGCAACAACTCACTTGTGCCACATAATGATCTAGTGGTCATTGGCTCATAGACCATTCACAACCTGATGGCAGCGGGGAAGAAACGGTATCTGAATTGTTGAGAGTGGGTCTTCAGGCTCCAGTGACAGTAATGAGAAAAGGGCATGTCCTGGATGCCAAGGGTGCTTACTGATGAGTGCCACATTGTAGAGGCACTGCTCCTTGAAAATGTCCTCAGTGGCAGGTTGAGTAATGTTTGTGATGGAATTGGCTGAGCATACAACCTTCTGTAGTGTCTTGTGTTCCTGTGCATTGGAGGATCCATTCCAGGCTGTGAAGCAATCAATCAGAAAGTTCTCCACTTTACTGCACAGCTATAGAAACTTATAGGAGTCTTTGTTGACATACCAAATCTTTTCAAACTCCTAAACAAGTACAGCCACTGTCGTACCTCTTTGGTATTGCACCAATGTGTTGGGCCCAGGACAGATCCTCTGAGATGCTGATCTACAGCAGATTGAAGCTTCTCACCCTTTCCACTGCTGACTCCTCATGCAAGAAGTTTAGAACAACGAAGTTTTCCCCATTTCGGAGGCTCAATCAGATGTTGACTTGCCAAACTCCAAACAGATAGGCTTATATAACCTTTTTTCTGGACTCCTTCTAGGGGATTTACCCATATTTAATAGTTCACAATAAGGAGGCTGGTTCAGATAATCCATATTATTGAAGGAATCAAGACCCTTTAGTACCTACTAGAAGTGGTTAGCTGCATTTGGATGCAGGTAAAAATGACAGAAATATATTAAGCCTTTATTTTCCAATTACCTACCATGGTCTCTATATGGTTCTTCTTATTGGAAGCCTTCTACCAGCCCAAAAATTACTGGACAATTTCAAAGATTAAAGATTATAGATTACCTTTATTTGTTCTGAGGACACAAAGTAAAGGTATGGCTGGAGCAGCAAACCATCGAAACATTGAGTGTAGGAAGGGATGGCCCCCCTCTATAGCAGGCCAAGGAAATCATGCTTTTGGGTTTGGCTGTGGTTTATAAAACTAGTGGAATCTTTTGAGGGTTCTTTTCATCCTGTAGGTATCTAGTTGGCTCTTCTGAATCTAGAACTGTGATGAAACTGATAGACAACTATCCCCTTCTTTACCATGATAGGACCTTACCCTGTTTGGCTTCAACATAGGAGCCAGTGACATGCTGACTTTGTTAACTCTACTAATCCACTGCATGAAAACGTTTCTACTCAATCACCAAGCACCAAAGCAGACCCTTCGGCCCAACTGGTCCAAATCAACCAAGATGCCTACATAAACCAGCCCCATTTGCTCACATATGGCCATATCCCTGTAAACCTTGTAGTTGTCCACATGTCTATTAAAAATGGGTCTTGAAAAGACATAATGGAATTCCATCATCATAGCTTTCCTTAGATACACTCACTTGAATGGATGAAATTGAATATAGAACGTAAAATACTACAGCACAGTACAGGCCCTTTGACCCATGATGTTGTCCCAACCTTTTAATCTACCATTCAATCAATTTAACCCTTCCCTCCTCATAGCCCTTTACTTTTCGATGATCTAAGAGTTTCTTAAATGCCCTTAATGCATCATTTGGAGTATTGTGTACAGTTCTGGTCACCAAATTATAGGAAAGATGTCAACAAAATAGAGAGAGTACAAAGGAGATTTACTAGAATGTTACCTGGGTTCCAGCACTTAAGTTACAGAGAAAGGTTGAACAAGTTAGGTCTTTATTCTTTGGAGTGTAGAAGGCTGAGGGGGGGCTTGATAGAGGTATTTAAAATTATGAGGGGGATAAATAGAGTTGACGTGGATAGGCTTTTTCCATTGAGAGTAGGGGAGATTCAAACAAGAGGACATGAGTTGAGAGTTAGGGGGCAAAAGTTTAGGGGTAACACAAGGGGGAACTTCTTTACTCAGAGTGTGGTAGCTGTGTGGAATGAGCTTCCAGTAGAGAATGAGCTAGAGGCAGGTTCGATATTGTCATTAAAAAAAAAATTAGATAGGTATATGGGCAGGAAAGGAATGGAGGGTTATGGGCTGAGTGCAGGTCGGTGGGACTAGGTAAGAGTAAGAGTTCAGCATGGACTAGAAGAGCCGAGATGGCCTGGTTCCATGCTGTAATTGTTATATGGTTATATCACCCTTTACCACAACCCCAGGCAGGGCATTCCAGGCAACCACTACTCTCTGTGTAAAACACTTTCCTCTAGCATTCCCTATATTTTCCTCCAGTCGCCTTAAAATAATGCGCCCTTGTATTAGTCACTTCTGCCCTGGAAAAAGTCTCTGGCTGTCCACTCTCTCTATGCCTCTTATGATCTCATACACCTCTAGTAAGTTGCCACTCATCCTCCTTCGCTCCAAAGAGAAAAGCCCTAACTTTCTCAACCTATCCTCATAAGATATGATCTCTCATCCAAACAACATCCTGGAAAAGGTCCTCTGCAGCCTCACTTAAGCTTCCATAGCATTCCTATAATGAAGTGACCAGAACTGAACAGAATACTCCAAGTGTGCTCTAACCAGGGTTTTATAGAGCTGTAATATTGCCTTGTGGCTCTTGAACTCAATTTCCTGACTAGTGAAGGTGAACGCAACATATACCTCTTTAACAACTCTATTAGCTTGAGGACCCTATGAATGTGGACACCAAGATCCCTCTGTTTCTACACACTGCTAAGAATCTTCCAATTAACCTTGTATTCTGCCTTCATATTCAACCTAGAATGATGTCTGAAGATAAATGCAAGATAAATAATGAGTAGCAGTCCAGTGGAACTGGTGTCTTCCCAACTTTCCAACTCTGTTGGCAACTGAATTATATTGGAAAAGAAGCAGTACTCAAAACAAAGTTCTCCCTTGCATCTCCAAATGCATTTTTTAAATAATTCAGTCTGGGTTAGCTGAAGGAAAATGCAGTTTACAAATTCAATATACTCATACTGTATGCTGTCAGCTTGCCAATCAAGCTCAGATCTGCAACAGCAAAGAAACCTTTTTGATAAGAGGGATTGTGGATCAGATTTTACATTTGTGACAGTTTTAAACTATGCTGGTTGTTTTCTATGAGTGAACTTAAATGTACTGTTTCCTCTGCTATGCTCTCCCCTCTAATTATCTCACCTCTTTCTCCAGTGAAATCAGTAGTATTGCCAAGGTAGAGTGGCATGGCTGCCAATTCTATGCCCAAGACTAGATGCCTCTGATGTTCTCACTTTCTGAGTATGTGGATCGAAAAAAGTAAAAGCTCTGTGCATCTCTGTGGCAAAGGCATTAAAGCCCAACTCAAGCTATCCTGGTCAGTCTACACAGCCCAAGTAAAGCATTCAGCAAGCTTAAAATCATTGAGGATGAGAGCAGAGGTAAAACATTGAAAAGTGCAGCACAAGAATAGACCATTTGACCTACAATGTTGTGCCAAAAAAGCTAAAAAGCAGATCAAGAACACCAAAACGCCTTTTTCCTACATGATGTCCATATCCCTCCACCTTCCTTACATCCATGTGCCCATCCAAACACCTCTTAAAGCGTATAATGTATTTGCCTCGACCGCCACACCAGGTAGCACACTCCAGGCATCCACCACTCTCTGAGTAAAAAACTCACCCCTCATATCCCTCTTGAACCTACTCCTCTCACTTTCAATGCATGCCCTCTGGTATTAGCCAGTGCCGTCTGCCTGTGTTCTCTTCTAGTGACCGCAGTTCTCTCTCTCTCTCTCTCTCTCTCTCTCTCTCTCTCTCTCTCTCTCTTTACAGCGGTTGGCACCCAGCTTAATGATGCATTACCACCACCTTCTGCTCCAGAGTATGCGATGAACTCACATTCTAAATCCCTTCACCCAATCGCACACACACATACCCTAACCTACACTTGATCCTCACCATCCTAGTACCCTATTTCTGTTTATCCATCATATCCTATTAAACCCCTGTACCCCTTAAGAAAGCTAAAAATACCCTGACCTGTGTTCTCTCACCCATGCCCAGCAACCCTTTTAATGTGAATTCCTGCACCCCCAATTCCCTTAGATTAATTCTCATCATCTCTCTCTGTATCCCATACTTCCTGCAACTCAGAACTACATGTTCTACTGACTCCTCTTCCTGACATTCCTCACAGTCCTGTCTGGTGTTTCCCTATCAATTTCAGTGTTTGGTTTAGTGCACAGTGCCCCAGCCTTAACCTAGTCCACACAATTTCCTCTCTTCTGCATCTACTTCCTACCCGAGTACCTGCAACACTTTTTTGTATTTGATATAATTGTCTCCCTTTCCCCTCCCTGTCCCATCTTTCTTGCCATATTTGGTTCATTTTTTCCCAGATTACACACTTAACCTCTACTTTACTGATACTAATGTGCATTTCTATATTTTCTTTCTTTAATGCCCTCTTTGCCAACTCATCCACCCTTTCTTTGCCCTTCACCCCTACATGAGCTGGAACCCATAGAAATTTAACCTGACCTCCCTGATTTGCAACTCTTGTGACTGACTGCAGGACTTCATGAAGTACATCTTGCCAGCTGTTTGAGTGAAAAGACCTTAAACTTGCTAGAACTGAAGATGAATCTGAGCATATCAACGCTTTGACTAGTTTAGTTTTCTCCACCCATCGCAACGCAACCAACACTGCCATCATCTCCACTGTATACACCACTAACTTATCAGATGTTCTTCTGCTGATTGCAATTGCTTTTGCTGGTATAGCCACTCCAAACCCTGTCACTCCTGTCTCAGGTTCCTTAGCACCATCTGTACAGACCTGAGTATAATCACTATACTTTTCCATCACATGACAGTTAAATGCACTTACCAAATCAGTTTTATACTTTCCTTTCCTTTTTACCTCTAACAAATGCCAGTCTACGTCAGGCCATACCAGCATCCATGGAGCTACAACCGGATAAACTACTGAAGGACTTATCCTTAGATCAAACACTCCACATGATCTAGCAATATCATTCCCTACCCGACTAAAGTTTTCCCTCTGAAACCTCCCATTTTCCCAGGACTCCTGCAACACTCCTTTAGCAGGGTGAGAATCATTGTGTCCCTGCAAATTAACCCAGTAGTTTGCCATCAATTGCATCCTTCTTAATTCCAAAGGTATTGTTCCCATTTCTACCTGCAGGTCTGATACTGGTGATGTTTTAAAAGCCCCACTGCACACTCTCAAAACCTGAGCCTGAATCACATCCAGTTTCCTTATAAGAGACCTAGCTGCTGATCCATATGCTACACTTCCATAATCCAACACAGATCTTACTAAAGCCACATACATTCTCTTCAATGCTGAACAACTTGCTCCCCATTCCCTACCAGTCAAACATCTCATCACGCTTATTACTTTTTTACATTTCTCCTCAAATTTCCTGATATGGTCTGCCCATGTTAATTGTGAATCAAATATAACTCCCAGAAATTTAAATGGTCCAACCCTTTCTAATTCAATCCCATACATCCTTAACTTCTTCCCTACTTCAATTCTTTTCCTAGTGAAAAATACAGTTTGAGTTTTTTCCACTGAAAATCTACATCCCCAATCATAACCCCACTCTACCACTTCATCAATTGTTCCTTGTAGTTTCCTGATTATATGCTCCGTGTTCCTGCCTCTTTTCCACAAGCCCCATCATCCGCAAACAGTGACCAACCTATATCCACTGGTACCTTTGTGAAGACATCATTGATCATAATGATGAAAAGTAACGGGCTAATCACACTACCCCGAGGTGTGCCATTTCCCACTATGTACTGTTTTGATAATTCTGATCCAATCCAAACTTGAATTTTTCTACCAAACAAAAAATCTTTAATCCAATTAAAAACTCTCTCCCCAACTCCCATCTTGTGCAGTTTAATTTATAATGCTTCCTTCCACATCATATCATAGGCTTTTTCAATGTCAAAAACACTGCAACTACTGATTCTTTATTTGCCTGGGCCTTTCTTATTTCAGTCTCTAACCTTCTCACTGAATCCATGGAATTCCTTCCCTTCCTAAAACCACTCTGATAACTTGCCAGCATTCCTCTCTTCTCAAGATCATATGATAACCTTTCAGTTATCATCCTTTCCATTACCTTACATATATTTGATGTTAGTGCTATTGACCTGTAGCTAGTGGGTTTTGACGGATCTTTGCCAGGTTTCCTTATTGGAATTACTACTGCTTTCCATGCACTTGGTAATCTTCCCTCCTCCCACACTCTGTTATAAAAATGCAGTAACTTCAAGAGCGCTCCTTCTCCTAGATTTTTTAGCATAACATAGCATATTAGATCTTTCCCTGGGGAGGTTGGTCTCGATCTCTTTATTGCTCTCACCATTTCTGCCAAAGTAAATGGATCATCAATTATATCATCTGTTTCTTTCCTCCTGTTTAACACACCTGGGTATTGACTCATTGTTCTTTCCCTTCTCCTTCTCCCTTCTTCAGAGAAATCTTCTGAACTGTGTATCTTTACAAATGACTTGGCCATAACCTCAGCCTTATCCCTACTGGAGACTGCTGTTTCCTCCTCAGATATCATTACTGGATATTCCCATTCCCTTCTATCTCCCCCCATCCTCTTAATCATTCCCCATACCTCTCCCACAGGTGTTGTTCTTCCTATTTTGTTGCAAAAACTCCTCCAACTTGCCCTTTTAGCTTGAGGTATACTTCTTCACACCACTGCCTGTGCCTTCTTATATTGAATCAAATGCTGCATATTATGGGTTCTTTTATCTAGCCTGAATGCTCTATTTCTGTTTTTTACAGCCTGACAACATTCCTCTGTCCACCATGGTACTAGTTTTCTATTCATCCTATTTTTACTCCTGGGTATAGATCCTTCTGCTGCCATAATAATTGCTGAAGTCACCTGACTGTTTAATTCATCTATATCTCCAGAAATGTCAATCCTTGTCAATGCTTCTTCACTTAACTTCTGGAACTTACCCCAATCTGCTTTTCCAAACACCCACTTTGGGACTCCCCCACCTGGTCTTATTTCACCTCTTTCACCCACTGAACATAAAACTGGGTAGTGATCACTGCCTACTGTTGAAGCAGTCCAAACTCCCCAGTTACTAATGCCAGCCAAGACATTAGACACTAACGTAATATCTAATACCGACTCAGTTCCTGTTGTTATGTTTATCCTTGTTCCTCTACTATCATTCATACACACCAAATCCCTTTCTTCCATCAAATCTTCAATCACCGTTCCATTTGAATCTGTAATCGGATCCCCCCATATTGTGCTGTGAGCATTGAAATCTGCACACCACACTACTTTATGTCTGTTTTGTCCTTGTATCCTTAGTAGGCTGTCCAAATCCAACCTTTTACATGGATTGTAGTAGTTAATTATAACCACTCCCTCCCCTCTCTCCCATATTTTCACCACTATGTATTCCTGATCGTCTCCTTTTTCCAGTACTCTATACGGTATACCTTGCTTGATTAACATAGCACAACCTCCCCCTCCCCCTAGATTTCTATCTTTCCTTATCATTGTATACCCATGTACCACAAAGTCTAAAGCTGGTTTCAACCAAGTTTCCTGAATACACACTACATCCGGTTTTACAACCATTTCCTTAATAAAGTCCTTAAATTCCTGGCCATTGGCCAGTAAACTCCTTGCATTCCATTACAAAAGAATCACTGTAATGAGTACTAACCAACCTATGACACTTCCTGGCTTGACCGATTAGTGAGGTTCTCCCTCACTTCTTCCCATGTCAGTCCTACTAACCCTAAATGGTTTACTGCTGCTTTGACCACCAGCTGAATTTTGTCACTTTTTGACTTTACCTCTGCCGTACTATTAATGACTCCTGCAATGAATGTTACTAGAGCTTTTTTCCCACATAAATCCTGTCATTTACTCTTCACTGCATCTCTTGCATCCCTATTGCTCTCTGGTCATTAGGAGCATTATTCTGTTCTCATGACATTCTTACAGCTTCTGCAGAAGTGATCTTTCTTTTCACTCTTTTATTCTCCCGTCTCATAACCTCACACCCACTATATGCCACATTATGAGCTCCTCCACAATTACAGCATTTTGATTGCACTCCTGTTCCGCACTTTCCATATTCATGATACCCCCCCCCCCCCACATCTAGCACATCTCCTCTGCCTTTTACAGTTTTTAGCTATGTGTCCAAACCTTTGACAATTATAGCACCTCAATGGCTTTGGCACATATACCCTTACTGGGTAACTCATGAAACCCAGGAACACCTTCCTTGGCACTCTTTCTTCTTCAAATTCAATCAATACTGTTTCACTTTCCTTTTTTATTCCCTCCTTTGTTGTTTTCAGTCTTAGAACATTAATTACTTTCCCCCCTTTGATATTCTTCTTCAACTCCTCCATGTTTATACTCATTGGTACACCCGTGATCACTCCTTTACAACCACCATTTCCTGCTCCCACCCTCTCTGTATATTCCACCTTGCATTTTCCTATCTCTTTAAGCTTGAGTGCCTTCTTAAGTTGTTCCTCATTCACACATCTTACCAATAGATTGCCATCATTAAGGACTTTTACAAATACTATTTCCCCTATCTTATTTGCCAGAGTTGTTGTTAGCACAAACGGGTTAATTTTCTTCATGTGTCCTTGCACCTTCTCATTAAACCTAATTATGACAACACCTCCTCTCTGAACTTGTTCATCTTCCTCACTTTCAGAACTCTCTCCATTGTCATTTCTTATTCTTTTATTCCCTTTGTCTCGGTTTTCATTCATCCATCCCCTCACTATCTCCTTATTCCCTTTATTGCTCCCTTCACAATAATCGATTTCTCCCCAGCTGCCTACCTGTGATCCCAAATCCCTATGGCTCTCCTTCTCCACTCTCTTTCCCTCAACCCCTCCTCGCACCTTGTCTGCCATTACCAGACCCAGGCAACCCCCTCCCAACAATTCCCACTCCTTCCCCACTCTCTTTCCCTCAACAAGTTCCAAACCACTTTCACACATGCACCAACTCCCTGGCCGGCCACTCTGCCCCACCCTTCGGCACCAACTCAGGACACCAGCACAGCCAGGTCAAGGGCCTGTTGCCCTGCTGTATCTTTAAACTCCAAATGCAGGCTTTCTCCTTGTAGCTTGCATTTTATGGATGAGTAAGTCTTACAACCTAATTAATTGTGTTGAGAAAGATTCTACCTATATCCTTGGTCTGTGTTGAATGCAGAAACATTAGTACAAACCACCGGGAAATCAAACTCCCAGCAGTTGCAATTCCTGACGACTAAACATAGGCCATTTGACATGGTTATGCGTTAAAGGAGCAATGTTGGAATCGGGAAGATGCAAATGCAATGGCAGTTGTGCAATATCTGGTACTGGGCCCATTCCTCACATCTGGATTCAGAAACTCAGCACTGTTGCAACTCTAAAAACACACAAGCCAGTGGAAAGACATGGGCAATTATGCAGTTGCATTGAAAAACATCAAATGCCTTTGAAATCATTTTGAATGAAACATGCAGTAGATAGCTTGCATGCACCATAATTAATAATGAATCATCTGTGAGGAGAAGCTATCTTTTTAACAGACTAAAATATCTGAGAATTGCAGTCAATAATCTCATATGAACTACTTAACTGAAGCTGATGAATAACTCAGAGACCGCAATGTTGAAAATTTATAGCCTTTTAATCAGACTCATTCTGTATGCTGCATCCTGTCTGGCTACAATGCAACAAGAGAGACATTCATAAAACCGTAAAGGGAAAATCTCCTGAGGTAAAACTGCCAGGAATGTAAGTTATAAGGAAAAGCCGAAAACTGCAGATACTTTAAGTCTGGCACAAAAAATGAAAATCTTCATAACACTCTGCAGGTCAGGCAGCATCTATGGAAAGAGAAACAGAGTTAACATTTCAGATCAAAGACTCTTTGTCGAAGATTGACAAAGGGATCTGGTCTTCGGCCTGAATCATTAACTCAGTTTTTATGTCCTGTTGTGGTGATTGTTTACATTTTTCTGTTATTTGTTTCCAATGAAGCTTCATTCATTTACTTAGAGATACAACATAGGCACAACGAGCCCATCCTAATCAATTACACCCATGTGACAACATACCCTATGAAGCTGTACGTCTTTAGAATGCAGGAAGAAACCTGGCCATCCAAAGGAAACCCACATGGGGAGAACGTACAAACTACTTACAGTCAGTGACAGAATAGAACCCGGGTCGCTGGCACTGTAATAGTGTTAGGCTAACTACTGGACATCTGTGCTACCTCTATCTGCTACACTATGGTGAGGCCTTATCTAGAAAAACAGCTTTTATGAAATTATTTAATGAAAATTAGATAAGTAAATGGATGAGACCCTTTGCATCTCAGTTTTTTTGTATATTCCCTCTATTTTGAAAATAGTCAATGCTTTCATTTCTTCTACTAAACTGCATGACCATACACTTTCTGACACTGTATTTCATCTGCCATTTCTTTGCCCATTCTCCTAACTTGTCTAAGCCACCTGTAGCCTCTCTCCTTCCTCAGTAGTATCTGCACCTCCACAGATCTTCATATTGTCTGCAAACTTTGCAACAAAGCCATCAATTCCTTTATTAAAATCATTAACATATAACATAAAAAGAATTGGTCCCAACACAGACCCCTGTGGAACACCACTTGTCATCGGCAGCCAACCAAAAAAGGCTCCCACTCTTTGTCTCCTGCCAATCAGCCACTGCTTTATCCATGCTAGAATCTTTCCTGTAGTACCATGGTCTCGTAGCTTCTTAAGCAGCCTCATGTGTGGCATCTTGTCAAAGGCTTTCTGAAAATCCAAGTGCACAACATCAACTGATTCTCCTTTGTCTATCCTGCTGCTTATTTCTTCAAAGAATTCCAACAGATTTGTCAGGCAGGATTTTCCCTTGAGGAAACTATGTTGACTATGGCCTATTTTATCATGAGCCTCCAAGTACTCTGAGACCTCATCCTCAATAATCGATTCCAACACCTCAATCTCTGAGGTCAGATTAGCTGGCCTGAAAGTTTCCTTTCTTCTGCCTCTTTCCCTTGTTGAAGAGTAGAGTGACATTTGCAATTGTCCAGTCCTCTAGAACCATTTCAGAACCTAGTGATTTTTGAAAGATCAATATTAATACTTCCGCAATCACTTCAGCCACCTCTTTCAGAACCCTGCTGTGTTATCCATCTGGTGCAGGTGAATCATCTACCTTCAGACCTTTCAGTTTCCCAAGATCCTTCTCTCTAGTAATGACAGATTCACATGCTTCATGACTCCTGACACCTGGTACTTCCACTATACAGCTAGTGTCTTCCACCATAAAGACTGATGGAAAATACTTATTCAGTTAATCTGCTATTTCCTTACCTCTCCAGCATTGGTTTCCAGCATTCCAATATCGACTTTTGAGTAAATATCCAATATATAGATTTTCAAAATATTTTTCCAATATCTGCTTTCTTTTACACTTTATGTATCTGTAGAAACTTTTGGTATCCTCTTTAATATTACTGACTAGCTTGCTTTTGTATCCCATCTATACCTTATTAATAACTTTTTAGTTACTTTCTGTTGTTTTTAAAACTTCCCAATAATTCTAATTTTTGTTCTATTATATGCCCTGTCTTCAACTTTTATGTTAGCTTTGACTTCTTTTGTTAGCCACAGTTGTGTCATCTTTCCATTAGAATCCTTCTTCCTCTATGAGATGTATATATATATCCTGTGCTTTCCAAATTGCTTCCAGAAATTCCAGATGTTGCTGCTCTGCCATCATCCCTGCCAGTATTCTTTTCTAATGAATTCTGGCTATTTCCTCTTTCATACTTCTGTAATTTGCTCGACTTCACTATAATACTGATTTATCAGATTTTAGTTTCTCCTCAAATTTCAGAGTGAATTTGATCATATTATGATCACCTTCCCTTCAGGGTCATATTACCTTAGCTCTCTGTTCAATTCCAGTTCATTGCACAACACCCAGTCCAGAATAACTGATCCTCTAGTGGCCTCAACCATGTGTTGCTTTAAAAACCATCTGTAGGCACTCTAGAAATCACCACCACCACGTACCCTCACTGGAATACAGAACCAACCTGATTTCCCAATCTACCTGCATTTGAAGTCCCCCATGACTATCATAATATTTCCCTTTTGGCACGTTTTTCCTATCTCTCTTTGTAACTTATAGGCTACATCCTTACTACTGTTTGGGGGTCTGTATACAACTCCCATCAGGGTCTTTTTAACCTTGCAGTTCCTTAGCTCTACCCGCAATGATTCAACAACACCTTCTGACCATATGTCACCATTTTCTAATGATTTGATTTCATTTTTTACCAACAGAGCAATGCTGGCCCCTCTGCCTTCCTGCCTGATGTGTACAATGTGTACCCTTGGACATCACACTCCCAGCTGTAATCTTCTTTCAGCCATGATTCGGTGATGCCCACAACATCATACTTGCCAATCTGCAACTGTGCTGCAAGTTCATCTACCTTATTCTATATAGCACGCACATTCAAATATACACATTCAGTCCTGTATTCATCCTTTTCGATTTTGTCTGCCTTTTATTTCGCAACTCATCCTGTTGACTGCAATTTTCTCCTGTCAACAGCCTTTCTTCATTACACGTTATACCTGTTTGTAAATCAGCTACCACATCTTTAGCACTATCATCTGCCTTTCATACAACACTTCTTGCATTGAAATATAGGCAGCTCAGGACACCAGTCGCACCATGTTCAACTTTTGATTCCTAACTTTGTCTGAGATCCTACCAACATCTTTGAATACCAACATTCAAACATGATGGCAGAATATAGTATTAATGGTAAGACTCTCGACAGTGTGGAGGATCAGAGGGATCTTGGGGTCCGAGTCCATAGGATGCTCAAAGCAGCTGTGCAGGTTGACTCTGGGGCTAAGAAGACATATGGTGCATTGGCCTTCATCAATCATGGAATTGAATTTAGGAGCCGAGAGGTAATGTTGCAGCTATATAGGAGCCTGATCAGACCCCACTTGGAGTACTGTGCTCAGTTCTGGTCGCCTCACTACAGGAAGGATGTGGAAGCCATAGAAAGGGTGCAGAAGAGATTTACAAGGATGTTGCCTGGATTGAGGAACATGCCTTATGAGAATAGGTTGAGTGAACTCAGCCATTTCTCTGTGGAGCGAAGGAGGATGAGAGGTGACCTGATAGAGGTGTAAAAGAAGATGAGAGGCATTGATCATGTGGATAGTCAGAGGCTTTTTCCCAGGGCTGAAATGGTTGCCACAAGAGGACACAGGTTTAAGGTGCTGGGGACTAGGTACAGAGGAGATGTCAGGGGTAAGTTTTTTACTGAGAGAGTGGTGAGTGCGTAGAATGGGCTGCCGGGAAGGTGGAGGCGGATATGATAGGGTCTTATCAGAGACTTTTAAATAGGTACATGGAGCTTAGAAAAATAGAGGGCTATGGGTAAGCCGAGTAATTTCTAAGGTAAGGGCGTGTTCAGAACAACTTTGTTGGCCGAAGGGCCTGTATGTGCTGTAGATTTTCTATGTTTCTATCTGTCTCCACATCCTCTCCACTCAATGCTTTGGCACTCTGGTTCCCATCCACCAGCAACTCTAGTTTAAACCCCACCATGCAGCATGAATACACCTTCCCGTTAGGATACTAGTCTCCCTCCAGTTTAGGTACTAACTGTCCCTTCTGTACAGGTCCCACCTTCCCTGGAAGAAAGTCCAATGATCCAAAATTAGTTGTGCAAGACACACCGCAACAATTTTCAAATGATGTAAAAGTAAATGAGTATACAGTTGATCGTTGATCCTTGGCAGTGATTGGAGGTCTTTGCAATTTATGAACCCAAGAGGTTACCGACAGAAACCTGACAATATGTGCATGAACAAATGCCCTGGACCAGGAGCAAACCCGTAATAAACATACCGAGCTGGAGTCCCTAAGGCAGTCCAATGATGTTGACTAGCAACTCCTGCAACGCCGCTGGTGCCAAACTGGATCAGTCTCTGCCATTCCTCTGGATTCATCAGCCACATGGAGAAGGGTAGTCTGTTGCATAGGCAACAGCTGGCTCTTCATATTGCGTACACATAGACAGCTAAGGTGCAACATCCATGGTCAACCCCAACCAACGGAGGCCTTAAGAAGGACAGGAAGGCCATAATAAAATTACAGTTGGCTCTCCTTATCCATGAGTTCCGCATGCACAAATTCAACCAACCGTGAATCAAGAAAACTCAGAAGTGCTCTTCCAGCACTTGTTGTTCGAGCATGTATAGACTTTTTCTTGTCATTGTTCCCTAAACAGTGCAGTATAACAACTAACTTACATAGCACTTACATTGTATTAGTATTATAAGTAATCTAGAGATTACTTAAAGTATATGGGAGGATGTGTGTGGGTTATCATGGATCAGGATCGAAAAAAAACGTAAATTCTCTTACTAAGTATGGCAGAACAGGTACATCCAGTATTATTTAGCGTCAATTAGTCGAACATTTGTCTTAGTATAT
This sequence comes from Hypanus sabinus, assembly GCF_030144855.1. Classification (NCBI taxonomy): domain Eukaryota; kingdom Metazoa; phylum Chordata; class Chondrichthyes; order Myliobatiformes; family Dasyatidae; genus Hypanus; species Hypanus sabinus. The sequence continues at coordinate 20,837,897 of NC_082713.1, read as the reverse complement.
AGTATATATTTTACCTTTTCTATGCATATAAAACACTAAAGAAACATATGTATTTCAATAATTAAACCGCTGTGTTGCTTAGTAATAATTGTAGCTTTCATCGGGGCAGGGCCGTTCTCACTTTATCCTTTAAAATTGTTCTGATCGTTGACCAATTGTAGCCTAACGCTATTCCAATGACCGATGGCGTTTCACCTCTTTCTGATTGCTTTATTATTTCCACTTTATTTTCAATCGTGATCGTGATTATTTTTGTGAACAGAAACACTGTGGATTCAGAGCTCTACCGCTGGGTCCTAATGTCCACCGCACTGAGACATGTTAAATACGGGACTTGAGCATCCGTGTTTTTTGGTATCCGCCAGGGGTCCCGGAACCAATCCCCTGTGGATAAGGAGGGCCGACTGTATTTACTTTGGCAAATAAGGCATCGGTTACCTGCTCAATGCAATAGTGAGGTGCAAACTGACAGATGTCAATAATTTGCCCTGCCACAACCCCAAATGAGTTGAAGGCAGTTAGGACTGTGTAGGTAATGCATTGCAAGCTGCATGGCTTGTAAATGCACAGTTCCTCTGCAAATCTGAGCCAGATCATCCAAACAAATGTATAATCTCGGGTCCTCAACTGTGGCTGAGCAGAAGCTGCAGAACTGTGTCTGAGTCTCTGTAAGTGAGCTATGCTTGTATAGACTGATCATGTTCGGCAGTCTGATCAGGTCTGTATGTAACATGCAAATGAACCCGCAAATGATAAACATACGAGCTTCTGCAGATGCTGGGAATCTTCAGCAAGATGCAGCACATGCTGGAGGAACTTAGCAAGTCAGGCAGCATCTGTGAAGGAAATCAGCAGTCAACATTTAAGGGCGAAGCATTCATCAGGGCAGTCTCACCCCGAAACATCGACTGTTTATTTTTCTACGTAGATGTTGCCTGACTTGCTGAGTTCCTCCAGCATTTTGTGTGTCTTGTATGATGGAATTCCTTGCAACTACAGCCCCCATTAAGGCAGATGAGATGGTGGTTTTGGGAAGTGCTATCAAATGACTTTGGTGATTCTGATAAGTAGAATTTAAAAGAGCTTTTAACTGGAGTTTAAGACTGTTAATGTGTAACATTAACTTAACACAGGAAATCATCACTGCATTGCCTGTCTGCAACACATCCTGAAATAAACACAGGTTATGTTAGACTGAATTACAACTTTATTTGTAATTATCTTTATTTCTTATCTCTTTATATCTGAGGAGAGGGTGGTGAACTTGTGGAATTTATTGTCACATGAAGCTGTGGAGGCCAGGTCGATGGGCGTATTTAAGGCAGAGATCAAAATTAGAATCAGGCTATTATCGGCATGTGTCATGAAATTTGTTAATTTAGCAGCAGCGGTTCAATGTAATTCATAAAATAGAAGAGGAAAAGCCAAAATAAAATAATAATAATAATAATTAAATAGATTACAGTATACATATATTTAATAGATTAAACATCGTGCAAAAAACAGAAATAATATATATTTTAAAAGTGAGGTAGTGTCCAAGAGTTCAATGTAAATTTAGGAATCGGATGGCAGAGGGGAAGAAGCTGTTCCTGAATCGCTGAGTGTGTGCCTTCAGGCTTCTGTACCTCCTACCTGATGGTAACAGTGAGAAAAGGGCATGCCCTGGGTGCTGGAGGTCCTTAATAATGGACACTGCCTTTCTGAGACACTGCACCTTGAAGATGTCCTGGGTAGTTTGGAGGCTACTACCCAAGATGGAACTGACTAAATTTACAAGCCTCTGCAGCTTCTTTTGGTCCTGTGCAGTAGCCCTTCCATACCAGACAGTGATACAGCCTGTCAGAATGGTCTCCAAGGTACATCTATAGAAATTTTTGAGTGTATTTGTTGACATACCAAATCTCTTCAAACTCCTATTGAGGTATAGCCACTGTTGTGCCTTCTTCATAAGAAGAAGAAGAAGAAAAAGATTGCTAGGTTCTTGATTTGACATGGCATCAAAGGTAACGGGGAGAAGACTGGGAACTGGGGTTGAGGAGGAGAAGAAAAAAAGGATCAGCCATGATTGAATGGTGGAGCAGACTCAATGGGCCAAAAGGCCTAATTCAGATTTTTGATTACTCTCTCTGTTCCTATGTCTTATGGTCTTATGATTTTATGATCCTTGTTGACTGCTCTATACAGTACATCAGGCATTGAGAAATACGGTCTCCAGCACTTTTGTTCACCTTTTGTACTACTTATTTAATTTATTCTTATTTACATATCTTTTACTGTAATTTGTAATATATTTTTATGTATTCTCTGTAATGTTGCTGCTTAACTTGATGGGCCAAATGGCTTAATTCTGTGGAGGGGGCTTGATGGGCCAGACGGCCCAATTCTGATATTTTGTCTTAAAACAACAAATTTCATGACATATGTCAGTGATATTAAAACTAACTCGGATGCTGGTCACTCTGATTTTCCTGATACACAGAGTGGTTTTTGTTTCTTGCATTTGAAAATGATAATCTGGAAGTTGAGTAGCTACAAGAAACCTAAAATTAGTCAAAAGAGTATCATCCAAGTTAATACCAATCTAAACATCCTTTCCAATTAAAATAGATTAATGAGCATCTATGAAAAATTAACAAAATTTATATTTCCTTCCTCTTGTAGTCCTGTAAAAAAAAAGTGGATGTGTTGTTTGGTATCAGAAAATGTTTCCTCCGTTCACCAGGGGTACTTTGATAGCACTTCTTAAAATCAAAATCTCGACAGCCTTGAAGAAGAAATACAGAAGCTGAAAAGAATTCCATCGTCTGCAACACACACAAAATGCCGGAGCAACTCAGCAGACCAGGCAGAACCTGCGGAGGGTGATAAACAGTCAAGGCTTCAAGTCGACACTTTTCTTCAGGGCAAATCCTCTCAAGGCCAATTTCAGATGGTCAGGAAATGGGGGGCATTCACAGTGATCCCACATCTCATGTACAAATACAGAAACAGTTCTCTTTCTGTTCTCACCCACTTAGCTGCAATAATTACTAACACTGGCCAACTTGTGTCTTACACTAAGGCTAGGGGGCTACCAATCCTTCACGCTGCTTCATCAGGTAGACTAGATTCCACCATAAAACTTCATAAAAAGTATTCCATATATAAGAAAAATACTGAAAACAAGTCAGAAAATACTGACTGGAGTGAGTGCACACAAAATTCAATCTGCATTCGTAATTCAATAGTTCATATCTACTTCAGATATTCGATTTACTCTCTGTGGACGACATGCAACCCAGGGGAAACCATGATTTTTCAATTTTTATTAAGCCATTTATCACAATGATTGCACACTAAATTGCTCAATTAAGGGACATTTATACTGCCTCATTTTTGCTTAAGAGCTGATAAAATTATTATTATAGCTATACTGTGGACTTGTGGCTATCTCTTCATAATACTAATGAAAGGGTTCTTGGAAATTGTATATTTCAGAATGATATCCTTTGCCATGATTTCTATAATGCCCTGCAAATATACTTAAGGTATAGAATAAAAATACGGGTGGAGATATGGGTAAAGCCTTTAGCCTGAATATAAACTGACTGGCAAACTTAGTAGTTGTAGGCATTGATGGAGATTGGCTGTAATGTATTCTAGTAATATAAGAGAACCAACCTAATTTAAGTGGCACACATTGTCACTCTGTCTGTTGGCCACCCACTTAAATTCAACTTCCCATTCCCATTGGTGACCATAGACTCAATTTTGTGAACTTCATTTATCTTTTTCCTGCACACCAGGTGTTTGACAGTCTTTTTTAAAAAGAGTTCTTTTGGGTTTCTTTGTTTAGTAGCTGCCTGTAAGGGGACAAATCTCAAGGTTGCATATAGTATACATACTTTGATAATAAATGTCCTTTGAACATGTCTGTTCACAGCCCCCCTGCTTCCACAATGAGGCCAAACTCTAGTTGAAGGAGAAACATCTTATATTCTTTCTGGGTAGCCTCCAATCTGAAGGCTTGATTATCGTTTTCTCCAACTTCTGGTAATTTATCCCCTGCCACCTTCTCTCATTTCCCTTTTCCCTTTCAAGTTTCCCTCTTATCCCTTCTCTTCTTCTGACCTGCCCATAGCTTCCTTCTGGTTCTCCTCCTCCTTTCCTTTCTTCCTTGGTCCACTATCTTCTCCTTTAAGGTTTTTTCTTCTCCAGCCCCTTCAGCTCTTCCACCCACTCCTTCCAGTTCTTAATTCATCTCCCATCTCCTGCTCACCCATCTTCCTCCTCACCTGGTCTTACCTATCACCTGCCAGTTTGTACTCCTCCCTCTCTCCCCACCATTAGCTTCAGCCCCTTTCCTCTCCAGGTCCGATGAAAGGTTTCAGCCTGAAACGTCGACATATTTATTCCCCTCCATGGATACTACCAAACTTGCTAAGTTTCTCCATCATTTTGTGTGTGTTGATACTTTGCAGATCAAATTGATTTTCCAGTCTCCATGAGAAAAATACAAAAGGTCCGAGTTTTATCCTTGTAGTGCTGGTGTTTCGGCTTGCTGCACTGCAGCTTTCAAGCTATTAAACTGAACATTCAGCATGGTGCCCTTTCAAATCATATGTTGATATTTTGGTGCTTTCATGCTCTTTCACAATCTACTCTGTGACGGCAAACAGCCAACAAAGAGATCAGAAGCTAACTGGGCAGAATTATGGAACTTTCTCTTACATTCTCCCTCACACAATGCCGTCACCTGCCTGAAAAGGAACCCTCCCTTTGAATACTTCAGCTAATTTGCAATGGGAACCCATTTATGCCACTAGATACTAGCTCCATGGATATATGTTTTCATTTTAAAGCAGTCATCTGCTTACAAAGAAAAGCCTTGAGGAGGCTTTCAAATAATCAGGCTACTCTGGCCTTTGAAGCTCAGCACTTCCAATCAAACGTCTGCATTCTCTCAGCTAACCATCACATTTGTCATTCTGAAGCACCAGTGAGTACACTTACATAGGACCATCCAACCAAGAAAGCAGCATCTTTCATCAAAGACTACCACCATCCCAGCCATGTTCTCATCTCATACTTCCACCAGACAGAAGATGAAGATGGTCCCACACCACCAGATTCAAGAACAATTATTACCCTGCAACCATCAGGCTCCTGAACTGCTGTGGATAACTTCACTCACCACAGCTTTGAACTGATTCATTTTAAGGACTCTTCATGTCATATTTTCTTATTTTTTTTTATTTGCACTATTTGCCTTCTTCTGTACATTGTTTGTAAGTCCTTGTTTATGTATAGTTTTAATAAATTCTATAATGTTTCTTTTTTCCTGCAACTGCCTGCAAGAAAATGAATCTCAAGGTAGTATACGGTAACATACAGTATACATACTTTGATAATAGATTTTACTTTGACTTTGATTTTGGCTTTTGATATTTTTTGGACTGTAGATGACCTTCATAGTTCTGATACGGACCGACAGTTAGATGGAACACATTCTTATTGGAGACACAAGAGCCTGCAGATACTGGAATCTGGTGCATCAAACAACTCAGCAGGCCGAGCAGCACCTGCAGGAGGAAAGGAGTTGTTGACATCCTGGGTTGAAACCTTGCATCAGCTCATTCTTACTGGAGGCACAAAAGCCAGGCCAAATGTCATGTCTCAAGTCAGAATATAAACTACCCATTTCCCTGCACTGTAAATGCTCCCTGACCGACTGAGTTTGTCTAGCTCCTACGCGTTCAGCTCCAGCCCAAACTAATTGTGGCTTCTTTAGCTCCATTTTCTGTTGCAGTCTCCATAAGCAAATCATCAAGGTTGGTTTATAAACAGAAAATAACTTATTAAAGGTGGTTACTCTCAACTAATGATAGTGACTTGTACAATGTTTCAAATGTCACACCATAGGTTACACACATTTCTTATAGGTACCCTTATATGATTATATACGCTACAGTCATCTGTGGGACTGGCAGACTACACAAGCTTCCCACTACAAATGTGTACTGTACACGGGAGCATATGGACAAGAAGATTCAGGTATGTTATAAACACAAGTGATTTTGCAGATACTAGAAATACAGAGAAGCATACACACCGCTGGAGAAACTCAGCATCTGTGGAGCTTTCAAAAGAGCCGATGTTTTGGGCCAGGAATGAAAGGGTTATCATCACACGAGGAACATTTGATAGCTTTGGGTCTGTACTCATCGGAATTTAGAATGATGGGGGGGGGGGATCTCATTGAAACCTTTTGAACGTTGAAAGGCCTAAACACCGCCCCACCCCCTGCCCAGCTACAACCACAAATTGTGTATAACTTATATTTTGGTGGGAACTTTATGTCTCAGGTGCTATTTACCTGTGATAGAACTCAGAACGTTACAGCTTAGTACAGGCCCTTTGGCCCACAATGTTGTACCAAACATTTAACCTGCTCTAACGTAAATGTAACTCCTCCCCCCCACATAGCCCTCCATTTTTCTATCATCCATGTACCTATCTAAGAGTCTCTTAAATGATCCACATGTTTTTGCCTCTACCATCACACCCTGGCAACTCATTCCACACACCCACCACTCTGGGTAAAAATGACTTACCTCTGACATCTCTCTACTTCCAATCACCCTAAATGTTTGCCCTCTTGCATTAGCCATTGAGAAAAGTCTCTAGCTGTTCACTCAATCTGTGCTTTTTAATCATCTCGTACATCTCTGTTAGGTCACATCTCATCTTCCTTCACTCCAAAGAGAAATCAAATGACCTTTCCTGGTGTCTCAGAGTTGAGTGTGCCCACATCCATGCCCCCACCTTCCCTCCCCTCACCCCCGGCACTCCTTCTCTGCCACCTGTCCACACCTCTCCAATGGCGTGACACCTTCGATTCCCAACATCCTTTGCTCCTGTCAGACTTACAAACTTGTTCTCTGCTCCTCATTGACAAACACAGTACTGTGTAAACATCTTAGGCACCCTAGCTATATATATGTGCCTAAGACTTTTGCACAGTACTGTAAATACGTTCAGCATCCAGTTTATTAGGTATACCTGTACACCCGCTCATTAATGAAAGTATCTATTCAGTCCATCATGAGGCAGCAACTCAATGTATAAAAACATGCAGACATGATCAAGAGCTTCAGCTGTTGTTCAGACCAAACATCAGAATGGGGATGAAATGTGATCAAAGTGACTTTGCATGTTGATTGGTTGTTGGTGGCAGACAGGGTGATTTGAATGTCTTAGAAACTCAGAAATATCTCTAGAGTTTACAGAGAATGGTGAGAAAAGCAAAAACACATCCAGTGAGCAGCTGTTCTGCAGTCTTGTTAATGAGAGGCCAGAGGAGAATGGCTGATTGGTTCAAGCTGACATGAAGGCAACAGGAATCCAAATAAACAATTGTTACAACTGTGGTGTGCAGAACGGCATCTCTGAATGCACTTCATGTTAAACCTTGAAGTGGATGGGCTTCAGCCCCAGAAAGACCAAACTGGGTTCCTCTCCTGTACCTAACAAAGTGGCCACTGAATGTATTTCTGTCATTCTACATTGTGAACAGTGTTATAAATCCAAAGTAGAATTTGCTGGTGCTGGAAATCTGCAATAAACTGCTAGCTGACTTGAAATACTTAGAGACTAAAGATGCTTTAAGCTCAAGTAGCAAACAACCAACTGGAAGAGCTCAATAGATTAAGCAGCATCTGTGGGAGTGTGAAAGGAACTGTTTATATTTCATGTCAAAACCCTGCATCAGGAAATACTTAAACACAAGAGATTCTACAGATGCTGGAAATAAGGCCATAAGACATAGGAGCAGAATTAGGCCATTCAGCCCATCAATTCTACTTTGCCATTCCACGATCGCTGATTTATTATCCCTCTCTACCCCATTCCCCTGCCTTCTCTCTGTAACTTTTGGCACACTTACTAATTAAAATCCAGAGTAACATACACAAAATGCTGTAGGAACTCAAGAAGTCAGGCAGCATCTATGGCGACGAATAAAGAGACGATACTTTTGGTGGAGACTCTTCATCGGGAATACTTAGTAGATCAGGTAACCACCTGTGGAGAGAGACATAGTTAACATTTAACATAATGAACATAGTTAACATAATGAACCTCTCATCAGAAAAGAACAATTAAAATGCAAACTGCTGGAAAAATACTCAATGGGAGTATTCAATCTGTGGAGGAGCAGTTCACTTTTGAGGTCAGGATCCTTTATCTGGTCTGTTCGGGAATGAAGGGGAAAAAGGGAGGAAGGATAAAGAGAGACGATGGAAGGGAGACAAATCCCTGGACAAAAGCAGGTGGTGATGCGACAAAAAACAAAAGTTGGTCTCATATACATGTGAATGGACTCATTCATGATTTGGTTTGATTGATGATGTAGATGGACTGCTTCAATTGCATCATCAATCGAACCAAATTATGAATGATCAATTGTGAAATAGGTAGGAAAATATTGGCTCCACAAATATTGAAGTGTCTAATTTACCTCTATTGAAAAGTGTTTCTTAAACATAAGGAATTAATAAATAACTCTCACTTATGAATAGTTTTCTGAATGCCAAGTTATTAATAAGCCATGTTAACTTATTCACTTACTGTTCTGCCTCAAACCAAAAGCAGCATAACATAAGGTTGCCAGAAAAGCAACAAGTGATTGAACATTCCAGAATGAAGTGTTGACAGTTTACAACAGATAAATAGTATGGTTCATTGGCAGAGACTGGTTTTAAAGAATGTGATGGAGAAGCAGTTTCTTTTACTTATAATGAATAAGCAACATTTTTATCTTAAATTGGACTAAGTAACAGTGGAACTAGAGTTATATTTAAGTACCAGGCTGAAAAATATTTCCTTTATCTCTGTAACAAGATATAGTTTGGTAGCTCAGGATGATAGAGGCAATGATGTGGAAACTGGGTTGGAGGATGGGCAGGAGATAGGGTGTAGCCAATGTGCACCCTGCAATAGATTTCAGCTGTTGGTGTCACTGGCCTGAGAATTGTGAGACTTGTCATCTCATAATTTTTCCATTTGTGACTACCTCCACAATATCTCACAAACACAACAAATTCTGCAAATGCCTGAAATTCGGAATAACACACACAAAATGCTAGAGGAACTCAGCAGGAATGGAAAAGGAATAGAGAGCTGATATATCAGGCTGAAACCCTTCATCAGGACTGAAAAGGAAAGGGGAAAAAGCCAAAATAAGAAGGTGGAGGAATGGAAGAACTACAAGCAGGAAGGTGGTAGGTGAAACCAGAAGAGCGGGGGAGAATAGGGGAAGATGAAGTGAGACGCTGGGAGGTGATAGGCAGAAAAAGTAAAGGGCTGAAGAAAAAAAAAATCTGATAGGAGAGGAGAGTGGACCATGGGGGAAAGAGAAGGAGGAGGGGCACTAGAGGGAAGGTGAGAGAAAAGGGGTATGAGGCAAGCCAGAATGGGGGAAAGAAAAAAGAGAAGAGAAGGGGGAGTGCAGAGAAATTTCTTGAAGTTAGAGAAATCAATGTTTATGCCATCAGGTTGGAGGTTACCCAGACAGAATGAGATTTTGCTCCTCCAACCTGAGGGTGACCTCATTGTGCAAGTAGAGGATTTCTCTAAGGTTTTCCGAAATCTCAGCCTGTCTTATGGTGGGAGATTGGGAGAGTTCCTATGGATCCCGCTGCTGTCTGTAAGGAGTTTGTACATTAAATAACAAATGCAAAAAGAGAGCAAAAATAGTGAGGTAGAGCTCGTAGGTTCATAGTCTTCAGAAGCTGCATGGTGGAGGGGAAGAAGCTGTTCCTAAAATGTTGAGTGTGTGTCTTCTGGTTCCTGTACCTCCTCTCTGAAGGTAGTGATGAGAAGAGGGCACGTTGTGGGTGGCGGTAGTACTTAATGATGAATGCTGCCTTTTTGAAGCATTGCCTTTTGAAACTGGCCTCCACGGTGGAGAGACTAGTGGCCATGATAGAGCTGGATGCGTTTAAACCCCCTGATGCGTTTAAACCCCCTGCTGTGTTTCCTGATCCTGCACATTGCTCTCCATGCCAGCCAGTGATGCAGCCAGTTAGAATGTTCTCCATGGTACATCTGTAGCAAGCAAGCAAGCCAGGACAGCATTGAGCAAAAGTGAGAGCAGACACCGCTGTGCTTGACTTTGGCCAGTAATCTGAAACCACAATATTCCCTGGAAGTGTCTATAAAGGTTCTCAGTTATCCAGGTCATTTTATAACTGCTTGATATTCCCTGAAAGTATTTCAAAATCCACTGAAAATTTGAAAGAGAATGAGTTGGGGCTTCATTTCAATAATTTAATTAGTAAGATGTCATATAGACAGCATTTCGGACACAAAATACCGATATGCCCATGTGTAATTGACATTCAGGATTGCCGGACAGCTGCTAAATGAGAACAGGAGATTTAAACAGCCTAAAGAATTCAGGCTAATTCTTTACAAGGACACTTTGTAAGCGAGTTAATGCTTTCTTCCCCCTCCCCTTCTGTAACAACCTTGTCTGCCACTGATTCTAAAATCCCACGGGAGTGTAGCGATTAGTACGACTCTATTACAGCTCTCCGCTTGCAAAGAGTTTCTACGTTCTCCTCTTGTGCATGTAGGTTTCCTCCGGGTGCTCCAGTTTCCTCCACAGTCCCACGATGTAGCGGTTAGTAGGTTAATTGGTCATTGTAATTAGACTAGTTTTTCAAGTAGGTGGGTAGGTTTGAAGTGCGACTCATTGGGCCAGAAGGGCCTGCTCCACACTGTACCTCCAGATAAATAAATAATTTTTGCTTTGGTCCACACCATGCTGGCATGAGGAAGAGGTGAATCTAGAGTAAGACGGATTCCAGACAGGTGCTTTGAGCCAACTGTGTCCTCAAGATTTTGCTCATGGCACTGAGGCAGACAGATGGTATCTAATCTCTCATGAATTTGAAACCTCAGTAGCTGAGCATCTGACCCAGTCATCAACCCCACGAGACTGTAGCCGTGGCCTTACACTCTTGCATTGATTTATTGTCAATCACTTAGAGGCATTATGAGTAATGACACCAGTCAGGAAAGATTTCAAATGCGCTCTGTGGATATTTTCTGTGCGGGCAACACAGCAGAGGGTTCCCTGCTGTGATGTTGAAATCTTTATGATGCTAGTCATTTTCAGCAGTGCTGTGTGTAAACATTAACATTTTGGCTTGTAATCTGGAAAAAAAAAACAACTTATAGGCCTTCTGGGACCAAATCTGGGCAGAAGGGGATTTAAAAATCTCATTTTGGTTTATTTCCTTTTAATATTATTCTTAGTAGAAAACATCAGAAGAGTTTCTTGCTCCTTTCTGCATGTTCAATTAACCATGTGAGACATCAGTGTGGTTTTCCACAATCCTTTCATCCTGTATCAGTCACAAAAATCAAAAATGCAACCTTCTCTCTGGTTCTTAAGACCGCTGCTGCTATACTTCATTTCCAGACTTGACGTCCCCAGAACCATGCCGCAGCTGGAAGCACTCTCTTGGCTGAGTTTGGTTGGATTCCAGAAGCTTCCAACAAAAGCTTGTGGCACCGTGTTTAAGAGGAGATAATAAACAAAGGCCCTTTTGATCATTTGAGTGATCGTAAATGATCCCATAGCATTACAGAGCCATAGAATTATACAACACTAAAACCGGCCCTACTGTTTCAAATGAACCGTGCCAACCAAGTCGGCCTCATTCGCTTGCATTTGGCCCGTATTGCTCTGAACATTTCCTATCCATGTACCTGTCTAAATGTATTTTCAATCTTGTAATTGTACACCACTACCACTTCCGCTGCCAGCTCTTTCCACATACCCACTATCCTTTGTAGGAAAAGCTTTTCTCTCAATTCCCCTTTAAATTTTTCCCCTCTCATCCCCAGGAAATGACAGTTAACCATTCACCTTCTCTACACCCACCGAGATTTTGTATGTCTTTACCTGTCATCCCCCTTCACCCTGAGGGATAAAAAAGCCCTAGCCTGTGCAGTCTATCCTTTTAACTTAGACCCCCGGTCTCAATTAATATCCTTGTGAATCTTTCCTGCACCCTTTCCAGTTTAATTATATCTTTCCTATAGCTGGGAACCAGAACTGTTAACAATAGACAATAGACAATAGGTGCAGAAGTAGACCATTCGGCCCCTCGAGTCTACACCACCATTCTGAGATCATGGCTGATCATTCACTATCAATACCCGGTCCCTGCTTTGTCCCCATATCCCTTGATTCCCCTATCCATCAGATATCTATCCAGCTCCTTCTTGAAAGCATCCAGAGAACTGGCCTCCACCGTCTTCCGAGGCAGTGCATTCCACACCTCCACAACTCTCTGGGAGAAGAAGCTCTTCCTCAACTCTGTTTTAAATAACTGACCTCTTATTCTCAATCCATGCCCTCTGGTACTGGACTCTCCCAACATCTGGAACATATTTCCTGCCTCAATCCTATCAAATCCTTTAATTATCTTAAACGTTTCAATCAGATCCCCTCTCAATCTCCTCAATTCCAGCGTGTACAAGCCCAATCTCTCCAATCTCTCTGTGTAAAACAGCCCTGCCATCCCAGGAATCAACCTAGTGAATCTACGCTGCACTTCCTCAATTGCCAGAATGTCCTTCCTTAAACCTGGAGACCAAAACTGTACACAATATTCCAGGTGTGGTCTCACCAGGGCCCTGTACAAATGCAAAAGAACATTCTTGCTCTTGTATTCAATTCCCCTTGAAACAAAGGCCAACATTCCATTTGCCCTCTTCACTGCCTGTTGCACTTGCTCATTCACCTTCATTGACTGGTGAACTAGGACTCCTAGGTCTCTTTGCATTTCTCCCTTACCTAACTCGACACCGTTCAGACAATACTCTAACAAAACCTACTCTACAAAACCCTAAATGCAGCCTCACAAACATCTTGTACATTTGTACATTTGTGATGTGACATCTCAACTCTCATTTTCAGTGCCCTGATCAATGAAGGCAAACAGGCATTTGGAGCACAGAGGATGAGAGATGACTTGATAGAGGTGTCCGAGATTATAAGAGGCATAGACAGAATGGGCAGTCAGAGACATTTTCCCAGGGCGGGCATGGCTAATACCCGCGGGCATGATTTCAAGTTGATTGGAGAAATGTATAGGAGATATCGAGATAATTTCTTTACCCAGAGAATGGGAAGTTCATAGAATGCCCTGCCAGGGGTGGTGGTAGAGGCAGGTACATTGAGGCATTTAATAAACTCTCAGATAAACAAATGGATGATAGAAAAATTGAGGGCTATGTAGGAGGGAACGGTTAGGTTGATCTTGGAGTTGGTAAAAAGGTCAGTACAGCATTGTGGGCTGAAGGGCCTGTACTGTGCTGTAGTGTTCTTTAGTCTATGTTCTAAAATTGTATGTGTATGCAAAAGGAATAAAATCCAATTGTCCTTATAATTTTCTGAACTACTGCTAACAACATCCTAAGAGTGCAGGATTATTGACATTTAACTAGTCCTTCAGAGTGAATATCATTATTTCTAAAAGATTTTTAATCTTATAGACTAAATGTTGAAACTATGGATAAACCTAGTAATCAGCTTCTCATCACTCAGTGATACACACAAACTGCTCATGTTCTTTTGTGGAAACATGTTTGATGAAAGAGCACTAACCAAATATGAGGAAGTGTAGTAATTTGTTCCCAGCAGACTTTTAAATGATTTTCTTTAGCTTATGGGCCAGAATGTTAATATTTATGCATTGTGCTGTTGAAATTGACTGGCAGAGTAAAGCTGCCAACAGCACAGCATGGAAGTATTTGCTGCAAAACCCTTACAGAAAAAGCACAGAAATGCATTAGTGATCTTTCCTGATTGATGTCATTGGTCATAGCTTCTACTGCGAGCCACAATAAAACAGTGTAGAAGTACCAAGCCGAGGATATAGTATTAGTGACTGGGTCAAATGCCCAATGACTGGAATTTCAAATACAATTTATCTGCATCAGCATTTAAATGTGATAGGTCTGCCTCCATGCACTGAAGAACTTCTTGTAGGCAGAGTAGGCTCAATGCTTCAGTTTACTACCCCTTTGCCTTTTCCCTTTTTCTTCAAATAGATTTATTTGAAGAAACACAGTGTGCATTACAATTTTGAAATCAAAATCCAGCCCACAAAACTGGTAGGGGACAAGTAGTGCAAGTCATGGAAGAAAAAATATATACACATGAAGTTTCTGGTTAAATAATTAGTTTGACGAATAAACCCTTCTCAGGCTTCCAGCCGGGTTCAGGTGTCAATTTTAACCGATGTTTTGATGGCAAACTCTGCCAACTTCAATAGGGCTTATGCCTCGGCATGTGTAGTCAGTGGTATTTGTACCCCGGCCGGCCATCCCTCCTGATTGGTTAGACCTCATCCGATTAGGTGTCTGTTGTCCCACCTTGTTTACAGTCAAATTCCAGTTCTTATTTAGAGCGAGACCTTCGCCTTTGTTAAAATTCTTTTCCTCTAGTTTTATCTTTGATAAGGTCTAGCTCTAAGTAAGAACTAGAATTTGACTGTAAACAAAGATGGGTCAGCAGAAACCTGATTGGATAAGGACTAGCTAATCAGGAAGGATGGACGATGCAGAGTTAAGTACCACTGACTAGACATGGACAAGCATTATCCCTGATGAAGATGGCAGAGTTTGTCATTGAAACGTCAGTTAAAATCGATACCTGCACCCGTCTGGAAGCTCAAGAAGAGTTTATTTGTCATATACACTGGGAAAGCACAAGATCCTTTATTTAATTATTTTGAATTTATTTAACTGATTAGATCTTCAATCCCAGAAGTTTATTGTACATCAGCATTTGGATTTATCGGCTGCAGGAAATGTTCAGAAACCAATGTTTATATCTTCCGGTGTATACTTACTATATATGACATCTGCCAGCATTCAGTTAATCAAAATGAACCCCCACCTCTTTCTATTTCCAATCTGCTGTGTCGCAAAAATATAATCTGGAAATAACATTGAGCACTTAAAAGCTGTAATTATGCACAACAGAGCCTGCCCATATACACTCAGTGGCCACTTTATTAGATACGTCCTGAACATAATAAGGTGGACACTGAGTGCACTTTGCTAGTCTTCCACTACTATAGACCATCTACTTCAAGGATCACAGAATTGTGCTTTACACATGCTCTTATGCACACCAGTATTGTTACTTGTGTTTGTTTGAGGTGCTGTCAGCCTGAACCACTCTGGCTATTCTCTTCTGACTTCTCTCATTAACTTTCTTTCTTTTTACAGTATTTTTATTCAGAAGAAAAAAAAAACAAGATTTACAGACTGCAACGCCTAAATACATCTCAACATAAATTGTGTACATTCATATATTGTAATAAAATTGATCAAAATGTTATAGCGTATCACATAAAGGTATACCACTCTGTAATCAAAAATTTAAAGATAGGTCATACATCACAAAAGAAATTTTTTATATAAAAAAAGTCAACCCCCTACCAACTACCAAAGAAAAAAGCTGATGGATGATAGTGGATAATTAGAAAAAAAAACATATTCACTTAAGAAGAGAAGATAGAAATATACATAAAAGTCTGTGCACCGTTAAACTTTATAAATTGGAACAATAATTTAGGAAAGGTCCCCAGTTATCATAAAAAAGGTTGTTTTGAATTTAAGACTGAGCAGCGGATCTTCTCTAAATTTAAATACGACATAATATCACGTAGCCATTGAAGATGTGTAGGAGGGGTAGACTTCCATTTAAGCAAGATTGCTCTCCTTGCTAAAAGAGAGGTAAAAACTAAAACCTGTAGGTTAGGAGTATTTAAAGTTATATCTTCATTTGCAATAATACCAAACGAGGCAGTAAGGGGATTTGGGTCAAATTGGACCCTAAAAAGTTGTGAGAAGGTATGGAATACTTCCCGCCAAAACTTTTCAATTTTAGGGCAAAACCAAAACATATGAATTAAAGAGGCATCAGCAGAGTTGCATTTATTACAAAGTGGAGAAACGTTTGGATAAAAACTAGATAGCTTCTGTTTAGAAATGTAAGCTCTATGAACTACTTTAAATTGTAGAAGAGAATGACGAGCACGAAAGATGATTTATTAACCCTTCTCTCATCAACAAGGCATTTTTGCCCACAGACCTGGCACTCACTGTCTCTTTTCTTTGTTTCTGACACCATTCTCGGTAATCTCCAGAGACACTTTTATTAAGTGTCTTAATAAAAAGACACTTGGATCACATTTCTTCCCCATTCTGATGTTTGGTCCGAAAAACAACTTAACCTCTTGACCATGTCTACATGCATTTATGCAATGAGTTGCTGCCACTTGATTGGCTTATTAGATATTTGAATTAGCAAGCAGGTGTACAGGTGTAACTTATAAAGTGGCCATGAGTGTATCTCCCATAGAATGTGCATTTTGTAGAATCTAATATGAAGCTCTCCCTCATAATAGAAACTTAAAGTTGGCAGCATGGAAGGAAGCCACGTCTTACGTGTGTCAGTTCTTTTTAAAGAAGTGTGCTGTTACTCCTTTGCCTTTTCATTCCATGGAGCCCAGCAATTGTTTCTTTCCTAGCACACTTCCTAGTTTATCTACTTCCACCAAAGTTTGAGTCAGTGCATTCAGATGATAATAACTTCCTCCATTAATAGTAATAGTAATCAGTTCATCTGCCATCTTATTCTTTTCAACAATAACTATACCTACGGTCTTTGGCTATCAGCTCTCCTAATATCGTAAACAGTTTCTGCCTAATCACTCCAGCAAAACATTTTGGATGGAAGCTTGCCCTTGGCTGCATGTGTTAAATACACAATAATATGCCTGCACATTTAACTTCACTTCCAAAATTGTAACATATATACAAAATCCTGGAGAAAATCAGCAGGTCTATGGAAAGGAATAAAGTATTGATGTTTCAGGCTGAGATCTTTCATCAGGACTGATTCCATTGAATTGAAACAGATTTTGAAAAAGAGTTACGATAACACATTTAGACATGTGGTCAAGAATGAATTTCTATTCCAAAAACCTCATAGCTCCCACACCCCACACTTCCCGTTTCTCCCTCCTACCCAAGATCCACAAACCTGCCTGTCCAGGTAGACCCATTGTCTCAGCTTGCTCCTGCCCCACCGAATGCATTTCTGCATACCTTGACACTTTGACACTGCAACCCCCCCTTGTTCAATCCCTTCCCACCTACATTTGTGACACTTCTCACACTTCGAATTTTTTCAATAATTTTAAGTTCCCTGGTCCCCACCGCCTTATTTTCACCATGGACGTCCAGTCCCTATATACCTCCATCCCCCACCAGGAAGGTCTCAAAGCTCTCCGCTTCTTTTGGATTTCAGACCTAACCAATTCCCCTCTACCACCACTCTGCTCCGTCTAGCAGAATTAGTTCTTAATCTCAATAATTTCTCCTTTGGCTCCTCCCACTTCCTCCAAACCAAAGGTGCAGCCACGGGCACCTGCATGGGTCCCAGTTATGCCTGCCTTTTTATTAGCTTTGTGGAACAGTCCATGTTCCAAGTCTATATGGGTATCCGTCCCCCTCTTTTCCTTCGCTACATTGACGACTGCATTGGCGCTGCTTCCTGCACACAGGCTGAGCTCGTTGACTTCATTAACTTTGCCTCCAACTTTCACCCTGCCCTCAAATTTACCATTTCCTACACCTCCCTCCCCTTTCTTGATCCTTCTGTCTCCATCTCTGGAGACGGTTAATCTACTGATATCTACTATAAGCCTAAGGACTCTCACAGCTACCTGGACTATTCCTCTTTCCACCCTGTCTATTGCAAAAGTGTTATCCCCTTCTCGCAATTCCTCCGTCTCCGCTGCATCGGCTCTCAGGATGAGGCTTTTCATTCCAGGATGAAGGAGATGTCGTCCTTTTTTAAACAAAGAGGCTTTCCTTCTTCCACTATCAGTTCTGCTCTCAAACGTATCTCTCCCATTTCCCACACATCTGCCCTCACCCCATCTGCCCACCACCCCACTCGGGATAGGGTTCCCCTTATCCTCACCTACCAGCCCACCAGCCTCCGGGTCCAATGTATAATTCTCCATAACTTCCACCACCTCCAACGGGATCCCACTACCAAGCACATCTTTCCCTCACCCTCTCTTTCTGCTTTCTGCAGGGATCGCTCTCTACGTGACTCCCTTGTCCATTCGTGTCCGTCCCCCCCATCCCTTCCCACCGATTTCCCTCCTGGCACTTATCCTTGTAAGTGGAACAAGTGCTACACCTGCCCTTACACTTCCTCCCTCACCACCATTCAGGGCCCCAGACAGTCCTTCCAGGTGAGGCAACACTTCACCTGTGAGTCGGCTGGTGTGGTATACTGCGTCCGGTGCTCCCAGTGTGGCCTTTTATATATTGGTGAGACCCGACGCAGACTGAGAGACCGTTTCGCTGAACACCTACGCTCAGTCCACCAGAGAAAGCAGGATCTCCCAGTGGCCACACATTTTAATTCCACGTCCCATTCCCATTCTGATATGTCTATCCATGGCCTCCTCTACTGTCAAGATGAACCCACACTCAGGTTGAAGGAACAACACCTTATATACCGGCTGGGTAGCCTCCAACCTGATGGCATGAACATTGACTTCTCTAACTTCTGTTAATGCCCCTCCTCCCCTTCTTACCCCATCCCTGATATATTTAGTCTTTTTCCCCCTCCTCTTTTTTTTCTCTCTCTGCCCAACACTCTGCCTGTTCTCCATCTCTCTCTCTGGTGCTTCCCTCCCCTTTCTTTCTCCCTAGGCCTCCCGTCCCATGATCCTTTCCCTTCTCCAGCTCTGTATCCCTTTTGCCAATCACCTTTCTGGCTCTCAGCTTCACCCCACCCCCACCGGTCTTCTCCTATCATTTTGCATTTTCCCCTCCCCCTCCTACTTTCAAATCTCTTACTACCTTTTCTTTCAGCCCGAAAGGCCCGAAACGTCGACAGCGCTTCTCCCTACAGTTGCTGCCTGGCCTGCTGCGTTCCACCAGCATTTTGTGTGTGTTGCTTCTATTCCAAACTCTCTGACAAGGTGACAAATGTGACTAATATGTCTTGGTTATTGATTGGTCACAAAATTCAAGGTGCTTTCCATGTTTTTAAAGAAGATCAAAAACATTTTAATAAATTCACTAAAATATGAATCAAGAGACAGACAGACATACTTTATTGATCCGGAGGGAAATTGGGTTTTGTTACAGTCGCACCAACCAAGAATAGTGTAGAAATATAGCAATATAAAACCATAAATAATTAAATAATAATAAGTAAATTACTCCGAGTAGAAATAAGTCCAGGACCAGCCTATTGGCTCAGGGTGTCTGACACTCTGAGGGAGGAGTTGTAAAGTTTGATGGCCACAAGCAGGAATGACTTCCTATGACACTCAGTGTTGCATCTCGCTGGAATGAGTCTCTGGCTGAACGTACTCCTGTGCCTAACCTGTACATTATGGAGTAGATGGGAGTCATTGTCCAAGATGGCATGCAACTTGGACAGCATCCTCTTTTCAGACACCACCATCAGAGAGTCCAGTTCCACCCCCACAACATCACTGACCTTACGAAGGAGTTTGTTGATTCTGTTGGTGTCTGCTACCCTCAGCCTGCTGCCCCAGCACACAACAGCAAACATGATAGCACTGGCCACCACAGACTTGTAGAACATCCTCAGCATCGTCCGGCAGATGTTAAAGGACCTCAGTCTCCTCATGAAGTAGAGACAGCTCTGACCTTTCTTGTAGACAGCCTCAGTGAAGGCTGTCTAAAGGAATTTAATCAGTCCAAATGCCATCATTTGTTAAAAATAGAACTGAAAGGAATTCCTCTGTATCTGATATTACTCCCACTACCAACAAAAGTATGCAAGCCTTCTGGGAGAGAACTCATCTGGTGTTAAGAGCAGGGCACCAACCCACTGATATTATAGGAATAATTTACCATTTCTAAAGCTTACAATTTTCTGATATCTATAGTGAGCCCACCCATTTTCCTATAAGATTCTGATAATATGGAACCTATGCTGAGATCTGCTGAGTTCCTCCGGCATTTTGTGTGCATTGCCGATATCATCCAATTCTTTCACTCTGACTCTTGTCAATTGGCATTGGAATATGTGACAACATTTGTGGGCTGCCTCCAGCTTTCCTCAGGTGGGCTGGTTGCTAATGCAAATGATGTATTCCCCATAAGACCATAAGAGTGTCTGTAATAATTGTATGTACATAAAGTAATGCTAGGTACAGGAGTATCAGTACATAAGGTGATACTGACAGGAAATAGGGTAAAATAGTGGTGATGGGGTGGATTAATGAGTGGACAGTACAGATATTTAAGTCTGATCATTGACATTTGCACGTGTTCTGCTAATTGTCGATTGCTTATGGCTGTTCATACTATTGTCTTGTAAATTGTTGGTTACTATAGTGTTGTCTGTTATGGTCTTGTCCTGTGCTTTATGCTTGGCACTGAACCACAATCAATTCTGGTATGTTTCACATACTGGCAATAAAGTGATTCTGACCAGAAAAAGTTGCAGGGAGTCGCAAACTCTGCCAGCTCCATGAAGAGAAATAGCCACCCCTGTATCTTGGACATCTTCAAAAGGTGATGCCTCAAAAAGGTAGCATCCATCATTAAGGACCCCCATCACCCAGGATGTGCCCTCTTATTTCTACAATTAGGGATAAGGTGCAGGAGCATGAAGACATGCATCCAATGTTTTAGGAATAACTTCTGCTATCCACTATCAGATTTCTGAATGGGCAATTAACCCATGTACACTATCTCACTATTTTTGCTCTTTTTTGCACTTACAATAAGATATAACCATATCAATGTAATTTATAGAAGTCTTTATGTATTGCACTGCAAAGCTGCTATAAAACAACAGATTTCATGACCTATGTCAGCGATTTTGATTCTGGTTATTCAGGTGCTAAATAGGACCATAAGACATAGGAGCAGAGTTAGGCCATTCGGCTCAGCAAGTCTGCTCCACCAGTTCACCATTACTGCTCCATTTCCCTCTCAACCCTAAACAGAATAGAATGCACTTGCAGTCAGATCTGCGCAGGAGGCTTCATGCAGGACTGGGAGCAAGAGATTTAAATAAAGGTGCTTTCACAGATCTTTGCCAGTTCAGTTGCAGTCAAACTGTGCAGGAGGCCTTGCTCATTAGCAAAGGCAAATAAAAATAAGGCAAGAACAAGTAGAGCAGCCATTGTGTTGGAGTGGACATTGTGTGAATGGACCAATGTTAGAGTGAGGAGTCTTTGGCTCATCAAACATGGGTGAGGTATGTGTATGTAAGTTTTTTCTTATTTATTGTCCCATAAGGCCATCAGAACAAAAGACACAGTAGCAGAATTAGGCCATTTGGCCCATTGAGTCTGCTCCACCATTTCATTATGGATGATCCAATTCTCCTTTCAGCCGCAATCTCTTGCCTTAGACCAAAAGACACGAGAGCCGAATTAGTCAATTCAGCCAACCAAGTCATCCCCACCCTTTCATCATGGCTGATCCCGAATTCCATACAACTCCCTTCTTAAAGGGAGGAGTGACATTTGCAACTTACGATTTCCCAGTCCTCTTGGAAATGCCAGAATCAAGGGATTCTTGAAAGATCATGACAAATGTATCACTTATCTCTTCATCTTCCGCCATATCTTAAGGCATTCCCTCGTATCCCTTCATGCCTTGACCAATAAAGACTCCATCAGCCTCTGCCTTAACATACATAAAGACTTGCCCTTTGCAGCTGCCTGAGGCAAAGAATTCCACAGATTCACCTGTCTCTGGCTAAAGAAATTCCTCCTCATCTCTGTTCTAAAAGGACACCCCTCTATACTGAAGCTGTGTCCTCTGGTCTTAGACATTCTCTCCAAATCCTCCTTATCTAGTCCTTTCAACTTTCTGTAGGTTTCAATGAGATTCCGATGTATGCTTCTAAATTCCAGTGAGTACAACCCAGAGCAATCAAAAGCTCTCCATATGACAAGCCATTCAATCCTGGAATTATTTTCATGAACCTCCTTTGAACTCTCTCCAGCTTCAGCACATCCTTTCTTGGATAAGGGGCTCAAAGATGTTCAGAATACTCCAAGTGAGGTCTCACCAGTGCTTTACAAAGTCTCAACATTACATCCTTGCTTTTATATTCTAGTCCCTTGAAATGAATGCTAACAATGCATTTGCCTTCCTCACCACAGACTCAAACTGCAAATTAACTTTTAGGAAATCTTGCACAAGGATTCCAGACCCTTTGTGTCTCAGTTTTTTGTATTTTCTCTTCATTTTGAAAATAGTCAGCCCTTTCATTTCTTCTACCAAAATGCATGACCATACACTTCCTAACACTGTGTTCCATCTGCCATTTCTTTGCCCATTCTCCTAATCTATCTGTCCTTTTGTAGCCACTCTACTTCCTCAAAACCATCTTCCTCTCTATGTATTCTTGTATCACCTGTAAACTTTGCAATAAAGCCATAAATTCTATCATCCAAATCATTGACCAATAATCTAAAAAGAGTTGGTCCCAACACAAACCTCTGTGGAACAACACTAGTCACCGGCAGCCAGCCAGAAAAGGCTCCCTTTATTTTCACTCTTTGCCCTCATACCAATCTGCCACTGCTTTATCCATGTCAGAATCTTTCTTGTAATACCATGGACTCATAGCTTGTTAAGCAGCCTCATGTATGACACCTTGTCAAAGGACTTCTGAAAATTCAAGTACTCAACATCAACCAATTCTCCTTTGTCTATCCTGCTTATTACTTCTTCAAAGAATTGTAACAGATTTGTCGGGCAAAATTTTTCCTTGAGGAAGCAATGTCTACTGTGGTCCATTTTATCATGTGCCTCCAAGTACCCTGAAACCATAACTAATGCCTCCACAATCTCTCCAACCACCTCTTTGAGAAGTCTGTGGTGTACACAATCTGGTCCAGGTGACTTATCAGACTTTTCAGTTTCCCAACAACATTCTCTGTAGTTATGGTAACTTCACACACTTCATACCACCTGACACATAGAACATCCACCGTACTGCCAGTGTCTTCCACTGTGAAGACTGATGTAAAATACTTAATCAGTTAATCAGCTATTTCCTTATTCCCCATTACTACCTCTCCAGCATTGCTTCCCAGTAGTCCGAGTAGACTCTTTTACACTCTATATATCTGATGAAACTTTTGGTATCCTCGTTAATATTATTGGCTAGCTTACTTTCATATTCCATCTTTACCTTCTTAATGACTTTGTTAGTTGCCTTCAGTTGGTTTTTAAATGCTTCCCTGCCCTCTGACTTCCCACTAATTTTTGCTCCATTATATGCCCTGTCTCTGGCTTTTACATTGGCTTTGACTTCTCTTGTTTAGCCATGGTTGTGTCATCTTTCCTTTAGAATACTTCTTCGTCTTTGGGATGTATGTATCCTGTGCCTTCCAAATTGCTTCCAGAAATTCCAGCTATTGATGCTTTGCCTTTTTCCTTGCCAGAGTTTTTTTCCAATCAATTCTGCCCAACTCCTCTCTCATACCTCTGTTATTGCTTTATTCCACTGTAATATTGATTCCTCTGACTTCAGCTTTTCCTTCTCAAATTTCATGGTGAATCCAAACACTTTGTGATCACACACCCCTGAGGGTTCCTTTACTTTAAGCTCTCCTATCAATTCTGATTCATTGCATAACACTCAATCCAGAATATTTGATCCTGTAGTGGGCTCAACCACGAGCTGCTCTAAAAAGCCATCTCAAAAGGATTAGAAATTCCACCTCCTGGAATCCAAGAACCAACCTGATTTTCCCAACCTACCTGCTCATTGAAGTCCCCCATGACAATTTGTAACATTGCCCTTTTGGCATGCATTTTCTATCTCCCATTGTAATTTGTAGACTACATCCTTCTGACTGCTTGGGTGTCTGAATACGACCCCCAACAAGGTCTGTTACCCTTGCAGTTTCTACAATGTAGCACTTTCTACAATGATTCAGCATCTTCCAACCGTATGTCATCTCTTTCTAATGATTTGATTTCATTTTTTACCAACAGAGCAATGCCACCCCCTTTGCCTTTCTGCCTGTCCTTTCGATACAATGTTTATCCTTGGACATTAAGCTCCCAGCTATAAATTTCTTTTAGGCATGATTCAGTGATACCTACAACATTTAGATACTGTGCAATGAATTGGACTTGATTAGAGAGTTTAAGGTAAAAGAACCCTTAGGAAGCAGTGATTATAATATGTTAGTAATTTGAGAAGGAAAAGCTAAAGTCAGATGTCTCAGTATTACAGAGGCTTGAGAAAGGAGCTGGCCTAAGCTGATAGCAAGGGGACACTAGCAGGGATGATGGCAGAGCTGTAATGGCTGGAGTTTCCTGGAAGGAATTCAGAAGGCAGGGAATAGATACATACCAAAGAAGAAGAAGCATTCTAAAGGCAGGATGATACAACCATGTCTGACAAGGGATGTAAAAACCAATATTAAAGCAAAAGAGAGGGCATATAATAGAACAAAAGTTACTGGAAGTTAGAGGACTGGGAAACTGTTAAAAACCAACAGAAGGCAACTAAAAAAGTCATGAGGTGGGGTGAAGATGAAATATGAAGGTAAGCTAGCCAACAATATCAAAGAGGATACAAAAAGTTTTTCAGATATCTAAAGAGTAAACAAGAGGCAAGAGTATATATTGGACTGGTGGAAAATGTCTCTGGAGAGGTAGGAATTGCCAGACAAATTGAACAAGTATTTTGCATTCTCTTTTGCAAATAGAATGGTTAATCAGATTAACTATGAAAATCTGCATTGAGGTCAGTGAACAATGGTGTGCCTCAGGGTTTTGTTCTGGGACTCCTACTCTTCATGATTTTTATAAATGACCTGAATGAGGAAGTAGGAGGAGGGGTTTGTAAATTTGCTGATGGTACAAAGTTTGGGGGTGATGTTTATAGTGTGGAGGGCTGTCAGAGATTATAGTGGGACATCGATAGGATGCAAAACTGGGCTGAGAAGTGGAAGCTGAAGTTGAACCCAGTTAAGTGTGAGGTGGTTCATTTTGGCAGGTCAAATATGATGGCAGAATATTGTATTAATGGTAAGACTCTTGGCAGTGTGGAGGATCAGAAGGATCTTGGGATCCGAGTCCAATGGACACTCAAATCTGCTGCGCAGGGTTGACTCTCTGGTTAAGAAGGCAAATGGTGTATTGGCCTTCATCAACTATGAGATTGAGTTTAAGAGCCGAGAGGTAATGTAACAGCTATATAGGACCTTGGTGTGACTCCACTTGGAGTACTGTGCTCAGTTCTGGTCACCTCACTATAGGAAGGATGTGGAAACTATAGAAAAGGTGCAGAGGAGATTTACAAGGATGTTGCCTGGATTGGAGAGCATGCCTTCTGAGAATAGATCGAGTGAACTCGGTCTTTTCTCCTTGGAACGACAGAGGATGAGAAGTGACCTGATAGAGGTGTATAAGATAATGAGAGGCATTGATCATGTGGATAGTCAGAGGTTTTTTCCCGGGGCTGAAATGGCTAGCACAAGAGGGCTCAGTTTTAGTAGGTACAGAGGAGATGTCAGGGGTAAGTTTTTTACACAGAGGGTGGTGAGAGCATGGAATGGGCTGCTGGCGACAGTGGTGGAGGCGGATACGATATGGTCTTTTAAGAGACCCCTGGATGGATACATGGAGCTTAGAAAAATATATGGGTAACCCTAGGTAATTTCTAAGGTAAGGACATGTTCAGCACAGCTTTGTGGGCCGAAGGACCTGTATTGTGCTGGAGGTTTTCTATGTTTCTATAAAACTTTGTCAAGTAACTATTCATGATAAGCAGTGAACTTTTATAAAGCAAATGTCTGTAAGAATAAAATTATCTTTGAAAACATCTGTAAATTCCCCTAAATAATGATATTAAATCCTTACTAACATTCTCTTATTCATTCAGGAACAAGTTAGGCGCTTTACTGGATGAAGGGCAATTTTAAATATTGTGATTTGAGTATGCAACCTTTCCAAGTCTAAATGGACCACGAATGACAATCTCTTAAGAAGTGCACTGACTAAATCACAAATTTACAGGACGTATACTCTGTTCCTTTGTCTGCTGAGATGGCTGTAAGGAAAATTCTATATTGGAAAGAGTTTTACCAATTCTGGTGAATGGGGAAGGACAAAAGAGGCACATCATTAAATGTGAGGTTAATCTGATTGCAGAGATAAGTATCTCAAAGTTTCCCCAGTACAAGTTTACAAAAAGTGATAGATGAAACCCAGTCCATTATAGACAAACCCTTCCCCACCATTGAGCTCATCTACAAGGAGCAATGCCACAAGAAAGCAGTATCCATCATCAAGGATCCCCACCATCCAGACCATGCTCTCTTCTCACTGCTACCATCAGGTAGGAGGTACAGGAGCCTTAGGTCCCACCGGGTTCTGAAACAGTTATTATCCGACAACCATCAGGCTCCTGAACCAGTGTGGATAACTTCACTCACCTCAGTGCTGAACTTACTCCACAACCAAAAGACTCACTTTCCAGAACTCTAAAACTCATGTCCTCAGTATTATCTATTTACTTTTTTTTGAAAATTATTTGCACAATTTGTCTTCTTTTGCACAGGTTATTTGTCGTATTGTTTATATATAGTTATTGCATAAATTCTTGTACATTTCTTTATTGATCTCTAAATGACTGCAAAAAGAGAATCTCAAGTAGTAAATGCTGACACATATGTACAATAAATTTCCTTTGACTTTAACTTTGAAGATATATGTCTATAACCTTTGATGTACTTCTTGATGAGGACAGCATTCGTTGGTCACAGTAGATGCGCAGCCCAATGTATACATGGTCCTGGGAGAGTTCCGCTAGCATTGTGAAACTAAAACATAATGTTCTCCCAGGACATAAGTCTCTCTCCTACCAGTGATTAATTGTTACACTCTTGTACATACTATATGACCGATTTCCTGAGTCTGCAACTGTAATCCAATGCACACCAGTCACCAAACAGGTTTTCCAATACATCCCAGAACAGTAACACAGAAAAGGAGACCATTTTGTTCTTTGAGTCAACTGTATGAACAATGAAATTTATTGTATTTCCCTTTTCTCTCTCTGTATCATTGCACTTTCTTCGATTTTAAAATCCATGATTGAATTTGCCCTTGAAGTCCTTACAGGAAATGTTTCCCAGATGTCAGCATTTGCTGTATTGTCATTATTGCCGATCAGCAGGACAATAGGTCCTGATTTACGTAGTCTTAAGACCATAAGACATAGGAGCAGAATTAGACCATTCAACCCATCGAGTCTGCTCTGCTATTCCATCATGGCTGATTTACCATCCCTCTCAACCCCATTCTCCTGCCTACTCCCTGTAACCTTTGACACCCTTCCTAATAAAAAAACAATCAATCTCCAATTTAAATATACCTAATGACTTTGGCTCCACAGCTGTCTGTGGCAATGAATTCCACAGATTCACCACCCTCTGGCTAAATAAATACCTCCTCATCTCTGTTCTAAAAGGACATCCCTCTATTCTGAGGCTGTGCCCTCTATGGCCACTGTGGTATGGAGATGTTACTGGGGTTAAATTAACCCAAAGGCTTAGATTAACTATCTAGAGGCCTACGTTCACATCCTATTATGGCTACTATGGTATGATCTAGAAACCTTTATTTAAACCCTCTGGTGTGAGTCATGATAACTAAAAAAAATTGGATTGTCAAAAGAAAACACCAAGTTACATAATATTCTTCAGGTCAGTAAATCTGTCAGGTTTATTTATACACACACATTGTTAAGCTTCTCAGCATTGTCACATATTCCTCTTAATCTGATCACATATAGCAAATAGGGTAACACACACAAAATGCTGGAGGAACTCAGCAGAGCAGGTAGCTTCAAAAGAAGGGAATGAAGAGCTGACATTTCAAGCTGAGATCCTTCATCCATTTTTCTAGCATTTACTGTGTGTTGCTCTGGATTTCCAGCATCTGCAGGAATCCATTGTGATACTAATTTAGCATTTTGGCAATTTCCAATCTCTGTTTCTACCTTCAATTCCATATCCAGATCACCATCCTCTTGCCGAATTATTTTCAACCCTCCAAAAAGTACAAGCAAGCTTCTTGAAGGAATATTGGTTCCCAAGTTTACAAATCTAGAACTATCCCTCTTCCAACATCTCCTCGCCCACTTACTTCCTTTTATGATTTTCCTAATCCTATAGCCACCAATAGAAATTCAGAGACTGCTACCTTAACTATCATGCACTTAAGTGTCTTCCTTATCTTCACAAAATCTGCCCGCAGAAGCTCATCTTCCTGGCTTTGATTACTCAAGACCTCCCGTTCTCCCTCTGAAATCTTTGCAGCCACTCAAAAATATCCTTGAATGTGGCACCAGAAGGACAAAAATTCTGAAATTACAAACGCAACTGCCAACCTACTTTTCCTCTAACCATGAATCTACTATAATCATTCTATTTCACAATTTCCTTCTTTAATTTTTTAATTGAGTGTTACAGCACAGTAACAGGCCATTCCATGACAATGAGCCCACATCATCCAACTACAGCCATAATTGTATAATTATATAATTAACCTACTAACCTGTGCATCTTCGGACTGTGGGGGGAAAGCAGAACAGCCAGAAAAAACCCATGTGGCCACTGGGAGAACATACAAATTCATTCAGACCACGGTGGGAATTGAACCCTGGCCATTGACACTGCAGTGGCATTACATCACCCCTATGCTATTGTGCCATCCCATATTCCCTACTAAACATCTGAACAATCACTGGAATCATAGGCTCACCGCTGACAAGCATCTTCAAAGAAACCATTGCCCTCACCGGCATTCAGAGCCGAACATTAGTTACGTTGTGAAATGTACTCCAATGTTTGCACGGCCTTCAGAGTTTCAGATCTAAATGACAGTAAAGCATTCTCTCTTTGTCTGCAGGGTTTAAACTGCAGGTGATCATCTCCTAAAAAATGTGATGCAGTTAACTTTCAGCCTTGTGAGTGCACTTCAGTGATAATGGCTGCTGATCAAACAGTGAAGCCCAGAGTTTTAGTTCCTTTTACTGATGATATTTTCCAACAAAACTGTCCTACACATAAATAAAATCCTGAACCTCCCAGACGGCATTGGGTGTGTATTCATCAGGACTGAGGTACCCTGCTATGCATCTATTACCAGACTATTCCAACCAATTGTGGTGCTTCTTCACTGAATAACTATTAAAAGTTAGTTTATCTTACTTCCTGCCACATCTTAAGCCACTGTAAGCATATTTTTAATAAAATCTTAGCAACTTCTGCTATGGAAAGGACAAGATTTTAACTACTTACTGTTTGTAGCTTTCTTGATCCAACACAACTATTGGAGGCACAAAGCAGCATCTATGTGAGTGTCTTCAGCACACAGACATTTTCCACCCTGTAAAATACCAATTATAAAGGAAAATATGTCAGGCTCTAAGATTGTTGGTTTTAATTTACTCTGAAACCATATCTAGTCTTGACTATTAAAATAGGCCATTACCTACAAGAGCAGATTTGACCTTAGTATTCAATGCATGAATGGAGTGGTAGCTGCCTTAAAATAGAACTGCTCTATTTGATGCTCTATTTCCCCTTCAATTTTTGATCCATTCCTACTGATGGCCCTTAGAAATCAGTCATCCTATATGTGACCCCAGGCCCACAGCAATATGACTGAATTTTAATTGCCATCTGAACAATTGAGCAAACTATTCAGTCCAAGGACATTTGGGAATGGACAATGAATGTTCTGAGAAATCATTTTGAAAAAATCCATTCCTTTGAACGCAGGAAAATGCCTCTTAAAATTAGCCTGTGATTGAACTACTCATGAAGTACAACAAAACAGACAGCACATGTTCCAGCCCCCTTGATCTTGTTGTGACCAGCCTCTGATAGTAGATTTTAAAGGGTCCACTGCCATCAGGTCTGCAATGGTGTAGAAGGTTTTTAGGGATCTAGCAAGAGCAGGAGTGATTATCTCAGTGACATTAAAGTATTGAGGTTCTCCATTCTACACTTCCCTTCTTAACTTCATCCTCTACTTCCTCATCACCCATTATGCTCACCTGCATGACGAAAACAAGGATAGAAGTCAGGCAATTTACCCACTAAACCTGTTCTGTCACTCAGTGATATTATGGATGATATATATGAATATTCCAATATAACTAAATTATAAGAAGTGTACCAGTTTGGCAGCTCTATTCAAATCTCTATTTTAGATTGTCATTTTATTATCATGCTGATTTTACACTTGAAGTTTGTTTGAAACAATCTTAATCTATCTCAAATTCATAGAGCTTCTGGTGACTGTCAGAGAAAGAACGCAGAGATTCATTCTTCTGGTCTGAGCTGCATTTATGATGCTCTAGAGGTGGGGGGAAAAAAAGCATAATTACTTCCAAGTGTGTTGAAAGTCCCCAAGATAAGTGTGATATTAGTTCAAAAACTGCTTAATATTGAGCACATGAAGTGATGCAAATCTTCTTTTCATTGTTAAGCTCCATTTCAGAGACATTATGCTGGTCCCTCGAACCTCCCCCTCTCTATTGAGCTGCAAAATTAGACTGTATGTCTTAAGTTCTTTGGATATCACAGTAGCTGAATTAATTCCAAAATGGATTCTGCGGGTGTGCCCATGGTACGAGTTACACTGAGGCTACATTGGTATATATTATAACATAAGAACTGCTGATGATTGCTGAAAACGTGCAGAATGCAAGATCAAGATATCAGTGTGCGCAACACCAACTTGATGCCAGTGAGCCATTTCAGAAATGGAGACCCTTCCTTAACTTTGTCTACTTTCTGTATAAATAAGGTATGAACAGAAACTGCTGGAAAACTTAGCAGTTATGTCACAGACTATGTCTGTGTGAAGAGTAACAGAGTCAATGGTTCAGGTCAGAGATTGTTTCTCACTTGAACTGTATCCTAGATTGAGCAAGCTAGGGCTTTTCTCTTTGGAGAGAAAGAAGATGAGGAGTGACTTGATAGAACTGTACAAAATGACTGAGTGGACAGCCAGACACTTATTTCCATGCTGGAAATTGCTAATACAAGGGGACATAATTTTAAGACCTGCCAAGTTCCTCCAGCATTTTGAGTATATTGCCTTGGAATTCCAACATCCACAGAATTTCTTGAGTTTTTAATTTTAAGGTGGGAGGAGGGAAGTATAAGGAGTTCAGCCTATGAACGCAATTATGGAAAAGGTAGACCAGCGACTATATTTCATTAGGAGTTTGAGGAGTCTTGGTATGTTATCAAAGATTCTATCAAACTTCTACAGATGTACCATGGAGAGAATACTAATGAATTGCATCACTGTTGGGTATGGAGGGGCTAATGCACAGGATCAGAAAATGCTGAAGAGAGTTGTGAACTCTGCCAGCTCCATCATGGGCACTAGCCTCCACTCCATTGAGGACATCTTCAAAGGATGATGTCTCAAAAAGGCAGCATGCATTAAAAATACCCCCACCACCCAGGGCATGCCCTCTTCTTATTGCTACCATCAGGGAAGAGTACAGGAGCCCAAAGACACACACTCAATATTTTAGGAACAGCTTCTTCCCCTCCACCTTGAGCTTTATGAATGGTCCATGAATCAATGAACACTACCTCACTACATTAACTCTCTTGTGTTGTACAACTGTACTGCTGCCACAAAACAACATTTATATCATCTAAGTCAGTGTGATAATAAATCTGATTGTGATTCATGACAATATGTCACTGATAAGTAACCTGATTCTCATTGTGATTCTGGGAGATGTCAGAAGCAGGTTTTATTTTTTTTTTAAAAAGAGTTGTAGGTATGTGTAAAGTGCTGCCAGAGGCGATGGTAGGGTCAGACACATTAGGGACATTTAAAAGAATCTTAAATAGGTACATGGGTATCCTCTTCCTTGTCTGTTGGAAAGACGAATCTCAGGGTTGTATACATACATTGATAATCAAGGTAATTCGAATCTTTGAATCTTCGGTATGAAAGGAAAATAGAGGGCTATGTCGGAGGGAGTATTACATAGATCTTAGAGAAGGTTAAAAGGTCAGCACAATATCATGAGCCCAAGGGCCTGTACTGTGCTGGTGAGTCCTATGTTCATCTTCTACATTCTGTGGAAGTGGCAACAATGGCAGACTACATTGTTTGGTTGGGCAATTGAATGCAAGAGCTGGGACACCATGTTTCAGCTATATAAGATGTCAGTGAGACCACATCTGAAATATTTACAATACTGGTCACATGCAATGGTCAGAGAGTCTGTTCTCCCAATAATGTGAAATCAATGGCACCCCACCAGTCAGGTTAATTCTTGGCTGAGGTCACATTGTCACTATCCAGCAGTGATCCACTGCATCTCTGCATCAGAGCAGCCGCTGCAAATGTAAAGGTGGTCAGAGGGCAGCAAGGACTACCAGCTGCCCACTTGGCTTTTAATTCAGTATGCACACACAGACTTTCCAAAACAATGCTGGTTTTGCCTAAGCTGCTCTGTAAGGGTTCCTTGGCACTTGGCAGAGTGGAAGTATGCAAATCATATAAATCAGCAGGCAGAAACAGGTTGCAGTACTGTCTATATTATAAACATGGTTTAATCCTGCACTTTGATCTCAGAGGCCATTCTACAAAGTCAAGTGAACTTCGCTCCCCACTTACCCTTTGCTCCCCTAATAGATCTCTAAGTGTCTGAAAACTTTGCAATAGGGATCAGCTAGAATTTCTTACATCTCCTTATAGTTTTACTTTGTACCAAAGTCATATTTTGCAGGGGCCTCCAAATGACATTTGTATAATTAACAGACAAATAGAATGGAAATCAAGACATATATGGGTAGTCAAATTAGGTCACGGTGTATATTTCCGTACAAAAGCTAGTTTAAACCAGTCCTAAATGTAAGTTGGCTGAAACGTACTGTAAGATATTAGCATACAAAAGACTTAATGTGCTCATATGAAATATACTTCTGTCTACATTAGCACAGAAATTAAATGTTGCAAAAGAAAACCAATATCTCCACTGAAAGAACACGAAAAAAAACATAACAAATATGCTTTTATATGCCAGTATCATAATGGATAGTTATCCTATTAATGCCTAAAGTGATTTGAAATATGTGCAAATGTAGAACAACACAGGGGCAAAACACAATGCAATTAATACTTTATCGGTGCAGTAGGTAGTGACCTGGCTTTGCTTTTGACCTTCGCGTCTGTCTACATGAAGTTTTGCACATTCTCTTGTGTGAATGTGTGGGTTTCTGTTGGGTGTCTCGTTTCCTTCCACTTCCCAAAGGCATGCATGGTGTTAGGTAAATTGGCTCCTGTAGATTATCCTCAGTGCGGATGGAACGTCGGAGAACAAGGAGTGGAGTTGAGGAGCATACGAGAGAGAATACATCAGTGATAGAACTGACCCAGTCTCACTATGCGACATGAGAAATATGGCGTGCAGTGGATGGTGTCAGCACTGCTATTTTAGAGCTCAACGATCTTGCCTCCAGGCATAACTGAATGTACAAACATATATTGAGCAGCTGGATGAAGCTTTCTAGAGTTCCTTTAAATTGCACAGAAAGAAGGATTTTGGCTTGACTTCAGGCTGCCGCTACCAGACATAGCATCATCAGTGAGGCTTCCATTGGCGTAGAAGATGATTGGGTAAATGAACAGACACCATGACGAGCAGGGTAAGCTGCTGAAGAAGGAACATTCATCAGTGGCTAAGGGCTCTTAGAAGGAGACAATAACTCCACTGATTGTTCAATTCTCATTCTTAAATCCCTCCAAGGAACACTTTTATTGAAATGTGCCAACAGGTCCCAACACAATGTCCTCTGGACTGCCCAGAGACAACGATCACGTTTGGAATAGTACCCCGGTAATAAATTAAAGAACTTCAAGGGCAGATCAGGTGAAGAAAGAGAAGAAATCCTGATGAAGGTTCTCAGCCCAAAACATCGACTGCTTATTGCTGTCTATAATTAATTCCTGACCTACCGAGTTAATCCAGCATTTTGTGTGCGTTCCTCCGGAACTCTAAGGTGCACGTTCAGCTGAACAATGAGATGAATAAACAGTCAAAATCAAGCAAAGATATGTTATGCTTGACCTGTCCCTGATTCATCTTAATGTTTTTGGATAATTTTTGTCATCCGCAGAGTATCAAGTTTAAGTTTATTGTCATCTGACTGTAAATATATACAACCAAACAAACAAAATGACTGGTTATTTATTTAGCTGAGGTCCTATTTTGGTTGTATACCTTAACTGGAAGTCTTAAGTATAAATTAACAAGTTATGCCATTAGATGACTAATCTATTTGCATTACATTTCAAGCAAATTTACTAGTAGTTTTTAAATATATCTCTAGAGGCTATTGGAAGAATGCCCAAAGTCATTGAAGATGTTTGTATTATGTGGAAAGGAAAATGAAGACCCACTTGTAAACCTGCTACTGGCAACACAGCCAGTAAAATGTGCTGTTACTTAGTATCACCCAGCTGTTTCTGACAGCCTCTTGGGGCCCACAGCTCAGCAGTTAAATGCAGATGAGGTTTGCTACTGATCTTGGTACAGATCATTCCAGTGGAGACTGAAGCAAGCAACAATTGCTCCAAGCTCCTCGAATTTTGGATTGATCCCAACCCTATCCCTGGCTCTCTCTGTTCACGCTCCATAATCCTTTTTTCCTCTTGAAATCCATCTATTCATCCATCTGTTGCTGTCACTTTAACAATCTTCCCCACTCATTTATTTCACAAATTTGCTGAACTATAAATGAGATTGAAATGAGCCTGACCTTCTCTCTTCCTCATTTCCTTTAGTTTGACTTTTGAATCTGCTGTTTGAACTCTTCTTTATAGTCAGACACAAATCAGTATTTATCGTGGCTAAACCTGATTGGGAAGGATTATTCTTTGGATTTGATCTATATTTCTGATCTCCTGAAGGCTCTAAATCACAAAATGGTGACACATCGTACATGGAAAATTACTCTATTTATTAATTCAGAAATTAGAGATTTACAGTCCAGGAAACAACAGTGGCAAAATTGAATTGCTTATGTCAGCACTTACAAAATTGTTTATGCAGAGTTGTCAAGGTCATACAATCAGAAACAGTTAGCCTAAAAAAACACAAAATTCAAATAAAGATTTTCATTAAAAACTGAAAATAAGATAGACAATGACAGCTTTATTGTTTATTTAGAGATATAGTGCAAACAGGCTCTTTCAGCCCAACGAGCCTCACCCACCCCCCCCCACCCTGCCCCAGCAACCCACCCATTCACCACTAGCCTAATTGCAGGACAATTAACCTACTAACTAATATATTGTGATGCTGCAGACTGTAAAATCTAAACGGCAAGTTGTTGATCTCCCCTCTGGCATGCCATGTTTTTGATGGACTATAGATTGGGGTCTTTGGGGGGCTTGATGCTGCTTGGTGGATGGTAGGGGGGCTGACACTTCTTGTTGGAGCAAGTGGAGGAGGATGTGTGTGTGTGTGTGTGTGTGTGTGTGTGTGTGTGTGTGTGTGTGTGTGTGTGTGTGTGTGTGTGTGTGTGTGTGTGTGTGTGTGTGTGTGTGTGTGTGGGGTGGGGGGGGTGGGGGGAGGGGGGACTTCAGGGTTCTAACACTGTCATTCATTCTTTGGGTTTCTCTTCTGTTTCGTGGATATCTGTGAAGAGTAAGAATTTCAGGTTGTATTCTGCGTACGTTCTTTAATGTTAAATGGAACCGTTGAACCATTGAACTGGTACACCTTTGGACTTCGAGAGGAAACCGAAGGACCTGGGGGTAACCTACACATATCATGGGGAGGACATACAGAGTAAGCTAGAATTGAACTCTGAACTCCGACGCCCTGAGCTGTTCTAAGCTACCTTACCTTGGGAAAAATACACTGACTATATATTCTGTCTATGCTTCTCATGCATTTGTGAGGCCTCAAAATAATCGTCTATTTCAAGAGAGTCCCTTTAAGCTGAAACATGGCTGGGGGGACCACAGACACTGACTGCAGAAATAGACGAGCCAGCTCCAATGCCTCAATGCCTCAATGCCTCAATGCCAGGGACATTTTAGAAATCCTTAAATAAGTGCATGGATTATTGGAAAAGGGAAGGCTAAGTGGAAGGGAAATGTTAGATTGATCTTAAATAAGACACACAAAATGCTGAAGGAACTCAGCTATGGAAATGAACAAGCAGTCAAGGTTTCAGGACTCTTAAAGTAGGTTAAAAGATCAGCACATTGTGGACCTACATACCTATACTGCGCTGTACTGTTCTATCTTCTGTGTTTCCATAAGGTTGTCATAGTCGGGGGTGGTAGTGGGGATAAGCTCCCTCCGCCTATTAAAATGCTTCCAATGGCCTCTGATCCAAAGAGCCTCTGACAACCTAGTCCAGCTCCTGGCCTTAACGTGTGGCTTAGCTACAAAGCCCAACAGAACCGTTTCTACTGACAGAAGAAGGGGCAAAGGCGGGTTACTGGGGCCGTAAGACCAGTTGCTTCAGGCAGATGGGGATAACCAGCAGCTCATCTAAAAGGAAGATGCTGATCTCAAACCTCTGCTGCCTTGCGGCTATACCCACTCGTGGAGGAGACTTTGGGAGTAAACCCTGAGGTAAAATCCAGAGCTGGGATCCCTAAGGCAGTCTTATGCTGAGTTCAATGCTGACTGGCAACTCCTGCGATGCTGCTGGTGCCAAACTGTATCAGTCTCTGTCTTTCCTTTGGATTCATCAGCTACATGGAGAGGGGGAGCCTGCTGCATAGGCAACAGCTTCCTCTCTATATCATACTGCCCTGGGTAGTATGACCTACCAGAAATTGGCTTCCTAAAATGCATCACTTCCCACTTGTCAGGATTAAATTTTATTTGCCACCTGTCTACCCAAATTTCAACTTGATTTATACCACACTATATCCTTTGACAACTTTCTTCTCTAACGATGCCTCCACCAAATTTTGTCTCATCCACAAATTACTTATCATACCACCTATACAGTCATCCTTTATATAAATGACAAACAGTAAATGCCCCAGCACTGATTCCTGCTTCACATGAATAATCTCACAACATATATTAGCGATCATAAACCTGATTCTGTTTCTGATTCATAGCAGGTTATTAATTTATTCTCATTTAAGGGATGAGGGCTTCACAGACTGAGCCAGCATTTAATTACCCATCCTTAATGAAAGCAATCATAAGCTGCCTCCCTGAACTGCTTCAGCCACTGTTATCAGGCTGAGAGTTCCAGGATCTTAATCCATCAGCAGTGAAGGAAAGATGTTATATTTCCAAGTCACCATGGTTATGGCTTGGAGGGCAACTTCTAGGTGGTGCTGCTGTCATGTTTTTGTTGCCCTAGTCTCCCTAACCAATTCTAGCAGAAGTGAGTTCGTTGGTTGGCTGAGTGGCGTGACAGCAAAAACCTTCCACTCAGTCTTCACGAAGGGAAGACTGGGAGAACACACACCAATCCTCATTGAGGGATTAGCTATGGAAACAGTGAGCAGTTTCAAGTTCTTGCATGTCAACATCTCATGGGGATTTATCGTGACCCCGCTCTATTTGCTTCAATGTTTGCTATGGAAAAGGACCTTGGCGAATATGGGGATGACTTACAGCAGGCTATAAAGCTTGAGGTTATAAACATAGAAAGAGGATATGCTGGAGCTTTTGGAAAGCATCAAGTTGGATAAGTCACCAGGACTGGATGAGATGTACCCCAGGCTACTGTGGGAGGCGAAGGAAGAGATTACAGCAGGATATTGATAGGACGCAATACTGGGCTGAGAATTGGCATATGGAGTTCAACCCAGATAAGTGTGAGGTGATTTATTTTGGTAGGTCAAATATGATGGCAGAATGTAGTATTAATGGTAAGACTCTTGGCAGTATGAAAGATCAGAGGGATCTTGGGGTCCAAATCCATAGGACACTCAAAGCTGCTGCGCAGGTTGACTCTGTGGTTAAGATGGGATTGAGTTTAAGAGCCGAGATGTAATGTTACAAGTTTATAGGACCCTGGTCAGACCCCACTTGGAGTACTTCTTCACTACAGCAAGGATGTGGAAACTATAGAAAAGGTACAGATGAGATTTGCCTGGATTGGGGAGCATGCCTTTTGAGAATAGATTGAGTGAACTCAGCCTTTTCTCCTTGGAGCGACAGAGGATGAGAGGTGACCTGATAGAGGTGTACAAGATGATGAGAGGCATTGATCATGTGGATAGTCAGAGGTTTTTTCCCAGGGCTGGAATAGCTAACACGAGAGGGCACAGTCTTAAGGTGCTTGGAAATAGGTACAGAGGAGATGTCAGGGTTAAGTTTTTTTTATGTAGAGGATGGTGAGTGCGTGGAATGGGCTGCCGGCAATGGTGGTGGAGGCGGATATGATAGGGTCTTTAAAGGAATTCCTGGACAGGCATATGGAGCTTAGAAAAATAGAAGGCTACAGGTAATTTCTAAAGTAAGTACATGTTCGGCACAGCATTGTGGGCCAAAGGGCCTGTATTGTGTTGTAGGTTTTCTATGTTTCTATGTATTGATGCAGTCATGACAAAGGCACTCCAGCAGATATATCTCATTTGGAGCCTGAAGAGATTTGGTATGCTATCAAAGACTCTCGCAAATTTCAGCAGATGTACTGTGGCGAGCATTCTGACTGGTTGCATCACTGTCTGGTGTCTGGAGTTCAAAGTTCAAAATTTTAAAGTAAATTTTATTATCTAAGTACATATATGTCACCATATACAACCCAGATGGTGTGGATCTCAGATGATGGATGCTACTTTCCTATGATAGCATTTCATGTGGATCTGCTCAATGGCTGGGAGGACTTTACCTGTGACATACTGGGCCGAATCCACTTCACTCTATGATTTTCTGTTCAAAGGCATTGGCATTTCCATACCAGTCATTAATGCAGCCAGTCAATAGACTGTACGCCACACATCTATAAAAGTTTGTCAAAGTTTTAGATATCATGCCAAATCTCCATGGACTCCTAAGAAAGCAGAAGTGCTGTTATGATTTCTTTGCAATTGTACTTACGTGCTGGGTGCAGGACAGATCTTCTGCACGGCATTTTATGAAGCTTCAGAGGGTTGTAAACTCATCCAGCCTCCTCACTATTGAGGATATCTACAAAAGCCGGTACCTGAAGAAATCAGCAATATCATTAAGGACTCACATGTGCTTTTCCCATTGCTGCCATCAGGGATGAGGTATAGGAGCTTGATGACCCATGCTCAAAGTTTATACAATAGCTTCTTCCCTTCTGCCATCAGATTTTAGAATGGTCCATCAACCTGTGAACACTACCTCGTTATTCCTCTTTTGCACTATTTATTTAATTATCTGTTTTTTTTAATTTATATATCTATTTATTATTGTAATTTGTACTTTACTGTGCCTGCACTGTACTGCTGCCACAGAACAACAAATTTCCTAACTAACAAGAGTGACAATAAACCTGATTCTGATTCTGAAGATAATGGATTTGGAAAGTGCTGTCTAAGGAGTCTTAGTGAGTCGCTGCAGTATATTTATTAATAGCTTCTGCTCTGTCATTCAACATCCAGCCAAACTCTTTCTGTAACAAAGTGGACATGGCAATTGAGAAGCTTCATAAAAGTACTGTCAGTTTTGAGCGGTTTCTCCTCAACTGTTCAAATTCCAATCTATTAATTCCTTCCTCTCTGCACATTACTAAAATATCTGCCACTTTATTTTGTAAGTCAGAACAATTCCTTCTTATCTCTTTGCGCTAAGGTTTCTCAGTACCTCACAGACATGTAAAAAAACCTGCTCTTGGAATTAGAGGATAATTTTCCCTGAATATTTCAGGCACTAAAGAGGTGACCAAGATGTGGGCTTAAATTGAAATGCCAACTTAGCCACGTGTGGCTATTTTTAGTCCAAAATGCCCAGGAGACTGTTAAACAGTTCTTTGCCATTTAAAATGACTGCTCAAGCTTATTAAAGATTCCACGTACTACTTTGGAGATTAGTAGCTGAGCTGATGCTCACTACTGAAAACCAACCATCTGCCTGAGAGCAAATGCAGCACTGATGTCCATTTTAATAGTCAGCAATGGCGTAATCTCCCAGATTGTGGAATTCACACCACTTCACAGTCATAAGTGCTCGAGTAGAAAGTAGGAACTGTGAATCATAATTGGACACTTTGTAGGGCATCGCAAAAACATTTTATAGCGTTTGAGTGTAATGTATTCTGAAATATTTCTACGGATGTTTCCTAAAAAAGAGCAATTCCTGCACGAATCCACTTTTCAAGAGTCACCGAGAGAAAAGGGCCCCTCCCCCCAAGTCGCAGGTATCTTGAACATCAACGGGTACATGAAAAGGAAAGATTTAGGAAGTTACGGTCCTTTCGAGGGTTTTAAGGAGCAGCCCCAATCGGCATCTTGGTAGGCGCGGACCAGAAGGGGTGAAGGACTAATTTCCATGCTGTGTGACTCCATGACTCCGTCTTGCTTTAGGCTGGATGGCACAACTTCTGCAAGAAAACAGGCAGGCGATGAGGAGTACACATTTCATTCACACTGCCTTATTTAAAACATCCCTTTTCATTAGGTACCATCCATTTGGACCTTCAGAGCCACGCTCAATAAACTATGTGCTTTCTTCCTTAATAACTGAGCCACCCTTCCCTTTTCCAGGTAAACTCCTCTGCATCTTCAGTGAATGTTGGTGTGAAGACCACTCAGATATTGCTCGACAAACGTTGCATTCAAACCTACTGTTGTCTGCTTTACGAATCAAAGTTATGATAAACAGCAAAATAGGACTAAAAAGGCATTTGAACAGCATAGTGATATTAACGCTGCATTTTGTTTGGGTCAGAGAAGATCTTAAGTGTAAATTGGTACAAGATTTGATCTGGGTCCACAGAGATAAACAAGTCTTTCCGCACCAAGATACTGAGCTGCCCTTCAATCAGCCATTGACACTAATCACACTTTAATCCCTCAATTTCATCAACTCCCTGCTGATTCGATCCACTAGGCATAATTTACAGTGGCCAATCCATTTACCAACTTACATCTCTTTGGGATGTGGAAGGAAACCGGGGCATCTACAGGAAATGCAAATGTCAGAAGAAGGATGTGCTAACTCCGCACAAACATTAAAAACAAAATAAATAGATATACAAAGCAGTTTTGTTACACACAACGTACAGGGAACTGTAAAGTGGCAGTGCATTTGGGGTGAGGGGTGCTGAGGGGCTGTGGAGAAGAATGGCTAATGTGGATGTTGTAGTGGTGGTGTGGGTTAATGGGTGGATGTGCTTATCAGCCTGATGGCTTGCAGGAAGTTACTCTTTATGAGTCTAGAGGTCCTGCAGTTGATGTTGAGTTGGATCTTCCCTGATAGGAGTGGGATAAACAGTCCATGAGAAGGGTGGGCAGGATCCTTCATGATGTTACTGGCCCTCTTCCAGCATTCTTCTGTATATATGTCCTTGATGGTGAGTAGGTGGGTGCTGCTGATGCTTTGGGCAGCTTTAACTACCCGCTGTAGAGTCCTACTGTCCACCATAGTGCAGAATTGCAAGGTCAGGGTTGAAAGCAGGTCATGTCACTGTGAGGAAACATCTACAAGCAGCGCTCACTGTGCCATATTTTCCCTGCTTTTCCTATAAGCACACTTACTGGTTTGCCAGATTCTCAGTTCTGGGGCCTTCCTGTGAGCTGGAGTAGCCCTCAGTGACCGAGCCTGGAGCGTTGGGATTTCGTGGTCTGCTTGCTAGCTGTCCTGGTAAGTGCATGCTGGCTGGTGCAAAGCTGGAAAGCAGAATGCAAAGAACATCTGGCCCTTCAGTTCAGAAGGTTTGTGTTCTGTCATTAGCCCAGTGCTCAACCCAACAGCAGAGCTGGTTGTCATGTACATGAGAACCCAATGGCCAGTTCAGCTCGAATTTCTGTGTCATGGTGCCAAAGAACATAGGTCAAAAATGAGCTGGCCCACAAAGAGCAAATCCCCAGCAGCTCAGTATATACCCACCAGCAAAGGAAGATGCATTTCAGACTAATGCCCTCCCAAACCTTAACAAAACTCCGTTTTGAGGAAAGTTCAAATCAAATACTAGAAGTAGGATTATGGTCTTTTTTTCTGAACTATGAAAAGTCCAGTGCAGGTTAATGGGACCAGACAGAATAATTATTCAGCATGCACTAGATGGGCCAAAGGGCCTGTTTCTGTCCTGTAGTGCTCTCTGACTCTGTGACTCTATGACTTTTTAAAGAGTTCACTACAGTGTTTTAAAGAACTGCTGAGGATGCCAGAGATACTGAAAAATACCAAAGAAGTTATTACTGCAAGGTGACTGTGCAAACATTGGACACTGAAAGACACAGGAGTGATGAATATTTCCAATGCAATTTACTTAATACTTTACAAAAGTAATGTTCAATCGGAGTAACTTCCCTGGTTGTTCTCCCCCCAACTTCTCCAGTTTCTAGTTATTTGCATTTGATATTTTTCATTGAAACTCCCACGTTAGATTCTTCAGTCAGGATTTCCACTCACAGGGTGTTCATTCTGCCTCTGCAAAATGTATGGTTGCGAGCAGAGCCCTACGTCAGTGGGATGAGAAGCAACTGCCTCAGATAGGTCCTTCATTTAAATGTTAGTTCTGGAGGTGGTAGAGTCTTACATTTCATGTCGCAATGTGCTGATACATACACAGTGGCCACTTTATTTGGTACAAGGTTCAACCTGCTGTGTGTTCAGAAATGCTTTTCTGCACACCATTTTTGTAATGCATGGTCATTTGAGTTACTGTTGCTTTCCTATCAGCTTGAACCAGTCTAGTCAATCTCCTCTGACCCCTCTCATTAACAACACACACAAAATGCTGGTGGAACATAGCAGGCCAGGCAGCATCTATAGGGAGAAGTACAGTCAACATTTTGGGTTGAGACCCTGCTGCCTGGCCCGCTGCGTTCCACCAGCATTTTGTATGTGTTACTTGAATTTCCAGCATCTGCAAATTTCCTCATGTTTGCGTCTCTCATTAACAAGGCGTTTTTGCCCACAGAGCTGTCAACTGGATGTTTTTTTAGTTCCTCGCACCTTTCTCTGTAAACTCCAGTGATTGTTATGCGTGAAGATCAGCCTCCCAAACCATCTCGTCTGGCACAATCATTTCACAGTCGAAGTCACTTGATCACATTTCTTCTCCATTCTGATGTTTGGTCTGAACAACAACTGAACCTCTTGACCATGGTTGCATGCTTTTATGCTTTGAGTTCTGCCACATGATTGGCTGATTAGATATTTGCATTAAGGAGGGGGTGTAGAGGTGTACCTAATAAAATGGCCACTGAGAGGAAATCTTGCCTGTGTGAGACTGCTACCCTGGATCACAAGGCAACGTACGAAAAATGCTGGAGGAACTCAACAAATCAAGCAGTATTGAAGGGAATAAACTGTTGAAGTTTCAGGCTGAGACCTGTCAACAGGGCTGGAAAGGAAATGGGGTAATAGCCAGAATAAGGTGAGGAGAGGGGAAAGAGCATAAGCTGGCAGGAGTATCAGAGGTTACAGAAAGGGCACAATAATGTTATGATGAGAATATTTCAGCCAATGCTTAATAATTTACTTTTCTGCTGTCATCCAAGTTGTCATTAGCTTTTAATCAAACTACAGCAAATTATTTTTGGCTTCCCCAGTGTTAGTAAAACTGGAAAAGTCAAGATGTTTCACAGAGGAAAGGAAGCAGTGAAGAGATGATTCAGGGTGGATCACAGTATTCAATACTGGCAATACAGATCCATAATTCCCTGAAAGTAGCGTCATAGGTAGATATGGTGGAAAAGAATCCTGTTCAAGATCATCCAATTGTATAGTTTTGCTAAGATACAGGTCAAGCTGATGCCGTGGTAGTTATGTGTCTTAGTGAGGTTATCCAGACTTGGGGACAGGGATAATGTTTGAGAGTGACCACTGTTCTGGTTTGTCGCCTTTCATCAGTGCCGTATTACATATGTCCAGCAAGTTGTCATCCAGGTTGCAGTTCTTCAGGACATCTGGTGGTGTCCCATCTGGTCCAGCGCTCCTGCCGTTTGAGAGCATATTTGGCCTTCTTCGGTTCCTCAACGGTGAATGGGCCGTCATCGATGTCGACTTGTATTAGTATCGTGGGTATGTCCTTTTCCTCTTCCGTGATCGTTGGATGGCTTCCCAGCGGGTTCTTGAAGTGGATAAACCATGTCTGGACACGGTCCTCTGCTGTTTTACCACTTATTTGACTTCTTCCATTTGCTGATCTCGTTGACTAGGCGCCA
Organism: Hypanus sabinus; assembly: GCF_030144855.1. Lineage (NCBI taxonomy): Eukaryota > Metazoa > Chordata > Chondrichthyes > Myliobatiformes > Dasyatidae > Hypanus > Hypanus sabinus. The sequence goes on along the minus strand of NC_082713.1, from coordinate 20,793,428 downwards.
TGCTTCTCCATGCTGCTTGTCTTCATTAGCAGCCTCTACCCCTCTAATCCTCTCAGCTAGTTCCTCTTCCATCAGTCAGTCATGGGTGGCAAAGAGCTTCTTCTTTGCTGTCTTGAACTTGTCTCTTAGTTCTTCTGTTTTGCTCCTTCTAAGTTCGGCATGACAAGCATTGACCACACTTCTTGCTGCGACGACGTCAGGATGTTTCGAGATTCAGCTCTTTTTGGTTCACTTCACAGTAGGCAGACTCTTTGTTGCATCTGTGTGTGCGTCAATGAGCCATTGATAGTAGTCAGTGGCAGTCTCTTCCTCCTCCCACTCCAGTGGGCTGAAGCGATTTCTCACTTCCACGGTGTGCTGGGCTTGAGGAATAGGTTGTGAGGTTGTGCCTTCCGCCATTGACCCTAAGCTAAGATTCAATCAGAATGGTTTCCGGCAGAAGTGCACAACAGTAATTCAAATACTTGCTGTCCGTAGAATCATCAAGGAAGTCAAGAATTACAACCTACCAGCTGTGCTTACTTTCATCGATTTTCACAAAGCTTTTGACTCCATTCACCGAGGTAAAATGCTGAAGATCCTGAAAGCTTATGGAGTGCCAGACCAACTACTGAGAGCAATAGAGTTCAGCTATACCAAGACCATGGTCAAAATTATATCACCAGATGGAGAAACAGCAGTGTTCGAGCTCCTAGCTGGTATGCAGCAAGGAGACCCTCTGGCACCCTACACCTTTATAATCGTCCTTGATTATGCTCTACGTCAAACTACCAAAGATCATGACAAGCTTGGTTTTACCATAAAACCAGGATGAAACAAAAGGGTCAGACCAGTTTCGCTCACAGATCTCGATTTTGCAGATGACATGACCAGATGGAGGAAGCACAGCAGCATCTGACAGAAGTGGAAATTGAGTGCAATAAAGTTGGACTTCACCTAAATGCAAAAAAGACAGAGTACATGGCGTTCAACTGCGATTAAGGTACTCTCAAGACTATAAAGAATGATACCATTAAGAAAGTCTTAGACTACAGGTACGTCGGGTCAAGAATGATGAGTTCGGAGAAGGACATAAAGATAAGGAAGGCGCTGGCGTGGAGGGCTGTGAACGACATGAAGGAAATCTGGAGGTCGAACCTGACCGGAGGCTCAAAAAGAGGATCTTCATAGCAGTCATAGAGTCCATTCTCACGTACGGATGTGAGACGTGGACACTCACCAAGACCATGAGAAAGTCACTAGATGGTTGCTATACAAGAATGCTCCGGATGGCTCTTGACGTGAGTTGGCAGCAGCACATGATGAATGTCGAGCTCTATGACAACGCTCCAATGCTCACCACTAAAATCGAGGCGAGAAGACTGCAACTAGCGGGGCAATGTCTACACCACCCTGAGCTACCTGCCAGCCTAGTCATCACATGGGAGCCCAAGCATGGGAGGATTGATGCACCATCAATAACTCTCTCTGAGACGTAAAGGCGAGATATCAGCTTTTATTGACTGGAAGAAGGAACAAGCAATGAGTGACCACCATACTACATCCTGGAGACAGAGAGGCCGGGCTCAGACCTCAATCGCCTTTATACAGGGGTCTGTGGGAGGAGCCACAGGAGCAGTCAGCAGGGGGCGTGTCCAGACAGGTATATGTAGTTCACCACAAGGATGACCCTGGGCGCCCTCCCAAGACTACGGTCAACACACTCCTAGAAGATAGCGGTGCGGCTAATGTAGAAGAACTGAACACACTGATGAGGGAGAGGGAGGAGTGGAGAGTCCGTCATCGTGCCTGATGCCAACCCCCTAGGCCTGAGTTGATGTAGTATTAGTGGAAAAGAAAGGTTTTGGGACATTGCCCTTCATAAATCAAAGTGTTAAGTACAGTAGTCGGTATATAATTTTGAAGTTGTTTAAGACATTGATGAGGCCAAATTTGGAGTATTGTGATCAGTTCTGGTCACCTATATTTAAGAAAACTATTAATAGAATTGAAAGAATGCAGAGAAGATTTACAAGGATGCTTCCAGGACTTGAGGACCTGTGTTGTAGGGAAAGATTAAATAGGTTAGGACTTTACTCCCTGGAGTGTAGGAAAATGAGAGGAGATTTGATAACAGGTGTAAAAAATAATGAGGGTTATAGACAGGGTAAATGCAAGCTGGCTTTTTCCACTGAGGTCGGGTGAGAATAGAACTAGAGATCAGAGGTTAAGGGTGAAAGGTGAAATGTTTAAAGGGAACACGAGGGGTACCTTTGTCACTCAGAGGGTATTGAGAATGTGGAAGGAGCTGGAAGCGGAAGTGGTGGATGGTGGTTTGATTTCAACATTTAAGAGAAGTTCGGTTAAATACATGAAAGAGAGCTCTATGGAAGGCTAAGGCCAGCGGCACATCGATGGGACTAGACAGAATAACAACTCAGCATGGACTAGATAGGCTAAAGGTCCAGCTTCTGTGCTGTGGTGATTCTAAAACTCTATGAAGATGGATAAGGACCCTCCCAGTGATAAATATACATGCAACTCCACAGACAGGGGTGAATGTACAGTGACATTTCATTATCATGGAGGAAGAATCCTTTGGCTGCCACCCTGCCTTTCTTTTCTTTATGTACTGTACAGTGAAGCTATTTAGAGAGACATAACATTTTTTACTGTTTTCCCTTTTGGATCGTACCTACCAGTCTTTCTTCAGACTGCATTTAATCGGCCTTGCAGCTTCCTGGCGATATTTTCCACTTGACTTTCACTTATAATCCACTTGACATTTTTTCAGTGAATGCATTGTCACTATCCTCTTGAACACAGCAGGGACAAAATCACATGTCATCAAATGGTATTTACAGCAGTCGGGATTCACTATTGAGATGGTGTGCAGAGATTCAGCTATTCATTTTGTCTTTCTAAACTCCAGGCAGTAAATTATTGGTATATGAGTACCTGGTTTCACAGCCAACTATACAATAATGGCTCACAGAATCATTTACTATTGGCCAGTGTTTCAAAATGTCAACATTTCTATGGAGGGAGGGGGGTTGAAATCTCATTGAATATTGAAAGGCCTAGATAGTGTGAGCATGAAGGGGATGCTTCCTGTAGTGAAGCAGTCTAGGAGCAGAGGGCAAAGCTTCAAAATAGAAGGGATGTCCCTTTAGAACAGAGATAAGGAGGAATATCTTTAGCCAGAGGATGGTGAATCTGTGGAATTCATTGCCACAGATGGCTAGGGAGGCCGAGTCATTTGGTATATTTAAAGCTATGGTTCTCGATTAGTCAGTGCGTCTGGTTAGAATCAGAATCAGAATCAGATTTATTATCACGAAATTTGTTAACTTAGCAGCAGCAGTTCAATGCAATACATAATAAAGAAGAAGACAAAATAATAAAATAATAATAATAAAAGTAAATCAATTACAGTATACATATATTGAATAGACTAAAAATCATGCAAAATACAGAAACAATATGTTAAAAAAAGTGAGGGAGTGTTCATGGTTTCAATGTCCATTCAGAAATTGGATGACAGAGGGGAAGAAGCTGTTCCTGAATCGCTGAGTGTGTGCCTTCAGGCTTCTGTGCCTCCTGCCTGATGGTAACAGTGAGAAAAGGGCATGCCCTGGGTGCTGGATGTCCTTAATAATAGACACTGCCTTTCTGAGACACTGCTCCTTGAAATTGTCCTGGGTACTTTGTAGGCTAGTACCCAAGATGGAGCTGACTAGATTTACAACCCTCTGCAGCTTCTTTCAGTCCTGTGCAGTGGTCCCCCCACACCAGACATTGATGCAGCCTGTCAGAATACTCTCCACAGTACATCTATAGAAGCTTTTGAGTGTATTTGTTAACATACCAATTCTCTTCAAACTGCTAATGAAGTATAGTCACTGCCTTGCCTTCTTTATAATTGCATCAGTTTGTTGGGACCAGGTTAGATCCTCAGAGATCTTGACACCCAGGAACCTGAAACTGCTCACTCCCTCCACTTTTGATCCCTCTATGAGGATTGGTGTGTGTCCTTCGTCTTACCCTTCCTGAAGTCCACAACCAGCTCTTTCATTTTACTGACATTGTGTGCAAGGGAAAGAAGGCAGGAGAAAGGTATTAAATCAGCCATAATGGAATGGCAGAGAAGACACAATGGGCCGAATAGCCTAATTCTGTTCTATGTCTTATAGTCTTCTTATCTGAGGACTGATCCCTACAGTACCACATTGGTCACTGGTTGTACTGTGACCAGACAGAAGATGAAGTGCTGTTCCCTATGCTGGTATGCTGTTCAGTATAACAGTATTGGAGCCAAAGAGTATTAGATCAGAGCATGATGGAGAATTAAGTCAGTAGGCAACAGGAAGCTCAGAATTATAATAATTGTTTGAGTCTTTGGATGATGGGAATGAACAAGATGAAAGGACAGGTGTTGCATTTTTGCGGGAAAGTGCCATTGGGTTGGAGAGTGTTAGGTGGGACCAGAGCCTTACATTAACAAAACAAACACTCAAAGAAATATAATCCCAATCCTAACTACTCCTTAACTACCATTTTAAGTTATCATAGCTCAATGTACATTCATTTATTTATCACATGTACATCGAAATGCAAACAGGCGTTTTCTACTGAGGCTGGATGGGACTACAACTAGAGTTCAAGGGTATCTTTTGATGATTATTTTTGTTTTTTTTTCATATATATTTATATAGACTTGATTGATTAATGTACTTTTTTTTGTTGATGTTTAATAGGATATTATTATCCTATTACTAATGTAATTTCAAGTCTATTGTATTTATAACCTATTCATTATTATGTTATGTTTTTTCTTATATATATATGAAACTCAATAAAAAGATTGAAAAAGAAAGAAAGAGTTCAAGGGTAAGGGTGAAAGGAAAAACATTTAAGGGGAATACAAAGGGAAATTTCTTGATTCAGTGGATTGTGAGAGTGTGGAATAAGCTGCCCGATCAAGTGGTGCACGCAAGCATGATTTCAATGTTTAAGAGAAGTTTGAATAGGTACATGGATGGTAGGGGTATGGAGGGCTATGTTCCCAGTGCAGGTCAGTGGGAGTAGGCAGTATAAATGGCATGGCACAGACTAGATGGGGTGAAGGGCCTGTTTCTGCGTCTTAATTTTCTAAGACTCTATGACTATGAAACATACAGCAAAAATATGTCATGTGCACAGACAACCAGTTTAACCCAGGGATATGCAAGTGTCCATGCACACACACACACACAATGAATCCACTTTGTTGTACCTGCCTCCCCCCCCACCCACCTTCTCTGCTGCCTAACTTATTTTTCCCTTTGCCAGTTTTGATGAAGGACCCCAGACATGAAATGCTAACTGTTTGTCTTTCCCTGGATGCCGCCAACCTTGTTCAGTGCTGTCAGCAATTTCTACTTTTATTTCAGGTTTCCAGACTTGGCAATTCTTTTTTTATTGCTTTTATTTATGTAGTCAGTGTTGTTTTACGCTGAAGAGAGATACAGGTGTCCTTTACTCTTTCCCAATGTCATATTGAAAAATCATACCTAGTTTGAAGTCAGCAGTTAATTAGGATCCCCAAATACAAAAAATAATCATCAGGGTCTTATACCATTCAATCACTATCTTTAATAACAGCTTGGTATAGTCACTGCTCTGCCCGAGACTGCAAGAAACTGCGGGGAGTTGTGGACATAGCTCTGCATGTCATGAAATCTAGCCTTCCCTCTATGGTCACTCTAAACATCTTGCTGCCTTAGCCCAAGCATTCTCTCTGTTCTCCCTCCCATCAGGCAGATACAACAGTCTGAAAGTACATACCAGCAGGCTCAAGGTCAGTTTCTATTCCATTACTAAAAGATGATTTCCTTTATGATAAGAGTGATCTCCTTTATGATAAGAGGGACTCTTGATGTCATGATCTACCTCTTCATAGCCCTCCACCTTGTTGTCTACCTGCCCTGCACTTTCTCTGTCAGTGTAACATTACATTGTGCGTTCTGTATTGGTTTCCTTTGTAACTCCTCAATGAACTCATAGTCATTATGTGCCATGCCATATGACATGGACGATCATGTCTTTAATCTGCTTATTTTATCCAAGAACACGATTGTTCTTGGCAAATTTCTCTACAGAAGTCGTTTGCCAGTACCTTCTTCAGAGCAGTGCCTTTACAGTGCCATTACCGCAGCCATTATCAATAGTCTTCAGAGATCATCTGCCTGGTGTCAGTGGTTGCATAACCAGGACTTGTGATATGCACCAGCTGCTCATATGGCCATCTATCACTTGCTCCCATAGCTTCACATGACCCTGATTTCGGGGGGGGGGGGGGGGGGTTGCTAAGAAGGTGCTACATCTTGCCCAAGGGTGACCTGCAGGCTAGCAGAAGGAAGGAGCATCTTACACCTCCCTTGTGTAGAGATGTACTTCCACCTTGCCACCCATCAATGTACTAATGTTATGAAATGATCTGTATAGTTGGCATGCAAAACAAAGCCTTTCACCATACTTTGGTACATATGACAATAATAATCGTATTATCAATTGTCCATGGTGATGATATATTTTAGACACCTAACATCATAGAACATAGAATAGTACACTGCAGGAATAAGCCCTTCAGCTCACATTGTCTGGGCTGAACAAGATTCCAAATTGAAACACACACATCAAAATGCTGGAGGACTTCAGCATTTCAGGCAGCATCTTTGAAGGGAAATGAACAGTCAATATATTAGGCAGAGACCCTCACGAGCCTTGATGAAAGGTCTTGGTCCAAAACATCCTAATATAAAACATTTAACATTTCCATTGTGGGTGCATGCCCATGATCTGTGCAAGATTTTTTTGTAACATTGTTTAAATAGGAAACACTGATTCCTTAATGTTGTTATAGCCAGGGGAGGTAGAGGGTATAAGTTCCCACTACCCATTAAATATGCTCCCAATGGTTTTGTCTCAAATAGCCTCTGACAACCAAGTCCATCTCCTGGCCTTCACGTGTGGCTTAGCTACTAGGCTCAGTAGAACCATTTCTACTGACAGGAGAAAGGACAAAGACAGATTACTGGCTTTTTTATAACCAGTTGTTTCGGCTGGGTGGGACTCATCAGTCACAGTTGATAGCTCCTCTGGGACAAGGAAACTTCTGACCTCAAACCTCTGTTGGTTTACAGCTATACCGACTCATGGGGAAGGCTTCGGGAGTAAACCCTGAGCAACAACCCAGAGCTGGAGTCCCTAAGGCAGTCTGACATTGAATTCAATGCCGACTGGCAACTACTGCGATGCCACCACTGGTGCCAAACTCTGCTGCTCATTTGAATTCACCAGCTCCATGGAGAAGGGGAGCCTGCTACACGGGCAACAACTTGCTCTCCTTATTGTACTGCCCTGACTTGTCTACCGGCTTGTGTATTACATAGGCAGCTGAGATGGAACATCCATGGCCGGTTCTGAGCAACGGACGTTCTCAAAAATGAAACATTTCAGTGTGAGGTTTTATATCCGGACAGTATTTAGCCAGGGTGTTGATTAAAGACTGAAAAATAAATTAACATAAAATCTGAAACCACTTAGTAGTTCAAACTCATAACAAATTTTTCTCAAAAGGAATGCTTAAATTTCACTCTTCAAAGACAGGGTGCATAAAACGAGCAATGTGGGGCTTAGTTGTTAGTGGTGACACAAGGTACTAATTTATAACACTCTAATGTGAAGGAATAACATATGGAAGAAGTAGCGTCAATTTTTTACATCAAATAGCAATTGTTAAGTATTTTGAATGAAGGTTGGCCAACTGCACAATGGTAAAATTCCTGAGGTAAACACACACAAAATGCTGGAGGAACTCAGCAGGTCAGGCAGCATCTATGGAAAAGAGTAAACAGACGGCCTTTCGGGTCCAGATCCTTCTTACTATCACCTTCTCCAATGCAATTAGGAGATGGAGAATAAATACTGATTTTGCACCATTTCACAAATTCTTTTAAAATGTTTAAAAACACTTACTGTTGTAGTGACAACATAATAGTAATTAAATAAATACAAACAGTGGTGAACAACATAGCTAACGAAGGAAAGTGCTGGCTAACTATGTATGATGAGCTTTGACTCATTAGAGTAGTAATGGGTCTTCTATAGTGTTGTACATTTTAGGGAAAAATCATATTAAATGTTACAGTTGAATTCCCAATGCCCTCTCTCTGTCTCTGCCCCTCTCTTTCTACTCTACACTTTGTTTTCCACTTGTGATTTCAGGGATGATAGAGAGCTACATGATACGATGAGTGAAGGATTTTCCAATGGTCATCACAAAATTAGGACACTCATCAGCTTTCTTCTCCCCTTTTCCAATAACATATACGAAGTTCTCAATCCTGGAAATCACAAGCAACATATCAAACGCTGAACGAACACAGCAGGTCAAGCAGCATCTATGGAGGAGAATAAACAGTTGACATTTCGGGCCGTGACCCTTCATTAGGACCCAGAAATCACCAGGTTGGGCAGCATCTATGGGAGGGGAATAAACAGTTCCCTTCATCAGGCCCGAAACAGTGACTGTTTATTCCCCTCCATAGGTGTTGCATGATCTGCTGAGTTCCTCCAGCATTTTTGTGTCACTCTAGTTCTCGATCCACTCGTTTTGTATTTAACCTTCTCACTATCAGTCTTCTTTCCACCAGTGTGTGCTCCTATAAATCTAGAATTGTTTCGAAATATTTACGTAAATCTGAAAACTACCCTCGCCACCTGGTACATCAATAACTCCCGAACAGCAGCTTCAAAATTTCAGCACAAGACCTTTTTCATGCATCGGTATGTTATTGAGGGCTTGACTGAAAGTCCGACGCATAAATTTCTATAGAATATTTTGTGCTTCAAATGAAACAATTTTTCCTTGAAAGGGAATAATTTATTTCAGTCTTCAAGGGTCATAAATCTAACTTTGGTTGTCTTTAACTACCAGACACAAACTTCTATTTCCACTAGCCCTTTCATTTGCCAGGTAAGATGCATTTTGTCCTCAGCCAAGTTTTCTTCTCTACGTTCCTCCTATCTACTTTTCTGAGAATTTTTTTCTTTTTTACATTTGAACTGATACTTATTTCAAAGTAACTACATTTGAATTATAAAAGACATAATTAATATAGAATTTTTATTTTGTCTCTACTCATTGCTTTGTCCAGCTACAACAATTAGAATGTGTATCATGCTGAGATAGTTAACAGCTTCCTGGTGTTTAATTATTTGAAGAATGAGCCAACATTCTATCACTTTAAGTCAAAATTGACACTCTTATTTGCTTTTTTTCTTTCTTGAGCACTAAGAAAAAGAGCTGTGTGTGTTGTGAAAGATTAATATAGGTATAATTTCGAAGTCAAAACCAAACAAACCTGAATCCATCCTTTTCAGTTTTACGCAATATAAATAAATATATATATATAAAACTATTATTTCATTTTGCTGAAAAGGCCATTTTGTACAAACATATCATTTACTTGAAAGTAACTTGAATAACCTCACTTGAAAATAAAATGCTCACGAGCATCTCAGTAGCTTTTAGAGCTCATTTTATCGGATCTAAATGAAATCTGTATCTGACTGAAACATCACAGGGGAAGATTTCACTCACTATGCATGTTCCAACATGACGCTCTTATTTGTACCGCCATTTGCCTATGAGCTGGAGCAATGATTTTAGCATATCATAAATGATCAGAGGACTATGAAGTCATTGAAAAGAATTATTTATTTATTATTGACATACAGCACAGAGCAGGCCCTTCCGGTCATTCAAGCCGTGCTGCCCATTAATCCCCCCCCCCCCCCCCGATTTAATCCTGACCTAATCACGGGACAATTTACAATGACCAATTAACCTAATTAATTATTAAGACATCTTTGGAATGTAGGAGGAAAGCGGCTCACCAGGACGAAACCCATGTGGTCATGGGGAAAACGTACAAACTCCTTACAGGTAGCAATGGGAACTGAACCCAGGTCGCTGATACTGTAAAGCATCGAGCTAACCACCACATTGCCGTGCTGCTCTAGGATTGTGGAGGAAGAACAAAATGAGCCACTACCATTGAATATTATCTTACCATATATTTCTTTAAAATAATATATATTATAAATTTTACCTGGTTCTGCTCTAATTCTAAATCACTTAATAGGTTGTTTCTCCTCTTGGAGCAGAAGAGGCTGAGGAGGGATCTGACAGAGATATACAAAATTATGAAGAAATAGATAGGGTGGGTAGTAGGAAACTTTTTCCCATGCCAGGGGTATCTAGAAATAGAGGATATTGGTGCAGGGGTAACGGATGATGCAGTTTAGAGGAGATCTGTGGAGAAAAACATTTTTTCCCTGAAGATGCTGGAACCTGGAAGAAAATGAGTGGAGGAGGCAGAAACTCTCACAACCTTTAAGGAAAATCCAGATGAACACTTTAATTATCAAGGCACATTTAGGCTAGAGGTTAAGTGCTAGTAAATAGGACTGGTGATGAGTACTTGATGTTTGGCTTTGGTATTCTGGGCTCAAGAGCCTATTTCTGAATTCTCTGGCTCTATTGCTTTGCACAGACTTTGCCCATAGGCAAATAATATTTTACACAACCAGGGTAACATTCAGAACCTAATCGTGTTAACACTAATGTCTAGAAACCCATCTCCAATTGGTTGTCAATGGATATCTATGGAAAACATAACAAATTCTCCAGATGCTGGAAATCCAGAGCAACACACACAAAATTCTTGAGGAACTTAGCATATCAGGCAACATCCACGGAGGGGAACAAACAGTCGACATTTTGGGCCAAGACCTTTAGTCAGGAACAGATGAAGTGAGGGATAGGGAGGGATGAAGCAAGAAGCTGCAAGGTGATAGGTGGAAGACATGAAGAGCTGAAGAAGAAGAAATCTGATAGGGAAGGACAGTGGACAATAGGAGAAAGGGAGGGAGGAGGGCATCAGAGGGAGATGATGGCATGCTAAGAGAAGGGAAGGTGTAAGAGAAGTCAATGGAAAGAACTTTTAATGTAGAATACCAGCTATACCGTATGGTTGTCAAAAAGGAAGGCAGAGAATTGTGAAGAATAAAATCTTGTTCTAGGCATAGACTTACTCGAGGTAGTGTTTTGCAGTGTGGGCAAAATGGCAGATAGCAGTCTGTGCTGGTCGCAGGTGGCAGAAGTAATTATTCTTAACGAGCAGTGACATTCACACCAAGAAAGCTGTTTGTCTTGACCTCAGTGCTCCAACCCTGCAGGAGACCTTGGTGCCTTGAATGGGTGACATTGTGCTTTCTTCTCCTTTGGCTTGATGCCATACCCTGCTGCCCTTAGGTTTTTTTGAGTGCTCATAATTCTGCCTGAATGTAACAAAAATATCAATAACACATGCAATGAAAAAAATTTGAGAGAGAAAAATGAGGAAAGTGTTGTTGTTTTCCTAGCATTCCATTGAAAAGAACAGATCAAAAACCACATTTAAACAGGTGCACGTAAAAAGTTTCCTTCTTATTGCACTGCATGGATGTAATTAACATACTGAGAAAACCTCTGCACATCTCCCTCTAGAGGTTACCTTTGGAAGTTCTCAAGGAATTTCTGAGGCTAATGGTGTCAACTGTTTAGCTGTGTCTTAAGTCTTGGATTTCCAAGTCCATGTAAAAGTGTATTGTAATGCACCATTTATTTGATATGACCAATATTATAATAATTTTAAAGCTTTAATGGCTATTTTATTCAATTAAGTATGCATTAACAAACTTAGGTGATTTCAGTTTAAATGCCAGGATCTCCATACACAACCCAAACAAACTGATTATTTCACTGCCATCATATAGGATTTGAAGATGTAGAATCTTTGTGGGTAGAGTTAAGAAACTGCAAGGGCTGACAAGGGATGTCAAAGTTAGCATAAAAGCAAAAGAGAGGGCATAAAATATAGCAAAAATTACTGGGGAGTAGGAGAATTGGGAAGCTTTTGAAAACCATTAGAAAGCAACTAAGAAAGCCATAGCAAAAGAAAAGATTAAATATGAAAGTAAACAAGCTAACGATTTAAAAGAGGATACCAAAGTTTCCTTCGGATATATAAGGAGTAAAAGAGAGGTGAGAGTGGACATTGGACCACTGGAAAATGATGCTGGAGAGGTAGTAATAGAGGACAAAGAGATGGCAGATAAACTTAATATTTTGCATCAATCTTCACCATGGAAGACATTTGCAGTATGCCAAAAACTAGAGAGTTTCAGGAGACAGAGGTGAGTGTAGTTGCAATAACTAAGGAGTAGGTGCTTGAGAAGCTAAAAGGTCTGGAGGTATGTTAGTCACCTAGGCCAGATGGACTACACTCCAGGGTTTTGAAAGAAGTGGCTGAAGAGATTGTGGAGGCGTTCATAATGATCTTCCAAGAATGACTAGATTCTGGATAGGTTCCAGAGGACTGGAAAAATGCAAATGTTACTCCATTCTTTAAAAGGGAGTGAGGCAGAAGAAGGAACATTATAGGCCAGTTAGCTTGACTTTAGTAGTTGGGAAGATGTTAGAGCCCATTATTAAGGATGTGGCTTGGAGGCACTTGGAAGCACATGAAAATGGAGGCCAAAGTCAGCATGGTTTACTTAGGGGAAATCTTGTCTGAAATAGCTGTTGGAATTCTTTGAGGAAATAACAGTCAGGATAGACAAAGGAGAGTCAGTGGACATTGTTTACTTGGATTTTCAGAAGCCCTTTGGTAAGGTACCACACAAGGGGCTGCTTAACGAGAGTCCATGGCATTACAGGAAAAATGTCAGCATGGACAGAAGATTGTCTGACTGCCAGGAGGTACAGCATGGGAACAAAGGGGGCTTAATATATTAGGCTACATATGACCAGTGGTGTTCCGCAGGATCAGTATTTGGACAGCTTCTTTTCACATTATATGTCAACAATTTGGACGATGGATTGGTGGCTTTGTGGATGATGCGCCACCAATAACTCACTCTGAGATGTAAAGGTGAGATATCAGCTTTTATTGACTGGAAGAAGGAACCAGCAGTGAGTGACCACCATACTACATCCTGGAGACTGAGAGGCCTGGCCCAGGCTAAGATCGCCTTTATACAGGGGTCTGTGGGAGGAGCCACAGGAGCAGTCAGCAGGGGGCGTGTCCAGACAGGCACACGTAGTTCACCACAGTGGACAAGTTTTCATACGAAACAACATAGATGGAAGGGCCGGTAATGTTAAGGAAGCAGGCAGTCTGCAGAAGGTTGTGCAAAGAAATGGTAGATGAAATTGGTGTAGGGAAGGGCAAGATCATGCACTTTTGTAGAAGGAATACATGTGAGAGTTAATTTTTTAAATGGAAAGAAAATTCAAAAACCAGAGGTGCAAAGGGACTTGAGAGTCCTTGAGCAGTATTCTCTAAAGCTTAACTTGCAAGTTGATTCGGTGGTAAGAAAGGTAGATGTAATTTTGGCATTCATTTTGAGAGAATTAGAATATAAGAGTAAGGATGTAATGCTGAGATTTTATAAGGCATAAGTCAGACCACAACTGGAGTATAGTGAAAAGTTTTGGACCCCTTATCTAATAAAGGAGAGGCCTTGGCATTGGAGAGGGCCTGGGGGATGTTCATAGGAATGATTCTAGGAATGAAAAGGTTAACATATGAGGAACAATTGATGGCTTTGGGCCTGTACACCCCCGAGCTTAGAAGAATGAAGGGGGATCTCACTGAAACCTGTTGAATATTGAAAGGCATCAATAGAATGGATGTGGAGAGGATATTTCCAATAGCAAGTGAGTCTAGGACCCGAGGGTACAATCTCAGTGTAGATGGATGTCCATTTAGAACAGGGTTGAGGAGAAATTTTTTAGCCAAAGGGTGGTGAAGCTGTGGAAATCATTGCCACAGACAGCTGTGGAGGCCAAGTCATTGGGTTTATTTAAAGCAAAGATTGATGTGTTCTTGATTAATAAAGAGATATGGGGAGAAAACAGGAGGATGATGTTGAGAGGAATAATAAGTCAACCATGATGGAATGGTGGAGCAGGCATAATGGGCCAAATGGCATAAATCTACTCCTATGTCTTATGATCTTATGACCTTCACTCCTCTTGCACAGAATGTGGCCATTTTACTATTGTGTATGGGCCAAATGACTACCTTTGATTCCATGGAAAATTTAGTGAATTGACCATCTCTTTCAATGTGCATAATTCTCTCCCATATGTCGATCCAACTCCTTTTTGTAGCCAGTGATGTGTCACAGTTGGAGAAAGTGCAGTGCAGGTGGACGATAAGGTGCAAGGTGATGAGGTAGGCTTTGAGATGGAGAATCCAATTTGTTGTACTAGGAAACTAATTAATGATTTGTGAATTCTAAACCCTAAACTGTAAATTTTTTGTCTCAGTAAACTTGTCATGTTTGTTCAAAATTTTAAATCTGCGCAGGAAACACAGATGCTTGAACACTGACACATTGAGTGAGACATGGTAGGCAGGAGATGGGTAGTCCAAAGGCAAGATGAATAAACAAAAAGAGGAATAATATTTTATGCATTAGGCTTTGCCATAAAGAATAAGCTAGTTTGGCATTTCAGTGATTCGAGATAAGTAAGTTTCTCATTTACTAAGGTGAAACCAACACACAGTGATCATCAGCCTGAGTGCCCCATTCCTGGAAGCACAGACTTAGATACAAACTTTTAAAAAATTCTGCCTTCTGTCCCAGAATGAGACCAACTGATTCTCCTTCAATGTCATGTTGGAAAGGACACATACTCCTGGAAGGGTATAATTGGCAAAGATTAGTTAGTGGCACAATAGTGTAGCAGTTAGCATAACGTTTTGCAGTACCAGCTATAAGATAGGGATTCAATTCCTGCTGCTGTTTGTAAGGAGTTTGTATGTTCTCCCCATGACCACATAGGTTTTCTCCAGGTGCTTCAGTTTTCTCCCACATTCCAAAGGCATATGAACTAGGGTTAGTAAGTTGTAGGCATACTACAAAGGGTGATTGATAAGCTTGTGGCCTAAGGTTGGGTTCAATTTTAGAAAACCTAGCTCATTTATTTTTCACCTCCCCTAGTGTTTCCACCATGTCCTTGTGGACCTCCTTGGATGGTAAGCCCTTGAGACCGAGGTAGCGGATGACTGCACGAAGGCCGATGTTATCCATTTTCAGACAGTGCTTACTTGCAATTTTCAATTATCTGAAACTGAAATATCACAAAAGTTATTAACTTCAAACTTTCTGCATAATCACTCAAAGGGTTCAACTGCACGTGCATGTAACGAGAGCTGTATAGCTCATCTCCTTCTAGCTTGGGCCACAGACTTATCAATCACCCCTGCTGTGGACACTTTCTGGAGGTCCAAGATGCCGACTTCCACAAAGGATCCCTATGCTCCACGACCGCTGGACTAAGTGCGTAAATGTGGGAGGGGACTATGTTGAAAAATAAATGTGCTAGGTTTTCTAAAATTGACTCCTTCTACCTTGGGACACGAACTTATCAATCACCCCTCATATGTTGGCTCCAGAGCATGTTAATACTTGTGGGCTGCACCCAGCACATCCTCGATGTAAGCAACGCTTTTCACTGTGTGCTTCAAAATTTCAATGCTTACATGATGAACTGAGCTGATCTTCAAAATCTTCATCTTTAACGGAAGAAATCGGTACAGTTAACTCTATGGAGTTCTCCTCCTGACGGAAAGTTTGGCTGTCACAACCGACATCCTGTTGCATCAGAGAGACAAGCACAAGACTTAGCTTGTCTCAATCCATAACTGATTAAATTGTGCCCTTGACCATGCATGACATTTGAAAAATGTTCTCATCACCACAACATAATGACTTTCCATGGGAAATGACTTTCAAGGATATGATTGCTCTGGAGAAAGTGCAGATGAGATTCACTATTTATATCCAGACTGGGTTTTTTAGTTATGGAGAGAGTTCAAATAAGATGGGATTGTTTTTATCTGGAGTAAAGGAAACTGAGGAGTGACCTGATAAAAATATATAAAAGCATGAACAACAAAGATAGTGTGGATAGTCAGAATCTTTTCCTAAGGTACTATGATAAACTCATCCTGCATACTGTTCATACATTTGGTACATTTCATACATTCATTACCCCAGTACATTGAAGTAGTACATGGTAAAATACCAAAGCGCTGAATAAAGTGTGACAGTTTAGAGAGTATGCAGTTGCAGGTTGACAATAAGGTGCAGGCCAAATGAGGTCAAGAGCCCATCTGATTGTACTAGGGAGAATTGTTCAATAATCTTATAACAGTGGGATAAAAGCTGTCCTTGAACCTGAGGTAAAAAAACACGAAATGCTGGCAGAACTCAGCAGGCCAGACAGCGTCTATGGCAGGAGGTAATAACGACGTTTCGGGCTGAAACCCTTCAGCAGGAGGGTGAACCTGAGGTACATGCTTTCAGACGTTTCTATCTTTCAGTGTGATGGGTGGGGGTGGGGGGTAGAAGAGAAATTGTCCAGGGTCGATGGGATTTTTGATTATGTTGGCTGCTTTAATGAGGCAGTGATAGTGCAGATAGAGTGCATGGACGGGAGTTTGGTTTCCATGATGCACTACACTATGTCCACAATTCCCTGCAGTTACATCCCAATAACAATGAGTTAAAGTACAGGAAGGAGATGGACAGCCTAATGGCACTTAAACTGATCGTTATTCAGATGTGACTCACTACAGTGCAATGGAGCTGACAGTCATGAACATGGAGCAGCGTTAGGGACTGGGAAATTAGACATGTGAGGTACTAATGTTGAGAATAATTGTGGTGGAAATATTGCTATTCTTTTTTCTGATTGTGATCTCAGATAGTCGAAGATCCAGCTGCAAAGGAAAGTGTTGAATACCAGGTCTAGGAATTTGGAGAGGAGTTTGCTTGGAATTATAGTATTGAGGGTTGAGCCAGTCAATAAACAATAGTTTAACCTAGCTATCTTTGCTGTACAGACACTCCAGAGATGAAGGTAGAGCTAGGGAGATTGTGTCAACCACAGATCTGTTTCAGCAATTGCAGTGGGTCAAGGCTGGCTAGGAGGCTGGAGTTAATATGTGCCATGACTTCTGAAGCTCTTCACGATGATAAATGTCAGAGCCACTGGATAGGAGTGATTAAAACACATTACCTTTTCATTTCTCAGTTACAGTTATAATGGTCTTCATAAACCTCAGACTAAAGTAGTGATAGGTTAAAAATGTCTGAAAATACCATGCCAGTTGATCTATACAAGATCTAAGGACATGGCCAGGGACAGAATCCAGGCCAAATACTTTCCTTAGGTATACTTTCTAGAAGACTGACCTTCCATCCACAATGGTGATTGTGGTTTTAGGTGCATTGGGATGGGTGATAACATTCCAATTCCCTTCTGTTCAAAACATGCATAGAATGCACCAAGCTCATAGCAATGAGATGCACGTTTGTCTGACTTTGTCTGTAACCCATTACACCAGATCAGCCGTGCCACAACTGATGACTGGTCTAGAAGAAGATTTTGGATTGAATGCTGTTGTCCTACACATCAATAAGGAATGGATCTCCATGCTCATCCATGGTTTCTGGCTTGTCCTCTTCAGTGCACAGTCTTCTATACACTTGCTAATAAAATCTGTGACAGTGGTTACATAATCATCTCGGCTAGCTGCTGAGAATTTGAACATGAATCATACTAGTGATTCAAACCAGTCGCATAGAATCACATCTATTTCCTCAGACTGGTCGACCAGCACAGTACAGCTTTCTATACTGGATCCACAAGGTTCAGCTTCTGTTTGTAAGGAGAGAGGAGCACAGCCTGGAGGGCTCATTTACTTAAGTGTGGTTGAGGGTGGGTCAATAGGCATCATTGATAGTCACAGAGCAAAGAAAAAGACTTTTTTGAAGCTTCTACTTGAGAGAAGCAAGGGTTAAAAATTAATATGTCTCTCTTACTGTCCCCTCCATTGGAGTTCTGACCATCTTGTCCTCCAGGCTTGCCCAAGAACTGCCCTCTGGTTAAACTGTTATGCCTTTTCCCTCAAACCCACCTGTCCCATCATGCTGGGCTCAGTGCAGGACCCATTGCCTTTCTGTCCCACCTTACTTTAAGTGTATGGGCTATGACCATAATGAAAATAAGTTTTAACTGATCAAATATGAGGACTCTGAATAACTCCAAATGGCAGGTGATGAGTTCAGATAAGTGATACTCATATATCCACCCAATGAAATCAGTCTTCCAAAAAATAAACCCTGTTCTAGTAATATGTAACTATTTTTAGAGGATATTAAATCAAGCAGAATCAACTACAAGCTAAATTACAATGTAAGTAACAGTTTGTAATTCCAAGGAGTAATTTGGAATTGTACTTATTTAGGAATTTATTAACAAATTTCCAACAGTCGATCAATAATGGCAAACTAACTTGACTTTCCATAAGACCTAGGAGCATAAGCAGGCCATTTCGCCTATTAAGTCTGCTCCACCATTCAATCGTGGCTGTTCCTTTTTACCCTCCTTAACCCCATGTCCTGGCCTTCTCCCCATAACCTTTGGTGCTCTGTCCAATTAAGAACCTATCAATTTTTGCCTAAAAATACACCCAACAAAATAGCCTCCACAGCTGCTTCTGGTAACAAATTCCATAAATTTACAACCCTCTAGCTAAATAAATTTCTCCGCATATCTGTTGTAAATGGATGCCCCTCTATCCTGAGGCTGTGGCCCCTTGTCCTAGACTCCTCCACCATGGAAAACATCCTTTCCACATCTATTCTGTCTAGGCCTTTCAACCTTCTAAAGGTCTCAATGAGATCCCCTCGCATCCTTCTAAATTCCAGCAATTACGGACCCAGAACCATCGAATGTTCCTTATATAACTCTTTCATTCCCAGAATCATACCTGTGAACCTCCTCCGAACCCTCTCCAATGGCTGCATATCTTTACTTAGATGAGGAGCCCAAAACTGTTCACAATACTCAAGGTGAGACCTCACCAGTGCCTTATAAAGCCTCAGCATCACATCCTTGCTCTTGTATTCTAGACCTCTTGAAATGAATGCCAAAATGGCATTTGCCTTCCTCACCACTGACTCTCTCTGTAAGTTAACCTTTAGGAGGTTCTGCACAAGGACTCCCAAGTTCCTCTGTATCTCAGGTTTTTGGATTATCTCCATTTGGAAAATAGCCTGCACATTTACCACTACCATCAACGTGCATGACTATGCATTTTCCAACATTGTATTTCATTTGCCACTTTCTTGCCTTCATCCTAACCATTTAAGTCCTTCTGCAGCCTACCTGTTTCTACAACACTACTTGCCTCTCCACCAATCTTTGTATCATCTGCAAACTTGACAACAATGCCACCTATTCCATCAACTAAATCATTGATATACAACATAAAAAGCAGTGGTCCCAACACCGACACTTGCAGAACACCACTAGTCATTGGCAGCCAACCAGAGAAGGATCCTTTTATTCCCACTTGCTGCCTCCCACCAATCAGCCAATGCTCTAACCATGCTAGTAACTTTCCTGTAAAACCATGGGCTCTTAACTTGGTAAGCAGCCTCATGTATGGCACTTTGTCAACAGCCTTCTGAAAATCCAAATATACAACATCCACTGCATCCCCTTTACTGTACTCACTGCATCCACTTTACTGTACTCACTGCATCCACTTTACTGTACTGCATCACTGTATCCTACTTGTAATCTCTTCAGAAAATTCCAACAGGTTCATCAGGCAAGTTTTCCCTTAAGGAAACCATGCTGACTTTGTCCTATCTTGTCCTGGGTCACCAAGCACTCCATCACCCCATCCTTAACAATTGACTCCAACATCTTCCCAACCACTGAGGTCAGGCTAACTGGCCTATTATTTCCTTTCTGCTACCTTTCACCTTTAAGCGCAGAGTGATATTTGCAATTTTCCAGTCTTCTGGCACCATGCCAGAGTCCAATGATTTTTGAAAATTCATTTCTAATGCCTCCATTGTCTCTAGCCTTACCTCTTTCAGAGCACTAGGGTGCAGTTCACCTGATCCGGGTGACTTAAGTACCCTTAGATCTTTTTAGCTTTTTCGCACCTTTTCCCTTGTAATAGTAACTGTACTCAGTTCGCTTTCCTCACACCCTTCAACTGCTAGTGTCTTCCACAGTGAAAACTGATGCAAAATACTCACTTAGTTCATCTGCCATCTCCTTGATCCACAATATTATTTCTCCTGCTTCATTTTCCAGCAGTCCACTCTAGATCTCCCTTTGATGTTTTACATTATTGAAAATGCTTTTACTCTCCACTTAGACATTGTTTGCTAGCTCCTTTCATATTTCATCTTTTCCCTCCTAATGATTCTTTTAGTTGATCTTTGTAGTTTTTTTTAAAAAACCTCCCAATCCTCTATCTTTGTTGTATGCCCTCTTTTTTGTTGTTACATTAGCTTTAACTTCCCTTGTCAGCCACTGCTGTATTATTTTGCCTTTGAGTATTTCTCCATTTTTGGAATACGCATGTCCTGCACCTTCCTCATTTTCCCTGAACTGCACTCCATTGCTGCTCTGCTGACATTCCTGCCAGCATCTCCTTCCAGTTTACTTTGGCCAGCTTCCCTCTCATGCCACTGTAATTTCCTTTACTCCTTTGAAATACTGCTATGTCAGACTTTACTTTCTCCCTATCAAATTTCAAGTTGAACTCAATCATATTGTGATCCCTACCTCCTAAGGGTTCTTTGATTTTAAGCTCCTTAATCGCCTCCCAATCAAGTATAGCTGATTCACTAGTAAGCTCAAAGAAAAGCTGCTCTAAAAACAACATCTCAAAGGCATCCAACAAACTTATTCTTGAAATCCATTACCAACCTAATTTTCCAAATTGACTTGTATGACTATTATAACACTGCACTTTTGACATGCTTTTTACTTCCTATTGTAATCTGCAGTCTACATCCCAGCTTCTTTCCTGGGGACATAATAGATAACTTAAATTGTGGAACAAATAATCTGATGATCCAGAAAGCACTGCTCGGGGTTCCACGTGACAAAGTTTCAATGCAATTTAAAGTATAAACTATAATATTGTAAATAGTCATGGATTTTCAACTAAGTGCCCTGAGATTTGGCTGTCTGCAATAAGATGAATCTCAAGGTTGCATACTGTATATACTTGATAATCAATGTACTTTTAACGTTTTAAATTGGTTTCAATGGGCTGAATGGCCATTTTAACGTGCATCCTGAAGCAATTCAAATTCCAAATGTAATTCTAATGCATTGTATCCTTATTTGACAAAGGCTTATTTCATATCATGCTTTATTTATTGTATAACTTACTACACAATAATTAAAACAACTCAAAAGTTTCATGTTCTTTCAATCATTGGTTCCTTCTCATGGGCTCAGATTGATTTCTATAAGGCAATGCTGTTCTTCATGATACAGAAACTGTATTGCTTTTTGGTAATTTGCCCTTGAACTGCAGGATGACATGAAGGTTAACAATTATCTCTAATGCAGTTATTTACATTCTGGATTAAAGGTAATCTTTAACTTAGATTGTTGAAACATCAACACACAGTGGGTGCATTTTAGGAACAAAATAATGTACAATTAAATGGAATACACAAAGTAAAACTCGCTAAATTTGCCAACATGCATGCACTTCTACACCGTAAAGAATTTTGTCATAATTTTCATGAACAAATCTTTTTATTTCATTCTTGCTCTTGTTTTTGAAAGCTTTCTCTTCTGGATTTAATCAGAATTTAAAATGTTCTGGAGGTTTGCAACAAAGACTGGATATTAATCATTAAAATTTAATTTCTGTGTGACAGCCAACTAAAGGAGCTGTCTGGGTTTTGTGATCAGTGGTAATCAATGGAAGAGAGCAGCCTGCAAAAAAAATGCATCGGGTTATGCAGCAGTAATTTCCCCATATGTTTAGACACATTTCTACACGTTGGGGATGGGTGTCCAGGAACAGAGAAAATCAAACAGGTTAATCAGCCAGCATACTGAAGAACTCCCTTGAACAATAAATCAGAAGTAGGAAGCAAAGCCCACGATGAACTTGTTAAGATCATAAGACATGGGAGCAGAATTAGGCTACTCGACTCATCGAGTCTGCTTCATCATTCAATCATGACTGATTTATAATCTCTCACATCCCCATTCTCCTGCCTTCTCCCCATAAGCTTTGATGTCTTGGTAAACTTGAACCTCTGCTTTAATGAATTAGCCTCCACAGCCATCTCTCAAAACGAATCCCACAGATTCATCATGCTCTGGCTAAAGAAATTCCACCTCGTCTTTGTTCTAACCTATTGCCATCCTGAGGCTGTGCCCTCTGGCCCAAGACACCCTGAATGTAAATATTTAAGAGAAGAACAATATAAAGATGTAGCAAACAAAAATGTTTATCATCTTGGCTGAATTATCACAAATTTTAAACATATTAAGTCTTTAGAATTTATCTGCATAGAAGAAATGACACTGCATATTTATAAAAAATGTATTTAGAGCTAGAGATATTGCTTCAAGGTAATCATAACTTGATACCTTGTTATTCAAAACTTATTCAACAAGCAGTAACATTTCAATGGCTTTTACATGAGAGTACAGTACTCCAAAAAAGTTAGTGTTCGCTCACCGCTGAGTCTGCATTGTTTGCATCTGTGAAGGTTACAACAAGGCACCTAGTGGAGGATTAAAGTATTACTGGGAAATCTAATTGTGCATCTGAGGGCATCAGAAGTTGCTAACTTTACGTGACAGTATTGCCATCGTATAACCTCAGATTCAGGGCCAATGAGTTGAGGTACTTGTAAAGAGGCTTTTGGGTCATGCAGGAAGTAATACACGCTTACAGAAACACAATCTAGATTTTTTAATAGATATTCTAGCTAGCGTTAAATAATCAAAGCAATAAGCGATTTCTGGTCCACGGAAACCAATTGTGTAGAAGACCTAGTCTGTAATTGACTAACAGGAGGCATCGCTGTTCCTTCAGATGTCTGTAATTCTTAAATAAACTATTCCGCATCAGTGATTTTAATAGTCTTCACAAAGTAACTAAATTTAGTTTTACAGGTATTATGAACACTTGAGATTCACGAGGCCAACTTAAAGTCAAGGCAATTGAATCATCCACCCTAACGATAATCATAAAAGGAAGCCATCTTAAATGTTTGAGTTAAATGGTTCCACGATTTATATAATATTTTAATACCTGCCTGTATTACAGTAGTGGCAACAAATCATTCGCTTCTGGGATGTGGAATATTACAATTTAACTTTAATGTATCTTCTGCGCTTGCCTGTATATAAATTTGTTTGATTCTTTCGCTTACTCTTGATTGACGCAGCTATTTTGGCTAAACCCCAAGGTCTCAAAACGTAGCGTCAACACTTTCAATTGCCAGATGCACTCAGTAGCTCAGAGAAGGCGCAGATCGAACGCTGTTTTGCTATCACAGCACGCACACCTGAATTTGACAAAATGGTTGCAATTTGATCATTAAGATCGGATACCGCTAAATTAAAAAAAAAAGCCGTGCAAATAACATTCAAGGAATATTTTACAAACCCAAGGATCGACGGACTTCGGAGCACCGAAGTCGAGCTGCATTACCTAAGAGCGCTAAGTGAGACAGAAAAGTTTGCGATTCTTTGCGGTACCAGTTCTGTGGGACTGAGCAGGATTAATACAGTTGAACTCTGTTTTCGCAACAAAGCGACAGGCAAATCTGGACTTTGCATTACGTTGCAAGTGAGTATTTGTGGAATTAACGATAAAGTGAACACTACTGGGGGAAAAAAAAAACTTGCTGTTGAGCTTCGGCACGACCTCCCAGAAATGTTACTGCTCTCGCTCCCACATGTTGCAAGCCCCGTTCTCCAGTCCCCGGAAAGAGTTTACTCCGCTTCAGTTGGCGAATCCAAACACTTGTTGTTTGTGACAGCGGATCGTGTTTACTATTTGCCTGTTATGGCCGCTTCTGAGTAATTGTTACTTAAAACTAACCGACAGAAATTGAATTGCAGGATCAGCCTTGGACAACATATCTGGGAAACCGCGGCGTTCTACCGGGTCGGGCAGAAATGAGTTTCGCCCCTGCGTTTACCAATTAAAACAAGAATCGACTGTCATTGAACTTCTGCTAGGATTGCAACGGGGACGTTGTGTGCAATTGAAGCCACAAAGCTGCCTATCCCCGAATCCAGCCTCTCTTAAAAGTATTTCGCCAGTAATTCGAAAACTGAAAGCAGACGAATATATACGATTTGCAGTGCAAATAACGTGTCACGGCTGAGAGAAGGCGGAGTTAATATATGGGATCGTACACTATTGACGTGAAATGAAAGAATTTAACACATTATCTGGCTATACGTGGGGGAAGAAAAAAAGTAAAGCTGGCAGCTCCCGCTGATTGCATTAAAACTGCATGTAGTCTCGTATTTTTGAGAGCTATGAAATACTCATTAAATACGCTGGAGAGAGGAAAATGTATCAAGTAACGGGATTTTGAAAATTGCTACTTTGTTTTTTGTGTAGTCCTCCTAATTGCTTTCCTCTATATGTATTTTGGAATTGAACATTGTGTTTGCATTTTAACAGAGAGAAAGAAAACAAGGGAAGAGCGTAACTTTGCAATCATATACATTTATAAACACAAACCCGCAGAGAGATAAGAGGACACAATGGAGACCGAGCACCGCTACGGCAATTACACTGCGGGACCCTCGGAAGCAGCGAGCATGCAGCGGCAGGGGGCGGTGTTCCAGAGCGTGTTCCACACGGCGTGCGCGCTCGACGATGAGCGGGAACGCGGCGGCCAGGAGGCGGCGGCGCCGCCGACAGCGACTGGAGCGCGCGAAGCCGGCGGCGGCAGCGGCGGCGACTTTGGCGCCTTTTGCGAGGACGCCACGTGCCGCCAGAGCGGCGCCATCTTGAGCGAGGAGGAGGAGGGGGAGGCGGCCGCCGCT
This sequence comes from Hypanus sabinus, assembly GCF_030144855.1. NCBI lineage: Eukaryota > Metazoa > Chordata > Chondrichthyes > Myliobatiformes > Dasyatidae > Hypanus > Hypanus sabinus. The sequence continues at coordinate 20,768,422 of NC_082713.1, read as the reverse complement.
CCCGCCCGCGGGGCACGGCCGTTCGTTGTCCGTACGCTCTTCAGCGCCTGTCCGCAACGCGACAAGAACCGCGGCTATCACGGTGACTTCCAGGACCGGGAACTGGCGAGCGTTTACTCGCCCGACGCCGAGTTCAGCGGCAGTTGCTCGTACTCATTGACCAGCGACACCGCCCGGGAGCTTTGCAAAGCCGTGTCGGTGTCCATGGGCCTCAATGTGGACAGCAACGAGCTGGGCGAACTGCAGTCGTCCTACGGCGGTTCTGGCAAGAGGGACTGCATGTTCGCTTTCCCGGAGGCCAACAGCATCGACGCTGTATCCGATCAGCCGAGCCCCGGGTCTCACAGCCGGAGGCTGGCCGGTAGGTTGGAGGCGGCGGCGCCGCTGAGCCAAGCAGAAGCCGACTACGAGGTGATCCCGCCGCGCCGGGAGGCGACCCGAGGCGGGCTGCTAGAGGACTCGGGCGGCTGTGTGGCCCGGGTGACCGGCGACAAGCCGATGGGCAACAACGGGCAGGCGGGTGAGCTCCCCGAGAAAGACCACAAGCAGTGCCCCCACGCCAGGGTATTGGTGACCAACTACGGCCTCGGCCCTCCTCCCTCGGAAGAGGGCACCCTGTACAACCTTCCGGACAGGGCCGGCTTCGGTGGGGGCAACGACCACTGCGTTCTGAACGGTGGCGACTGCGACGTCCATATCCCGGGTTTCACTATTAAAGTCGAAGAGTCAGACGCCCCGGACGGCCGCGAAGTTTTCGGAGCCCAGTGCAGGTACTCGGACTGCTCCGGCCACCCACTTTACGGCTCCCCGTCGTCCTGGCGTTATGTGGAGAAAGTGGGCTTGGAGAATGATTACGGCGGATGCCCCGAATATCCCGGGAACACGATGGCTGTTCGAGAGGACGCTGTTACCTCCGAGTCGTGGTACTCCACTGGGATGCTGGATCGAGGACCGCACCAATCCTCTTGCCACATTAAAAGCGAAATGGATAATTGGATCGATGGATACTATAATATACGGTAAGCCTTAAGTCAATTAATTTGCAGCGATGTGGGGCATGCTAATTTGTTGTTCGAGCTCGTGAAGGTTTGGATTGCAATTACTTCAATATTTGAAAGTGGTTAATAAAACGTTTGCTTAGCTATAGTGTGCAGGTAGAGTCTTACAACGTATTTAAAAAGTTTGATATGGCGTTCTGATACTTTTCGTTGATGATTAATTAGTGTATTTCATAGGTTTTTAATTCTACCGTGTTCAAATAATGGCCGATTAATGCAGAAAACGTTAAGTGTTTTCATTTTGGTAGGAAGACCAAGAGAAGGAGTGCGTACTGACAAGGGATACAGCGCCGTGTTGTCGCGACTGTGCCTTTCTGCTGACCTTGGTTTGATCGTGACCATTTGGTTCAGTCTGGTGTGTAGTTTGTATGTTCCTCTTGAGAACAGCGTGGTTTCCCTTAGTGGTCTGGTATTTTCTCAAGGCGGTGCTATTGCTGGGTTAATTATCCCAAGTACCGGACAAATTATTTGGAGAACAAAGGCGATTGATGAGCATGTGAAAAAGAACATGGGTTACCGGGTAACAAGTCGGGAAGTAGATGAGAATACTCTGTCATGCAGGCATTAAGTATACTGAGTTTTATTTAGAGTACAAGGACGTGATGCTAAGCATTTTAATAAAACACTAATTTGGATGGGATATTTTGTTCAGTTGTCACCACACATTCGGGAAAGATGTAAAGCCTTTGGAAGGGTGGAAAAGAGGCTTGTTACAATGATACCAGGCATTGCTAGAATTTAAGTGTCAAGTATGAAGTGGATAATCGGCACTTAGAGTCCCAGAAAAGAGCAGCACAGAAACGGGTCGTTCGGCCCATCAAGTCCGTGCCACCGACCTGTATCGGGATCATAGCCCTCCGTACGCTACTATATATGTACCTTTTCAATCATTCTCACGAACATTTGAAATCGAGCTTGCGTGCACCACTTGCGCTGGCAGCTCGTTCCACACAAGATCATCTGAGAGAAGTTTCTCCTCATGTTCCCCTAAACATTTGACCTTTCTTGTTCATGGAACAGGAGGTTTCTAAGGTATTTGTTAGAGGTATTTAAAATAATGTACTGTAGAGGAAACTGTACTCGTTGTTGGATGGCTCAAGACCTAGAGAAAGACAATGAGGCTGAGTGGCAGCAGAAGGAAAATGCTTTTATGCTGCAAATGGTCGGTTAGAATCTGGAAAACGGTGTCGGGGAGCTTTGGAGGCAGATTCTATTGTGTTCAAATGGAGCAGGATTAAAACTTCCCTGCCGAAGGGTTTCAGCCCGAAACATCGACTATACTCGTTTCCTAGATGCTGCCTGGCTTGATGAGTTCCTCCAGCATTTTGTGTTGCTAGGATTTTCTGTATTTGCAGATTTTGTCTTGTTTAGGATTCGAGCTTGAAAGGGAAAAACATGCAGGTTGCGGAAGAGGGGTAACTACTTGGATTGCACTTACATAAATATACCTTCCATTTTAAGGGTTTTTAGAACCCCACTCTATGTTGTAAAACCTGATGATTTTATGTTATTGATTCTTTTGAGGCTATGTAGGGTAACTACTCTAGGGTGCCCAGTTAGAGTAGAAATTTCTTTAATATTGCTTGCTGATTGTATTGTAAGTGACTGCAGTTGTTACATACAATCATTTATTTGTATGAAGAAATTACTCTGGTTTATTGGGAGAAATTCCTGCAATTTCTGTCTTCCTTTTGTTTTTTAAGAATACTCTGCATTAATGGATTTCTATGAGGTACAGACCAGACTGTAAGACTTGTGCCCCATCCTACCTACAAGTCAATTGTTGAAAATATTTCCATTACTATTTACTGTGAAAGCTATCAAAAATATTTTGCTCTGAACATATAATTAGGAATTTAAGATGAAGTGAGATATGTTTTACTTGACAAAGCAAATGTTTCCGTTTGATTGTAAGAATGTACAGTAATAGTGAAGTAGGCTATCTACAGACTTGGTGTCTTTTGTGTACTTATTCTACCATATGATTTTTTTTCCATTAAAATTTATGAAACAACATTCACAAGCAAGTGCTGGGACTACCTAACCTGACTTTGAATCATAGCAAAAACAAATGCAGCATAAAGTGAATATTTTCTTGCTTTGTAATTAAATTCTTGTCGCTGTCTGTAAGGAGTTGGTACTTTCTCCTGTGACAGTGTGAGTTTCCTTTGGTGCTCCAGTTTCTTCTCTCAGTCGAAATGCGTACCAGTTAGCAAGTTAATTGGTCATTTTAAACTATCCCTCGAAAAGGTTGGGTGGCACAGCTCGGATGGCTATTCTGCTGTATATCAATAAATTAATTAACTTCCAAAGCTTTATTAATTAGTAGAAAGGAAAGGCAACTATTTTAGGCTTCAGTTCTGATGAAAAACTGAAGTTCCATTTTTTTCAAAAAAGTTCAATATTCATGTGGAAAAGTTAGAGAATTTATTTAAAGCACTGGGACCTTCATTTTACAGATGTAACAGGTTCTTGTTATGTACTTCAGGTTGAGGATTTTATATTTCAAGATTCTAGTTCCCTTACTAGCATTTGTACACTGTGAAATAGACTAATAATTGAAATGTTAGTAAACTGATGGCAGATTAGAATGATTAAGCTATTGTTTTCCATAATTATCTGCAAAAATACATAATTAATTTTGAAAGGCCTGGCTAGAGTAGATGTGTAGCGGATGTTTTCTATGTGGAGGGGGAGACTAGGACAAAAAGGCACAGCCTCAATTCAAGGATGTTCCTTTAGAACAGAGAGAAGGAGTTTTTTTAGCTAGAGGGTGGTGAATCTGAGATTCATTGCCACAAACAGCTGTGGAGGCCAAATCGTTGAGTATATAGGCAGTCCACAAGTTACAAATATCTGACTTATGAACAACTCGTAATTAGAAACAGCCTGCCATAAAGCCTATTATATTAAAAATTCATCAGCGTCTGCCATTTTCAGTCTGATCACGTTGCCGTTTACACTGTGTTGAGTGTGTAGCTTTGTATTTGGCTTAAATTTTTCTTAGCAAGGTTCACCCTGACCCTCCTTTTCCCATCAGCACCATTTAACCTGTCTCAGTGCAGGTGGATTTTAGGACCCAGGGTAGCGCAGGACCTGCTGCCCACCGCTGCACTGAATCCGCAGTGTTTCTTTTCCGTTGACAGAAAATGATCGCGATTGAAAATAAGTGGAAATAATAAAGCGATTGGAAAGAGGTGAAATGCCATCGGTCATTGGAAAAGCGTTAGGTTGCAGTCGGTCAACAATCAGAACATTTTTAAAAGATGAAGGATAAAGTGAGAATAGTGGAGCATGTGAAAGGCCCTGCCCCAATGAAAGCTTCAATTATTACTAAGCAACACAGCGGTTTAATTATTGAAATACATATGTTTCTTAAATGTTTTATGTGCATAGAAAAGCAAAATATATACTACATACTAAGACAAACGTTTGACTAACTGACCCTAAATAATACTGGATGTACTTGTTCTGACTTATGTACAAATCCGACTTAAAGACGGACTCAGGAATGGAATTCGTTCATAACCTGGGGACTGCCTGTATTTAATGCAGAGGTTAGTTCTTGATCAGGAAGGGTGTCAAAGGTTGACATTCTGAAGTATGTAGTGTGTGTCAGTTAACTATGCAGGAGATATGTAGATGAGCATCAATTTTCATGCAATCCTTGATAAAAAGGATTACTGCTGTTACGAACCCCGTAACTGGGTTACTTACCAGCAAAGAGAGATGTCCGTTGGAGTCTGATGGTACTATTTTTAACAGTATTTATTAGTAAAAATACACAAAAATAATATCAATGCAAATATACAGATAATATATGTCGTCAATACTAAACCTAAAAGTGCGGGTATAATAATAGTCAATAAGAAATAAGCTCTATTGTTGTCTAGGGGATAATGAATTGTCCGATGGAAATATAAAGTTTGCTGCCGTTCACACAGGCTGCCGTTATTTGTTTGTCGCTGTGTTGCAATTGTTGGAGAGAGAAAGAGAAAAACTTGCCAACTTTCCTTTATGATTTCAATCCGCCAGGTGTCTCGTTGTCATGGCCGTTCAAGTGTGACCTCTCCTTTAGCTAAACTGTTTTTCCGTGGTGAGCCCGCCACCCAGGCAAGGGAGGACACACACGAGCTCTCACCGGCTTTCGCTATAAAATGCTGTCAGTGGATTTCTAGCGTTTCTCCTGGTGTGTCTGAGGGGTGTTCCCCAGACCCGTCTTTTATCCTCACTCATGGGGTCTCAGATGTCAATCAGGTTGGGATGATGCAATCCCTCAACCAGACCACTCTGGTTGTCCCCTGAGGGGTTTCAATGAATAGTACAGTACTCAATACACAATTCCTTCTCCAAGAGACAATGGCAGTAATCAGTGGTTCCGTTCCGCTTATGTCATGAGACATTCCACCTGGTTGTGTATTCTGTGTGTCTTTCTCTCTCATTTCCAGGGTCTCAGACCCGAAATAATAGCGATCTTGCGATTCTCAAAAAGGAGGGGGTGACTTTGTACCCTTTGGCCCCTCAGAGATGCTCCGCATTCTTAACGCTGCAAATTCTCAAGGTTGAACAGCTTTAGTAGAGAGAAAAAGCTCAGTCATTGGTTGACCTTTCATAAATCAATGTGTTGACTTTAAAGTTGAAGTTTTGTTTCTTTCTACTGGTGCAGCCTGACCTGAAAAATTCCAACACTTACTGTTCTGTATTTAAAATTTACTGTGAGTACCACTTGCTATAGATATAGGAGAACCAGTGGAATAAGATACTGGATGAAAGATTATTATAGAAATTTAAAACATGGTATAGGAGATAACATTGGTGTGAATAGGAAGTTGGCTGACAAATAGCAATTGGTATAAATGGGCTAATCATAGAAAAAAATCACAAAGGGTCTTCAACCTGAAATGTTAAGTTTCTCTTCGCAACTCTGCCTAGCCTAAGATTTTGCAGCATTTTATGATTTAATTGTAACTGGATTTATTTATGGCTAGCAAGATAAAATAGTGCTGGATATCAACTATTTGGTTTATGCAGATAACTTGGATGAAGTTATTAAATTTGTGAATGACGAAAAGTCATTTATGAAGAACCAACAAAAGAATGTAGGTAGTTTAGTTGATGGACAGTTATGTTGCAAATGCACTGTAATGTAGGAAACATAAGTATTTTTTAAATTTTAAATTCTGAAAGATTATTAGAACTAAAATGCAGGGGGACCTGGGTGTCTTAGTGCATGAGTCAAGCAAGCCTGGTATGAAGATATTGCAAGTATTTGGAAAGCTGACAGTGGTGTGTCATATTGCTAGAAGAATTTTTTTTTATTATTATTAAATTTTTTTATTAGTTTTTCAAAACATTTTACAAATTAAAAACCCCAAATCCCAATGAGGAACATTAAAACAGTGCAAAATTAAGCATACAATAACAATATGCTACAAAGGAAGAGAATTTAGCAAAAAAAAAAGCACCTGAATTAAAGACAAGTAAGCTTAGTGTCCTCCCCAAGCCCCACAACACAAGAAAAAACAACAGCAACTCCAGACCAACCACAACACAATAAAGAGAGTATAAGTCAGGACAGCCAAACTCCCAGACTGTGAATACACTCAGCAACAGTGGGTAATAATGCCTTCTGCCAGGAAAAAAAGGAGCTGAAAGCAAGGGACCGAAAAGAAAAAAAAACCCTAGTCAAGAGGAAGGTTATGAAAGTACTCGATAAAAGGTCCCCAGACCTTATGGAACTTTAGATCCGAATTGAGAACTGAATAATGAATTTTTTCAAGGTCCAAACAGGCCATGATGTCGTTAAGTCATTGAGCATGAGTGGGCGGGGCAACATCTCTCCGTCTGAGGAGGATCAAGCTTCTAGCCAGGAGAGAAGCAAAGGATAATATTCTGCATTTGGTCGGACCCAGACATAAATCTGTCTCGCCCCAAAAACCGAACAGAGCAATTAAGGGGTCTGGTTCTAGGTGCTGATTCAGAATACACGATAACGTAGTGAAGACATCTTTCCAGAATTTCTCCAAGCTAGGACAGAACCAGTACATATGGATAAGAGAGGCCACGCCCCTCTTGCATTTATCACAGAGCGGACTAACGCTAGGGTAGAATCAAGATAGTTTAGATTTAGACAAATGGGCTCTATGAACAATCTTAAACTGTAAAAGGCAGTGGCGAGCACAAAGAGAGGTTGAGTTAACCGATTTGTGAAGTGAATCCCAGCTCTGCTCAGATAAGGAGATATTTAAACCCTGCTCCCAGGCCATTTTGATTTTATCCATGGGGGCCCATCGTAAGGCTGCTAGTTTATCTCAGATAATTGATATTAAGCCTTTACCTAGTGGATTCATGGAAAGAAATAGGTCCATAGCATTTTTCGCAGGCATTTCAGGGAAGTTAGGAATTAAATGAGCAATAAAGTGTCGGATTTGGAGATATCTGAAAAAATGAGCATTGGGCAGATTGAACTTAACAGAGAGCTGCTGAAAAGAAGCGAAACGATTATCAATGAAAAGATCTTCAAAATGTCTAATGCCCTTCCTATACCAAACCTGGAATGCTGAATCATATGTAGTAGGTAAAAAAAAAAGGTGATTATGAGCAATAGGGCTGGAAACGGAAAACCCCTGGAAACCATAGCATTTCCTGATCTGAGCCCATATACGCAAAGTGTGTCTAACAAGAGGATTAGCTATTGATCTGGACAGACTACTAGGGAGTGCAGAGCCAAGAAGTGCAGAGATAGATAATTCTTTAGTGGAGCTCAGCTCCATTGCCACCCAGTTAGGGCACTCGGGTTGGCCATGGAAGAAAGACCAGAAGGTAGCACAACATATATTAGCTGCCCAATAATATAAACGAAAGTTAGGTAAAGCCATGCCACCCTCTTTTTTAGATTTTTGGAGATGGATTTTATTAATTCTAGCGTGCTTATTCTGCCACAGATATGACAAAATAATAGAGTCTAAGGAATCAAAAAAAGATTTAGGAATAAAAATTGGGATAGATTGAAATAGGTATAAAAATTTGGGGAGAACATACATTTTAACAACATTAATACGACCTACCAAAGACATAGATAGAGGTGACCATTGTTGCTAGAAGAATTTAATGCAAAAGTACAGAGGTAATGCTTTGGTAAGAACTCTTGGCATCTAATCAGCATTGTACCTGTTAACACACACATGGGGACCGAGTATCCAAAAATAAGAACTATGCCTCTAATTACCAACACCCCTGTTCTTCACCTTTATTTAAGTTTATTTAATTAGTTGCATGTTTGATGAGGAAGAACACTGGTTTTGAACTTTTTTGATGTTTAGATACCTTTGGTGTGTGAGCTTCGGGGGAGTGCTTTTTCAGAATGTGCACTAACTTTAGTTAAACCCAATAGAAGCTTTTCTAGCAGTTCCTTTGGGTGCACTAAATATAGGTTTCCCCTGCTTTCCGAAGGTAGAGCGTTCCTATGAAACCATTTGTAAGCTGAAATGTCGTAAAGCAAAGAAGCAATTACCATTAATTTATATGGGAAAAATCTTTGAGCGTTCCCAGACACAAAAAAATAGCCTGCTAAATAATACATAAAACCTTAAATAATGCGAACTTATAGTAAAAGCTGGAATGATATGATAAATATACAGCCTATATAAGGTAGAAATATTGTATGTACAGTGTAGTTTCACTTATCAGAATAGAGAAAACACTGAGCCAAAATTGATTTGGAGAAGAAAAATCGGCATGTACACGCATGCGCACATAACTGCCCGCACAAGGCTTCACGATCATGGTAGTCTTTATCGGGGTAAACACACCTATAAAGCGGGCATCTTTTTTTTGTAAAAGCGAAAATCTTCTTTGGTTAGCAAAAACAGGTACTGTAGGTCTTTCGTAACTGAGCTTCATAAAGCAAACATTTGAAAAATGGGGGTTACCTGCAATAAGAATGTGACAAAGGCATGTTGTGAAAGCTTTCTGCTAGTAGGGGGACAAAGGTACTGAACAAGATGCTGAGTCCTTGGAACCTGTTCTCTTGTTTGACCTAATGAGAAGTATTTTTGCCAACGAGCTCCACTTTACAAAGAATGTGACATGCTCTAGATGATTGGGGCCAGAACCTCTTTCTCTGAGGGGGGCAATGGTTATGATTTTTTTTGTATGGGTGTTTTTCTAAGTAGGTGCAGGAGATAAAAGTTACACCTGACTCTTGGTATTGTATCAGTGCATTAGGAGAAAATGAGAGACTCTGCATTCAGAGTTGAATTCAATTCCACATCAATGGGGTGTAACATAGGAGTTGGTGAGTATGATCCTTCTGAGAATTATCAGCTTCCAAAGGAGTTACCGGTGCTGTGCTTGTCATGATTAACTAGATGGCAGTGTCTGTAAACTGAGATGTGACTTTGAAGTTTAGTGTTAAGTTTTGTTTATTCACTTGAGCTTATCACTCACTGGCAATGCCATTCAGTGCTAACTCCTTGTTGCCTTTGAATTGTGAGCTCATGGTGAAGTTTCACAATAGTGCTGTTAGACCATAATTTACAGCATTTTGATGAAAAAATGTTTTCTCCCCAATTGAAGTTGTGTGGTCACACATTCCCTCATGCCTCCTGTCTTTGTCCTTTGAAGTGATAGAGGTGTAATGGAATGGAATCAGTACATTTTGTAAAAGAATGTGGTTATATAACTTGAACTCTGATATTTTACTGCCCAAGATATTTATGTGACTGATCCAGTTAAGTTCCTGTTCAATGGTGAGCATCAGGACTTGTGATAGTAACTTCCTATCACAGAAAGTGGTGAAGACAATCTGATAGGAGATTGTCAGTGCTTGACCAATTATCAGTTTATTGCTGAAAGTTATCTAGATCTTAACTGTGTAAAGGCATGCAAATTTAGGAGTTGTGAACAACTACTTGTTCTGGCAATTATGGTGATGGGGAGGATATTGGATGAACAAGCTGAAAGTGATAGACTGTTGGTGCTCAATCTGTATTTACATCACTGAAGTTTCTCTGATGTCAAAGGCATTTTGTTTCTGTTCATTTCTGGGATTCTTTGTGTTTAAATCAAGGCTGTAATGAGATCTGGAGCCAAGTTTCCTCAGCAGCACAAGTCATTGATGAGCACTTGAAAGCACTATCAATTATAAATTGTTAGTCTACTTGTGATGAGACTGGGCCAGTAATTATCTGGATTGCATTTGTCCTGCTTATGGATCTCATAGACCCCAACATTTTTTCCACCTGATAGGATGAAAACCAGTTGTGCAGATGCACAGGATAAGATTGGCTATAGTTGTGGCTTTTTCTGGAGCAGATCTTTGATTGTCATGTCACAAATCCTGCTCAACTCCGAGTTCTCCCAGCAGTTTATTTTTACTCCGGGTACCAGATCTGTAGTTGCTTGTGTCTCCATAATTTCAGTTTTGGGTGGAATTGCCCTCCTTCAATGTAAACCATTAACAAAATAATTTGGTCCTTTCGGTGCACCCTTCTGATGTAGATTAGGGGACCACTTTTTTGAGCACCTACGCTCTAAATGCAGGCTCAGTCTGCAAAGCCCATTCTCCTTGAATAAATAACTTTCTAAAAAACTACCATGGAAAGTTGTCTAAATCCATGAGTAAGGTAGGAAATCCAACATCTGTTTAATTTACAGACCCATTCTTACAGCATGGAGACTCTAATAATATTCATCCAGCTCTGAAGTGTAGTCATTGTACATTCGTATATCCAAGTATATACTCTGCTCTGAATGCCATCGTGTCAGTTCTGCCTATCCCTGTAAAAACAATAATATCACAATTTCATGTGCTGTCCCATACCCTGAGCTCATCTGCCTTAACTGGCACCAAGAAGACAACAAACTATCCTGGAATCTAATTCATGGCCACAGAATCCCCTACTTGCTTCCCTGTTGAGCCTTCTATCACTGCAATTCTTGACGCCATGCTACCCTGCTATGCATCAGTGGCAGTCACTATGCCACAATTATGGTGGTACACATTGCTGCTCTCCTTGCTGTTTCAGGGAAGCTCCTAAATGAATATAACTGCAGCTGCCTGATACAGTTAGTCAGGATCTGCAACTGGACGCACTTCCTGAAGGAAATCTCTCTGATATTCTGTGTTCTGCAAGGAGGGCTTATGACTATCATCTCTAAACCTCCAAGAAACTAGAAGAAAGTAAAAGATCTTACCTTACCACTGTTCAGTCTTATTGCTGAAGCCTCTAGAGAAAACATTAGCACCACAACCTCGGGAATGGTACTAGATTAAGAGGGCACATTGGTCAGCATGACAGATTGCACTGAAGGCCTGTGTTTCATTGCTGTATTACCCTACAACTCCATAACCGCCAGCCACTCCAGGGAGATGGTGGAAAAAGTTGCTGGCAACCAGATCTGAATTGTAAACGCCTTTCCCAATCACCCATTTGTGAAGTCAAGATCTAATAATTTATTTTTCTTCCCCTGCCTCTCAACCCAAGCTCTCATCAAGCAGAACCATAATAATGGGTTTGTAGGAGGAAGTACTGACCTCTTGTCTCTCCTTGTCTCTGGTGGGTAATAAGTTGTGTGTGAGTGTAAGGACCTGCACCTTGCAATTTTGATATATGCTTTCTTTGTCTCTCAGACACTCTCTATTCTCTACTTTATTTGCAGTGTTATTAAGAAGATAATTTTGTGATTGTTCAGTTTGTTTGCATTATTAAAGTCTGTTGATAGTACATTTCCGATCAAACACTTTAAATGAGCTTCTAATTTTTAGTGATAATTGTAGTCAACACCGAATGACAGTAGATATCCTAATCTGTTAATCTTGTCCATTGTCCATTTTCTCTTCCTAAGTAACTTCTCAAAAATTTAGTCATGAATGCATGTATGATTCTTGGAGAGCCAGAAAGGGTAAATGTTGAGATGATAATTCTTCTCACTGGATAGTCCAGGACTGGATATCATGATCTCACAAGAAAGGTCACCTTACTTAAAATGAAGATTTTCCCTGAGGGTTGTGTGTTTTTAAACTCCTTGTTACAAAAGACTGTATATCGAAGGTTGATGGAGATTTCCAATGAATTGAGGGTTTAGGTAAAGGGCAGGAAAGTGAATGCGGAATGTCAGATTAGCCATAATTTTACTGAATGGTGGTGCACGTGTAAAAGCAGAAAGGCCTGTTTCTGTTACCTATGATTGTTTCTTAGCATGAACATAGAACAGTACTGCACAGGGACAACCCCTTCAGCTTGCAGTGAACAGGGTACTGATTGTGTATGATCAGCCATAATCACGGTGAATGGCAGTGCTGGCTAGAAGGGCCGAATGGCTGACTCCTGCACCTTCTGTCTATTGTCTGTGCCAACAAAGATGTTGATCCAAATTAATCCCAATTAATCCTGACTGCTTGCTCATGGTCCATATTCCACCATTCCCTATCTGCTCATGTGCCTCTTAGACATTGCTACTGTATCTGCCCATGGCAGTATGTTCCAGGGACCTACTGCTCTGTATTTAAGAAAAATTTTTCTTTATCAATGTACAATTAACTTTTCCCTCAAGCATGTATATAATGTATATAATCTGTGCCAAAAGATAAAATGAAAGGAGAAAGTTTTTTTTAAAATATTTGAAAAAATCTAAATTGGACATTTTAAAGCTTTTAATTCAGCTAATTATAGTAAGTCTTTTTTGTCTGTACACAGTAGGAAAGTAATTTCTCTCTTTGACCATCCCTGCTATTCCTGTGGTGGCATAATAATAATTGTAAAATCTTTGTTCAATATACCTGGTGAAGTCAGATTGGAATGATGTGCTATATATGCAGATGCTGGATCACGAAAATAATGATAATGAAGTGAAATTAAGCTGCCAGTCCTGCACACGATTTCAAAGTGCTTTCTAGTAAATGCTAAAACTGCCTATGTAAACTTATAAAGTTATCTTTCACTTGCACTTTCCTAACCAAACTTTGTATTAACATCTTTCATTATTAAGTATGTTTGTAAGAGACTGAGATCAGGCAACAAAATGTATTTCAGGTACTAGATCAGCTGTGATCTTGACCGGCCACATAATCTATTCTTCCTTGTGGTCTTGTGTTTACTCCCATGTCTAACAAAATCTTCTCAGATTTCAAACTGTTTAAAACCAATGCTCTGCACTTTTGAATTGCAGTTGCCCCTCCTTATCTGGGGGGGTGGGAATTGGTTCTGGGGGACCCCCCCCTCCCCGATACCAAAAAATGCGGATGCAGAAGTCCCTTATATAAAAAAAAGGCATAATATTTGCATATAACCTATGCGCATCCTCCCATGTACTTTAAATCATCTTTAGATTTATTATAATACCTAATACAATGTAAATGCTATGTAAATAGTTGTTAAACTGTATTGTTTAGGGAATAATGATTAAAAAAGTCTGTACACGTTCAGTACAGACGCAACCATTGTAGCTCTTCTGGGAATGCTGCTGCCACCTCAGCAAACTTCCGGGTTTTCCCAATCCACTATTGGTTGAATCCACACAAGCAGAACCCATGGATAAAGAGGGCCAACTGTAATTGTGACCTATGATTTATTTTGCAATGCTGTTTCCTTGTAATAACAGTGCCAGATCTATACTATCTTTAAGTATTTATCTTATTACTTAAGGTTTTTAAATCTTCTGTAGAATTACAGGATCTTGTTAGTTTGCAAAATTTCAGTTTGGGAAATGGAACAGGAATAAGTTTTTATGTTTGATTACTAAGTAATATTAGTCAAGTAGAAAGAAAAGACTAAAAATACATTTAAAATAAAATATGTACAGGCTAGAAATTCAGTATATGTCAAGGGATAAACTAGGATATAAGTCAGCCGGTGTAGTGACATCTGCACGACTTCAAGGTGAATGGTCCCATGTTTGCATCCGGCTGGCTCCTTGCATGTTTTCCATCCATGCTGGGTTGAGTATCAAGTTAGCAACTTGGCTTCATTTTTTAAAAAACAGACAAAAATGCTTAAAAAAAACCAACAAAGTTGCCACCCAATGTGCCACAAGGCACAGAAAGGAACAAGATAGGATATGTTACAAGTGCAGAAAGTTAGTGTAGTTTGATTGACATTTTAACCAAACAAGCGGTAATCAAGGTTCAAAGTAAATTTAGTAAAGTACATATATGTCATTATATACAATCCTGAGGTTTGTTTTCTTGTTGGCATTCTTAATAAATGCATAATGGAGTAATAACCTCAATAGAATCAATGAAAGACTGCACCAACTTGGGTATTCAACCAGTGTGCAAAAGACAACAAACTTTGCGAATACAAAAATAAGTAATAATGAAAATAACAACTAAATGAGCAATAAATATTGAGAACGTGAGATGAGGAGTCCTTGAAAATTGTTCATTGGTTGTGGGAAGAAATGATGATGGGAGATTGTGGAGGAGTTGTTGCCATTCCTGACCGATTAGGGTTTGCAAGTGAGGAAATCGAGAATACAATTGTACAAGGAAGTACCTACCAGTAATTCATTTACGCAACAGTTATAATGTTGTACATTAAAAATGAACAAAATTTCCGAAGAATTGAGTAATTTTAGTATTCTAATAATCCCTGAATTTATATCCTTGTATGACTCCAATGCTGTAAAGACTCTTGATTTTATAACACTATCCAACCAAATGACCAAAAGGAAATAAACTTAAATACTATTATTATCAAGAAATCAAATATAATTGAGAAGATTTCTCTGACACATAGCATGGTCACAATTCTGTAACCAAACTTACATAACTATATTTCTCTAAACTATCACATTATAACCTGAAGCTAGTATATTACCGAAGAATCAACAAAGGATGCTCGACAATTGTGGCAGGGCTTGAAAAATATCACCTCTTATAAAGTTAATTCAAGCAACACAGGTGATAACAGAGCTATGCTTTCAGATGAGCTCAATTCTATGCTCACTTTGTCCATCAAAATATGGAGGAACCATTATGAACTCTCATAGTCCCTGATGATCCTGTGATTTGTCTCTGAGGCCAATGTGCGATCAGTCCTCAGGAGGGTGAAGAACCAGTGAGATGGCATCTAGTGTGGAGCTGTTGTTCTGGAAGGCAAATAGGAGTGGATCCAAGCTGCTTCTCAGACAGAAGTTCATGTGTTTCATCACCAACCTCTTAAAACACTTTATCACTGTGCATGTAAGTACTAATAAATGATTATCATTGAGGCAGGTTACTGCGTTCATCTGTAGTTGGGTACCTCAGACTGCTAAAGCAAGAGTTTAAAGATCTCAATGAACACTGTAGTCAGTTCATCAACATATGTCTTTAGTACTTGGCCAGGTACTCCGTCTGAATATCTGCTACCCTTGGGTTCACCCTGGACAGCAAAGATGCATACATCAGGATGCTCTTTATCAAATGCAGCTCAGCATTCAATACCATCATCTCCTCAAATCTAATCAATA
The DNA here is from genome assembly GCF_030144855.1 of Hypanus sabinus. Lineage (NCBI taxonomy): Eukaryota > Metazoa > Chordata > Chondrichthyes > Myliobatiformes > Dasyatidae > Hypanus > Hypanus sabinus. Next base: position 20,752,910 of record NC_082713.1, on the reverse strand, counting down.
AGTTCCAAGACTGAATACTTCCTTGTGCAATTGTATTCTCAATTTCCTCACTTGCAAACCCCAATTTTGTGTGCCTCCATATCTACCCTAGCATTCCCTAATCACTACCTACCAAATGCTAAGCAGAGAGGTTGTTCCAGAAATTTGAACAAGTCTTCAGAAATATGACTTCTTTCCTGTGCCTGTTGGCTCTTTCCCTGCAGGTCGATTGCAGTTTAATTGCATACCTTGTTTTCACCCCTTCATTCTCTGTTTGCTAAAACTCTCTTCTTTCCAGGGGCACCAGCAATGTAAGTGCATGAGGCCCACAAGCCCTCTCATCAATGTACAGGAAGGGATTGGGGTGGTCTCTATGTTAGTGACTGCAAGGATCTCTCCCCAGTGGCACCCCCTTCCAAACTGTCCAGTCGATCACTGGCCCGCTTGCTGAAAGAGCCTAGCTCATTTGGATTTACTCCTCCTTCATTCTGGGGGTGACTGCCTTCAGATGCCGTGTGCAATCTGAGATGCCATCGAAGTTGTGAAACTTGCTGTCTGCTTTAAATTAAAATCTCTCCCCATCTATTTTCCAACATCTTTTCTATTCTATGCTATTAATTTAATCAACTACCTTCAGCAATCAGCCTTTATTACAGAGTACTATCACCATCACACTTAGCATGCTATTCATGTTTTTCAGACATGCTCTAGGCATCTTCTGCCTTTGTGTTTTCTCTGGGTATGTTTTCATCAGTTATGGTCTGGTGTGGCCAGCCGGTGTTCCTCTCTTAGGTTCTCTGTAATTACATGGTTACTGGGTACACTTGATCTCTTGCTCTGTCTGTGGGAGCAACAAGAGGGTGAGTTGTATGCTTTAACCTGAGTCCAGTATTTGCACTGGCTGCCTTGCCGAGTCTGCACACAGATACAAGTATCATTTGTTAAGAGAACCATCTGTGGTCCTATCCATCTGGGGCAAAGCCTGAACTTTCCAGCAGCACCCTCACCATGACTTGGTTGCCGGGCTGTGGAAGGACCATCTCCTTTCCCTCTGGCTCTCTCTGATCAGCGATGTACTGCTATTGTTTCACTCAGTCCTTCAACACTTTAGTTGGTTACAAAGGTCTTTCACATACTGTCATTCTATCTCTGTAAACCCTGGGCTCACCGCATCCTGTAATTACCCCATAAGAGAGTCGCATTGCTCGACTCATGAATAATTCATAGGGGTTGAAACCCAATGTGCAGTTTGGGGTTGCTCGTAATCTCATCAGGACTCCTGGTAATACATCAACCCATGACTTTCCCATCTCAGCTGTAGTTTTGCCTAAGGTGTTCGTAATTGTTCTGTTGATCCTTTCTACCATTCCTGAACTCTGAGGGTGATAGAGTACTCGGAACTGTTGTTGAATCCCTAACAGTCAGCACATTTCCTTCATGACTTCCCCTATGAAATGTGCTTCCTGATCAGAGCCCACCTGAACTGCGATTCCCCACCTTGGGAGGAATTCCTGAACTAGAATCTATTCAGCAGTGCGGTCCATTGCTGGGAAAGCCTCTATCCACCCAGTGAAGTGATCCATAATTACTTGACAGAGGCTTTCCCCGTGCTTTTGGGTAGGAACCGCATGAAGTTCATCTGGATATCTTCCCATGGTCTCCTTGGCTGTGGTTGATCTGCCAGCTGTAGCTTTCTGCCCTTACCAGAGTTATGCTGGATACAAATCATATAATGATGTTACGTATCCCGTAACTGGATCACTTACCAGCAAAGATAGAGAGGTCCGTTGAAGTCTGATGGCACTATTTTCAAATGTTTTTATTTATAAAGGGGGCACAAAAGTAAGGTTAATACAAACATTCAGATAATATACGTCGTCAATACTCAATCTAAAGCGCGGGTATAGTAATAATCATCATTAAGAAATAAGCTTTACTGTTGTCTAGGGGATAATATATTGTCCGTTGGAAATATAAAAGTCACTCTGAAGTCTGCAGGTTTCAGCCTTTTGGGAATCGCTGGGTTTCACGTGTTTGAGAGAGATTGGTGAGAAAAGGAAAACTTGCCCGGGTCTTTATGAAGCAACTCTGTTGAATCAGGGGTGCGTTGGTTCCCCGTTGTTAGTTCGAAGTCCTTTTCGGTGTTATCAGCCACCCGCTCCCCAGGCAAAGGTGGACGGAACGCACGTGGCTTTGAATGGCTTCCCGTTAGCACGGGAGCGCTGAGCGATGGTGTGTCCTTCTGGTGCGTCGCTGGGGTACTGCCTCCTGCAGTCCCCTTTTATCTTGGCTTGCAGAGTTGTAGATGTCCATCAAACTAGGGTGATGCAATCCCCACCCCCACATTGCCCGAGGGTGTCCACGTCCTTGGTAGCAGGCACGTAGCGGGGAGTTGCAATTCACACAGGTGTCTCTAAGAACAATGGTCAAAACCGTTGCATTGTCTCTCATTTCCTGGGTCCGAGACCCGAATTAATAGTGATCTTGTGATTCTCCGGAAGGAGGGGGCTGCTCCCGCCCCTTCGGCCCCTCAGAGCTGTGGTACATTCATAACAATGACGACAGAATTTCTCAACGTCCCCGCCCTGGCCACCATCAATCCTGCTGGAGGGTCATGAATATGTTCTGCCTCCCCTGATGCATCGCCCCATGATAATAACTTCAGCAGTATCTGCCTAATACATGGTAGTGCCACAACTCCTTCTTCCCCATGTGTCCAGCTCCCATTTGGTCCTTCCTTTCTTCGCCATTTCTCCTTCTCTTCTGCCTCCACCTCTTCATATAATTTTACTAAACTGGTTTCCATCATTTCTTCCTGCACGCTTGCAAATTCATTTGCCTCTTGTTCCTCTGCTGCTTTATTCACAGTAATGCCTGTCCTCGGAGGGACTGGAAAACTTTTATGTTCTGGAGACAGGCCATTCAGGATTGTTGCAGGGCCTGCCACTATCTCGCAATCTCGGCATGGTTTTGAGGGTGGTATAGGCTATTGTTAATGGATATGATCCATTGGGCTTCTTTTCTGGCTATGTAGTTGAATTAGTAGTTGCTGCAGTCTCTCTGAGTATCCCCAGGTGTTTTAGTTGCTTCACTTTATCCTGAACAATGGTCAGTGTGTCAGTTTTTATAGGGTCCTGCTTATGGGGTTTATACAGAACCTCCTCTATTTTAACTGGGTTTATCTTTACTCGACCACATTCTTGCTTGTGTCTACCCCACATTGCTGGGAACTGCTGACAAAGTAAACGATAGATACCATCCTGGCTTCAGTCTTTAATGATCGGGGCTTCTGCGAGTTGCTGGGTTGTGTTTTCTATTGGTTGTACATGTTCACTGCCCCTGACGTGTCCATATTATTTCTCCCTTTCCCGAATCTATAATGGCCCCTGCTTCCAGTAGGATGTCTGTTCCAAGGATAGCGCCCTCATTATTTGGACATAGCCAGAAATGCACTGGAAGTTGCACTCCCCCAAATTTGAATATTTGTGACTCACTTCTTTCTGCTTTCACTGTTTTCCCTCCTACACCCCTAATATAAATAGCCTGTCTGGTTGTTGGCAAGGGTAGGTCAGTTATTGATGCCGATGTGTCCACTAACTTATTACATTGCTGTCCCTCTAACAATGCTGTTGTGTACATCTGCGGGTCCCCAGTGCTGACAGTGGGGCCTGCCGCCACATCTTTTTCTGACCTGAGTCATCTTTACTAGCTCTATGGTCTGATTTTCAGTCAGATTGGTCAGACTGGGCACTGATGGGGTGAGCGATTGCATGTCCGCTGTGACATTCACCTGTTTTTCTTTCCCTTTTTTTTTTGGACACTGCCTCCAACCATGTTCAAATAAACCGCACCTGTAGCATATCAACTCCTTTACCTTCCCACGTCTATTCCAGTAGTTCCTTGCTTCGTGCCCTGGTCACCGGCAAACAAAACAAATTCTCTGGAACATCACAGCAGCTGCATCCACTATAGCCACTTTACGATTTCTCTTGTTCTTTCTTTAGTCTGTCTCACTAGCCCACAGAACTATCGCAGAGTAGGTCAACCTCACCGTTATGCCTATATCTAAAACTTCCTGGTGGGCTGAACTCAGGCCTTCCTTCAGTATTTTCAGGAAGACTTGGTCGTCCCTCCCTGAATTATCAAACCCAGATTATTCCTGTTAATGCTCAATATTTACGTTCTGCATAATCCATGAATGTCTCATCAGCTTTTTGAATCACTGCCATTATTGTTCCCCAGTTACTCTCACCTCTCCCACCCCACCCCCCCCATTGCTGCCTCACTTCCCCCTTTTTAAAAAAAGCTATTTCTTTCTTCATTCCTGGCATTCCGGATAGTTGCCCAGGTACCATCCCGCAGCCCCTGGGCCATCCTGTCCCACATATTCCTCAGACTCTTCACTTTTACCAACACGTATATTTTTAGGGTGCATCTGGTGAATTTCAACCATTTGTTCAAGCTTGTTGCAGAATTCTGAATTCCCACATGTGACTAGGTGAGGGCAACTCTGACAGAATGCTGCTTCTCCCCGGGGGGGTGGAGGAGAAGGGCTTATGAATGGTCGTAATCATTGTCAAGGGCTGGCTTGGATCATCAAGGTTCTCAAGCTGATGTTGCTTGATCTCAGTAGGTGCCACCCTGACATGTATATCTGGGTAAAACCTCTCCCTGAAAAATCTCCACTCTAATTCCCACACTACACAAAATATAAAAGACTGGTACCAGATAAACAGCACACACTTAGAACCACAGAGTATGTACTCGGTAATCTGCCACTTTTCAGCACCCAAACTCATGATGCCTGCTGTATTCCTTTGCATCACACTCACAAAATGAGTATGCTAAAATGCAGCTCCCTAAAAGAGTATTCATGCCCCCCACTCTGGTATCCCAAACCATCAGTAAACATCCTTCGCAACTGGTTGCTCCATCTCACCAAATTAATACACAAAGTTCTGTCTCTTGCATAAACACACGTACACACACACTCTCTACTTTTATATTTGCCAGTTCAGCTCTTCGTGTTCGTGATACCTCGTGTTCTTGTGTACCACCAGTCCGTACAGATCCAAGTGTGAGTAGTTTTTTAGAAATATTCATCTGCTTAAACTACTAACATCGCAGGCACAGGATGGGTCAAGAAGGTATCCCACTCCTGACACCAAATGGTGTTGCGTGAATGAAATTGTCAGAGAGAATTACTAGTAGATACAAAGCAGCTTCTTTATTGGACAAAACAAGATACAGCAGGCGTCATATGGAGACGCTTTTGGTGGAAAGGTCTGCTGGCCCATTGTGGGGCTCAATATTTTTTTGCTAAGCACAATGGACAATTCCATAATTACGAAGTATAGACAATGCTTACTTCTGAAACTACATACAAATTTCACACCTTCTGATTCGCATCCGTCCCACAGACGCCAGCAGTGTCTGAACTGTGATCCACAGTTTTTAAGAATACATTGATCCAAATTAAATCCATAATACATGATCAAGGAACAGAAGACTGGTAGCCAAAGCCATTTGCTAAATGTAAATGACCTAAACCCAAAAATCACTCTGGCTAACTACAAAATGATAATTAGGTTGTGATCCTGCCTCGGGGGAAAGTAGGCAGCACGAAGAGGTGAGAGGGAGGAGTGTATAGGTGATGGGCAGAGTTCATTGGGTTTGTGGAGAGTTAAGATAGAGCCTGGAGAAAAGAAATTTAAAAATTGACATGTTAAAAATACTGGCAAGAACAACTATGTTAATGTTACATTAGTGTTTAAATTTATTAGAAAAAATCATTAGAAAAATAATTTACAGGTCATATACCAATTAATGTGCATAGTGTGAAAACTCCTGAATGATGTGTTGAAACCAAGGTCAAGGCTGATTATTTTATGCAAGCGTGTGGCTTGCCACATCTTTGGTTATCAACAGTAGTTGTAATTGTGATCCTGTGGGCACTCAGTATGGTTAAGGGGTTATCATTGCAATCCGTTCAACCTAGGTATTGTGCTGTGGGGTTATTATTATTGAAGAGCTGGCTGTCTTTTCATACTAAATATATAGTACTAAAACATTCAGCTCAGGCTAATCTCTGAAGGGCAAATAATTGGTTTTCCAACACCTTGCATCACTGCTAGCAATATCTAATCCAGCCCTTCAATTCTATCATACATAATGCCCAGTTTATTAGGTACAGCTGTACACCTCGTTAATGTAAATATATAATCAACCAAATGTGGCAGCAACTTAGTGCATAAAGGCATGCAGACATGGTCAAGAAGTTCAGTTGTTCAGACAAAACATCAAAATGTGGAAGAAATGTGATCTAAGTGACTGACTGTGGAATGATTGTTGGTGCAGACAGGGTTTGAATATCTCAGAAACTGCTGGTCTAAGATTTTCATGCACAAGTCTACAGTTTACAGAGAATAATGTAAAAAACAAATAAAAAAATCCAGTGAGCAGCAGTTCTGAAGGTTAAGATGCCTTGTTAATGAGGTTAGAGGAGAATAGCCAGATTTTTTCAAGCTGACAGGTGACACTAACTCAAATAACCATGCATTACAACAGTGGTGAGCAGGAGTGCATCTCTAAATGCACAAGACATTGAACCTTGAAGTGGATGGGCTACAGCATCAGAAGCCCACAACCAGACACTCAATGACCACATTATTACACAAAAGGCACCTAATAAAGTGGCCACTGATTGTAGATGTTATAGCAGGGCTGACAGCAAATGGACACATCCAGAGTCCTGATGGAAGAGGTAAACTGTGTTAAACTGTGCAATGTATTCACTATACCTCTAGATGAAGTGCTGTGGTAGTAAACCTGTTCAAGACTCAACTACATAGTCTGGTCCCTGAGGACTGCCCATTTGCTTCCCCAATACTCATGATCAAATCCACAGTCACATCTCTGGGCTTCTCTGACCATGGCCTCCTGCAAATTGACTGCCACCTAAGGATGACCAGAAGGCTGGAAGGGGAATATGAAAGCTGAACTTCAAATTTGTCATTCTGGAAAGAATCTAAAAAAAATTGTAAAGGATTCCACAGGATGAACTACTGTAAAAGCCCTCTTTGACTCCCTGATTCATTCATTAAAAGTAATTAAGGTGAACATCAAGAGATTCTTCCAATAAGGGTGTACAGAAAGCAAGAAAAAGTCAGAGGGAATAGTGTCAGCTCTTTTTTTTAAAAGCATGAAGGATCTGCACTTGCTGCAGAGCTTTATGGATATCAAGTACTTCATTTTCAGCTCAATACTTTTGGTAAAAGGCAATGGATGAAATATTCAGTCTATTGTGGGTGCTAGACCAGTTTAAATTTGGTTGTGTTAATGCAAGTCTATTATTTTGTATCCGGCATCAATATGTCACTGTAATCAGTGTCAGAAAGCATGCAGGTTTTGAATGTGCAGTGAGCTGTTTGGAGTTAGTATGGTGGGTGGGACAAATGGCTGCTCAGCATTGAGATCTGGGATTCAGGGCTGCATTCCTGCCTGTAGGATATGAGGGGCATTTATTGGGAACTAGCAATACTTGTGTCATGTTCTGTTGGACATGATTTAAAAACTGCTATTTGCTGCTCTGTCCGCACAGCTTTCCCTAGCCCTATCTCTTTATGGCGAACAAAGTGGGAGTAAATAATTCTGGTTGTTGAGCAATTTTTCAAAGAGAAAGACATTCCGCTCACCGACGTACTTGCTTGTGCAACAGATGGTGCACCAACAATGACAGGATGCCACTGTGGGGTTATTACTTACTTTTAAAAAAAACTGTACCTTACATATTTACCATTTGCTGTGTAATTCACTGACAAGATCTTGACGCAAAGACCTAAGTGAATAGCTGCACAAAACATTACGTACTGTTATCACAGCAGTAAATAAAAAATCCCATGCTCTCAATTCTTGTCTATTTTGAAAGTTTGGTATCGAGAATGATGAACAGTTTCAATACTTGCTGTTGCACGCAGAAATTAGGTGATTCTCAAAATGAAACTGCTTAAGGTGCTTTGATGCACTTTTTGAAACTGCTAAAAATTCTTTTGAAGATTCAAATGCTTTATTCAGTAATCAACACAAGAATATTAAGTATGTGGTTGTTTATATATCAAAATTATTCACAAAGTTTAATGAAATCAATCTTCATTTGCAAGGAAATGTGATATTATCAAAGTCAAATCAGTTGTCTCCACATCTGTCCAAGTTAACCTCATTATGGTGCAACTTTGGCTGTTATGACCTTTTCCAAGTTGAAGATGTCTCTTTAAGTTGAAAGAAAAAGAAATGATACCAGATGATGATCTTCAGTATATCTTGTCAGCCTGAGTGAACTGCATAACGACATTATCAGAGGTTTCAGGCTCTTCTCTCAATCCAAATTGCAGATTGTGTAATAAATCAATTCCTGAACACTTGTAATAAGGAATCAACAGGAAAGTTGGAGAAAGAACTGATCTCACTACAAAATGAATTTGAAATGAAGTCAAGATACAAAAAATCAAGTCTTTCTGTTGTCCTGCACTGTGGAAAAAGATCAAGATGTTCTCTATTGCATTTTCAGCATCATATTTAGTAGAGTGCAGTTTCAGTGCAATTGCCCAACTTTCAAAGCAATGAAACAGACTGCAAGTTACTAAATGTGGGGATCTAAGATTCCTGAGTTACATTCATGCTGATTATCACTGCACCAAACAAGCCCATCTATCTCATTGAAAGGCAAAAAAGTAATGCAATAGTGAATAGTTGGACTACTGATGTATGCTCTAAAATATGTTTTCTTTTGCTGCATTGCAAATCAAAATTCTTTATAGTTTTTATGTAATGGACAGAAAAGGCTACTGCAGATGTCGTCTGGGAGCCAAGGGTGCAGTAACCCAAAAAGGTTTGGGAGCCACTGATGTACATTATACTTGGTTCTTATTTCCTTTAAACACGAATGATTCTGCAGATGCTGGAAATCCTATGCAACACATTAAAGAGGAATTCAAAAAGTCAAGCAGCATTTATAGAGGGGAAACAGATGATTGATGTTTTAGGCCAAGACCCTTCATCAGACATTAACTTGATTCTGCTTCATTAAAATTACCATGCAGTTTTACTTTTAATTTAACAAGATATTTGAATTTGAGAAATGGTTAATTTGGATTTGGCCATCTGTAGGCAAGTTCAATTGTTTTTAGCCCTGTGCAGTCATTAGTCTCCTGCTTGTATCCAACTTTTGCTGAGACTTTGAGTAAAGTTTCATCCAGGTGTGATACTACACAGGCCCCAATGCTGATTATTTTTCTTTTGGTCTGATTCAATTGCAACTCCATGGTCAGTAAACCATTTCACATTTAACATCCCAGCTAGCCAGACGTGTGTCATTTGGTGGGGGTTTTAAAAAAAGATAATTTTTGTTAAATATGTTGAAACAGTTTGTTTCATATTTGGTATAGTGTATGTTTTACCATTTTGTAGTGTGCTTGCTTTAAAGACTTCTCTATAATCTAAAAGTTCTATAATAAGGAGAGATACTGGGGTAAAGGTAGGGTATTCTGATTACTTTCTGTAACGTTACTGAAGTTTGGTATTTCTCTGAAACTTTTAGTCTTGTTTAAAATTATAACAGGCAATTGAAAGAATTAAGTGTCTGACATTTCAGCATTTTTAATTTCTACTTAGTTTGACTTTTTAACTTATTATAGTTGTCAAATCATAGAGAACAGACTGTGAAATTTTACCATGACATTTTGCTGTACCCTATTCTTAATCTTCAGAAACTTCAATTGAGGATAATTTTGATATCTTATACATGATGCTATAAATAGTGAACAGTAGAAATAATTTCAGCCAAGATTTTCTGGAGTAACAGCTTCACTGGCTCATTGTCTATTGTGACTCATTTAAAGATCTGCAGATAAATCCCCTCATCCATGATGCTTTTGTGAAGCATGTCCTGGTTGTAAGATTTTTTTTTGCCATTGTTATAAAAGGAATATGGATGGTTCTACTACACAGGATTGGAAAAATCTGCAGTAAGTTGTAATCTCAGACAGTTCCATCATAGGCAGTAGTATCCCCAGCATCGAGGACATCTACAAAAGGCTATGTCTCAAAAAGGTGCGATCCTTCATTGAGGACCATATATTTCTGATCTTGGAATTTCAATTGTTACTCTGTATTTTCAAGTTGTTTTTCTCTTCTCTTTTGTTCTCTCTTCCCTGCCCCCCGCCCCACCCCGCCTGTGTAGTCTTTGAACAAAACTAACACTATTATTAACCACAAGAGATTCCACAGATGCTGGAAATCCAGAGCAACACTCACCCACAATCCTGAAGGAACTTTGGAGCAAGAAGGCTGTGAGTGAACGGCTGAGGATTTCTGGAGTGAAGGCATTTTACTACTTGGGGTAAAAGAGAGGCAAGACTGCACAGGCACGTGAAGTCAGCCAGTAGAGCAGGAAAAGTTTAAAAAGAAGACCACCATAACCAGCAGGCAGTGGAATGAGAGTTGGCAGAGTGATAGGGCTGTGGCTGATCGGGCTTAGGTGGTATTGAGGTGAGGTTGGCTACCACCCAGCCTCCCGCAAGGCCATATCTGCACCTGGTGTGTCAAGCTGAAGCTCCTAAGGGACCACGTTAGGGAAATGGAGATGCAGCTCTATGACCTTCGTCTGGTCAGGGAGAGCAAGGAGGTGATAGAAAGGAGTTACAGGCAGGTGATCACACCAGGGCCATGGGAGACAGACAAGTAGGTAACAGTCAGGAGAGGGAAGAGGAAGAGTCTGGTACTAGTCTGTACCTCTAGTAGCTGTACCCCTTTACAATAAGTACTCCTGTTTGAGTACTGTTGGTTGGGGGGGGGGGGGGGGAAATAGCCTACCTAGGGGAAGCAACAGTGGCCGTGCCCCTGGCACAGGGTCCGGCCCTGTGGCTCAGAAGGGTACAGAAAGGAAGAGGAAGACAGTAGTGATAAGGGACTCCATAGTTAGAGAGTCAGACAGGCAATTCTGTGGAAGCAGGAAAGAAACTCTGATGGTAGTTTGCCTTCCAGGTGCCAGGGTCCAGGATGTTTCAGATCGCGTCCAAGATATCCTACAATGGGAGGGAGAACAGCCAGAGGTCATGGTACATATTGATACCAACAACATAAGTAGGAAAAAGGAAGAGGTCCTGAAAAAAGACTACAGGGCGTTTGGAAGGAAGTTGAGAAACAGGACCACAAAGGTAGTACTCTCAGGATTACTACCTGTGCCACGTGACAGTGAATATAGGGAATAGAATGAGATGGAGGATAAATGCGTGGCTGAAGGATTGGAGCAGGGGGCATGGATTCAGATTTCTGGATCATTAGGACCTCTTTTGGGGTGGGTGTAACTTGTGCAAAGAGGACAAGTTGCACTTGAATCCTGGGGAACCAATATCCTGGCGGGGAGGTTTGCTAAGGCTACTGGGGAGAGTTTAAACTATAATTGTTGAGGGGTGGGAACCGAGCTGAGGTGGCTGGCTCACAAATAGAGAAAGCTTGGAGACAGTGTGTGAGGGAGGAGAGTCAGGTGATAGAGAAGGGATGCGCTCAGATGGACGGTTTGAGATGTGTCTATTTTAACGCAAGGAGTATTGTGAACAAAGTGGATGAGCTTAGAGTGTGGATCAGTACTTGGAGCTATGATGTGGTGGGCACTGCAGAGTCTTGGATGGCTTAGGAACAGGAATGGTTACTTCAAGTGCCAGATTTTAGATGTTTCAGAAAGGACAGGGAGGGAGGCAGAAGAGGTGGGGGCGTGAGACTGTTGATCAGAAATAGTGTCACGGCTGCAGAAAAGGTGGACGTCATGGAGGGATTGTTTACGGAGTCTCTGTGGGTGGAGGTTAGGAACAGGAAGGGGTCAATAATTCTACTGGGTGTTTTTTATAGGCTGCCCAATAGTATCAGGGATATCGAGGAGCAGATAGGGAAACAGATCCTGGAAAGGTGTAATAATAACAGAGTTTTCATGATGGGAGATTTTAATTTCCCAAATATTGATTGGCATCTCCCCTAGAGCAAGGGGTTTAGATGGGGTGGAGTTTGTTAGGTGTGTTCAGGAGGGTTTCTTGATACGATCTGTAGATAAGCCTACAAGAGGAGAGGCTGTACTTGATCTGGTATTGGGAAATGAACCTGGTCAGGTGTCAGATCTCTCAGTGGGAGAGCATTTTGGAGATAGTGATCATAATTCTACCTCCTTTACAATAGCATTGGAGAGAGATAGGAACAGACAAGTTAGAAAAACGTTTGATTGGAGTAAGGGAAATTATGAGGCTATCAGGCAGGAAATTAGAAGCTTAAATTGGGAACAGATGTTCTCAGGGAAAACTACAGAAGAAATGTGGCAAATGTTCAGGAGCTATTTGTGTAGAGTTCTGAGTAGGTACATTCCAATGAGACAGGGAAGTTATGGTAGGGTACAGGAACCGTGGTTTACAGAGGCTGTGATAAATCTAGTCAAGAAGAAAAGCTTACAAAAGGTTCAGAGAGCTAGGTAATGTTAGAGATCTAGAAGATTGTAAGGCTACTAGGAAGGAGCTTAAGAATGAAAATGGGAGAGCCAGAAGGGGCCATGAGAAGGCCTTGGCAGGCAGAATTATGAAAACCCCAAGGTATTCCACAAGTACGTGAAGAGCACGAGAACAAAATGTGAAAGAATAGGACCTATTAAGTGTGACAGTGGGAAAGTGTGTATGGAACAGGAGGAAATAGCAGAGGTACTCGAAGAATACTTTCACTATGGAAAAGCATCTTGGTGATTGTAGTACTGACTTGCAGCAGACTGAAAAGCTTAAGCATGTAGATATTATGAAAGAGGATGTACTGGAGCTTTTGGAAAGCATCAAGTTGAATAAGTTGCCAGGACCAGATGAGATGCACCCCAGGCTACTGTTGGAGGTGAGGGAGGAGATTGCTGAGCCTCTGGCGATTATCTTTGAATCATTAATGGGGATGGGAGAGGTTCTGGAGGATTGGAGGGTTGCAGATGTTGTTCCTTATTCAAGGAAGCGGATAGAGATAGCCCTAGAAATTATAGACCAGGGAGTCTTTCTTCAGTGGTTGGTAAGTTGATGGAGAAGATCTTGAGAGGCGGGATTTATGAACATTTGGAGAGGTATAATATGATTAGGAATAGTCAGCATGGGTTTGTCAAGGGCAAGTCATGCCTTACAAGCCTGATTGAATTCCTTGAGAATGTGACTAAACACATTGATGAAGGTAGAGCAGTAGATGTAGTGTAAATGGATTTCGGCAAGGCATTTGACAAGGTACCCCACGTAAGGCTTCTTGAGAAAGTAAGGAGGCATGGGATCCAAGGGAACTTTGCTTTATGGATCCAAAACTGGCTTGCCCACAGAAGGCAAAGAGTGGTTGCAGATGGGTCATATTCTGAATAGAGGTCAGGGATCTGTTCTGGGACCCTTACTCTTTGTGATTTTTATAAATTACCTGGATGAGGAAGTGGAGGGATGGGTTAGTAAGTTTGTTGATGACACAAAGGTTGGAGATGTTGTGGATAGTGTGGAGGGCTGTCAGAGGTTACAGTGGGACATTGATAGGATACAAAACTGGGCTGAGAAGTAGTAGATGGAATTCAACCCAGGTAAGTGTGAAGTGGTTCATTTTGGTAGGTAAAAAATGATGGCAGAATATAGTATTAATGATAAGACTCCTGACAGTGTGGAGGATCAGAGGGATCTTGGGGTCTGAGTCCATAGGACGCTCAAGGCAGCTGAGCAGGTTGACTCTGGTTAAGAAGGCATACGGTATATTGGGTCTCATTAATCGTGGAATTGAATTTAGGAGCCAAGAGGTAATGTTGCAGCTATATAGGAGCCTGGCTAGACCCCACTTGGAGTACAGGCAGTCCCCAGGTTATGAACGAGTTCCGTTCCTGAGTCCGTCTTTAAGTTAGATTTGTACGTAAGTTAGAACAGGTACATCCAGTATTCTTTAGCGTCAGTTAGTCAAATGTTTGTCTTAGTATATAGTATATATTTTACCTTTCTATGTATATAAAACACTTAAGAAATGCGTGTATTTCAATAATTAAACCACTGCGTTGCTTAGTAATAATTATTGCTTTCATCGGGGCAGGGCCTTTCACATGCCCCATTATTCTCACTCTATCCTTTACCTGTATCCTTTAAAGTTGTTCCAATTGTTGACCGACTGTAGCCTAATGCTTTTCCAATGACTGATGGCGTATCACCTCTTTCCAATCACTTTATTATTTCTACTTTATTTTCAATTGCGATGGTTTTCCGTCAACGGAACAGAAAACTGCAGATTTTATGTTCTATTGCTGAGCAGCAGTGAACCGTCTGATTGGCCTATCAGAGTTCTCTTTAGGAACTAGTTGACTTGATCAGCATTTCTGATCTGGCTATTGTTCACGATCGCACTTAATAAAAAAAAACAGCAGCAGCCGCAGGCAGCGGGTCTTGTGCTGCTCTGGGTCCTAAAATCCACCTGTACTGAGAAAGGCTAAATGGGACAAGTGGGGGCAGTGCTGACTGGAAAAGGGGGGATCAGGGTGAATCTTGTTAAGAAATATTTAAGCCAAGTACAAAGTTACACACTCAACACAGTGTTAACGTCAACCACTTAAAATGGCGGACGGTGCCGTCGTCCGACTTAAAATGACGGACAGCATTCTTTTCCCTCTGTTCGTAAGTACGAGTTGTCTGTTAGTTGGACGTTCGTAACTCGGGGACTGCCTGTACTGTGCTCAGTTCTGGTCGCCTCACTACAGGAAGGATGTGGAAGCCATAGAAAGGGTGCAGAAGAGATTTACAAGGATATTGCCTGGATTGAGGAGCATGCCTTATGAAAACAGGTTGAGTGAACATGGCTTTTTCTCCTTGGAGCGATGGAGGATGACAGGTGACCTGGTAGAGGTGTATAGGATGATGAGATGCATTGAGTGTGTGGACAGTCAGGCTTTTTCCCAGGGCTGAAATGGTTCCCACAAGAGGACACAGGTTTAAGGTGCTGGAGAGTAGGTACAGAGGAGATGTCGGGTAAATTTTTTAAACAGAGAGTGATAATTGTGTGGAATGGGCTGCTGGCAATGGTGGTGCAGGCAGATATGATAGGATCTTTGAAGAGACTAAGGTACATGGAGCTCAGAAATATAGAAGGCTATGGATAAGCCTAGTAATTTCTAAGGTAGAGGCAAGTTCGGCACAACTTCGTGGACCAAAGGGCCTGTGTTGTGCTGTAGGTTTTCTATGTTTTTATGAATTCAGCAGGTCAGGCACTATCTGTGGAAATGAATAAACAGTGGACATTTTGGGCCAAGATCCTTCATCAGGATTCACAATTATTAGTATAGTTCTATGATGTGTCAAATTTGCAAGACCGTCAATGTTTGTTCTCAGGTTAACAATCCTTTGAGTTGGAGAATGAATTCTCCCACTACATCATGGAATGTTCCTGCAGGAATGAGAATGACTAGGTTCATTCTGTTACTGTGGGTTTGGAGATAACTGATGAAGTTACTGTGGAACCTGTAGAAAGAGGTACTATAAATGCTCCTTAATTTTCTTTCAACTGGTCTTTGCAGACATCCTTGAATGTTTTATTGACCTGATAATTCCTTTCCATGACAGAGAGCTCAGAATGGAATGTCTATTTCAGGAATAATGTCAGGCTGTGGGTGACATAGTCTGCCCAACAGAGCAGATAGAGGAGCAGAATTAGTCTTCTTGGCCCATCAAATTTGTTCCTCTATTTAATCACAACTGATCTTTTTTTCCCCTCCTCAGTCCCACTCCCCAGCCCTCTCCTGTAATCTTTAATACCATGTCCAATCAAGAACCCATGAAGTTCTGCCTTAAATACTCCCAACGACCTGGCCTCCACAGCTGCCTGTGGAAATAAATTCCACAAATTCACCACCCTCTGGCTAAGGAAATTACTCCGCATTTCTGTTTTAAATCGATGCCCCTCTATCCTGAGGCTGTGACTTCTTGCACCTGACTCACCCACCTTGGGCAACGTCCTTTCCATATCTACTCTTAAGTCTTCCAACATTCAAAAGGGTTCAATGAGATCCCTCCCCCCACCCACCCCGTCGTCCTTCTAAATTTCAACAAATACAGACCCAGAGCTAGACAATGTTCCTTGTATAATCCTTTCATTCCTGGAATCATCCTTATGAACCTCCTCTGAACCCTCTCCAATGCCAGCACATCTTAGATGATGAGCCCAAAACTCTTCACAATACTCAAGGTGAGGCTTCACCAATGCCTTATAAAGCCTCAGCATCACATCCCTCCTTGTATTCTAGACATCTTGAACTGAGTGCTAACATTGCATTTGCCTTCCTTACTACTGAGACACCTGCAAGTTAACCTTTATGGTGTTCTTCACAAGGACTCCCAAGCCTCTTTGCATCTTAGATTTTTTAGATTTTCTCCCTGTTTAGAAAATAGTCGGCATTCTTTTACTACCAAAATGCATAACCTTGCATTTTCCAATATTGTGTTTTATTTGCCACTCTCTTGCCTATTCTCCTAACCTGTCTTAAGTCCTTCTGCAGCCTACCTGTTTTCTCAACACTACTTGCCCCTCCACCAATCTTCATGTCATCTGCACACTTAGCAACAAAACCACCTATTCCATCATCTAAATCATTGATATACAGAATAAAAAGATTCAGTTCTAACACCGATCCCTGTGGACCACCACTAGTCGCTGGCAGACAACCAGAAAAGGATCCTTTTTACTCCCATTCTCTGCCTCCTACCAATCAGCTGATGCTCTAACCTGTTATACCATGGGCTCTTAACTTGGTAAGCAGCCTCATATGGCACATAGTCAAAAGCCTTTTGAAAGTCCAAATATACGACGTCCACTGCATTCAGTTGTGAACGGTGTGCCGCAGAGTTCAGTGCAGGGCCCAGCAACTGTTCACGATATACATTAACTGTCTTGAAGAGAGGACCAAGTGTAGCTTATCCAAATTTGTTGATGATACTAAATTGAGTGGAAAAGCAAATAGTGCTGAAGATACATAGAGTCTGCAGAGAGATATAGGTAGGATATGTGTGTGAGCAAGGGTCTTGTCAGATGGAGTACAATGTTTTAAATGCAAGTCCATCCACTTTGGAAGGAAAAATGGAAGAGCAGATTGTTATTTAAATGGTTAAAAAAATGTATCATGCTGCTGTGCAGAGGAACTTGGGAGTGCTTGTGCATGAATCACAAGACGCTGGTTTGTAGGTACAGCAGGCAACAAAGAAGGCAAATGGAATGCTAGAGGGATTGGATTTAAGAGCAAGGAGGTTATGCTGCAACTCCAGAGGGTACTAGTGAGGTCACACCTAGATTACTGCATGCAGTTATCATCTCCATACTTGAGGAGGAAGTACTGGCTTTGGAGGCAGTGCAGAGGAGCCTTAGGTTGATTCCAGAGATAAGAGGGTTAGACCATGAGGAGAGATTTGAGTCACCTTGGACTATACTCGCTGCAATTCAGAAGAATGAGAGGAGATCTTTCTATGATTTATAATTTATGAAAGGGATAGATAAGATAGAGGCAGAGAAGTTGTTTCCACTGGTAGGTGAGACTAGAACTAGGGGCATAGCTTTAAGATTCGGGAGAGTAGATTTAGGATGGAGATGAGCAGGAACTGCTTTCCAGGTGGGTGTTGAATCAGGAATTCTCTGCACAATGAAGCAGTAAAGGTTACCTGAGTAAATATATTTATGACAAGTAGGAGAATTAAGGGTTATGGGGGAAGGGCTAGTAGGTGGAGCTGAGTCCTTGGCCAGATCAGCCATGATCTTAGTGAATGGCTAAGCTGACTCAACGGGCCAGATGGCCTACTCCTGCGCCTATTATGTTCTTATCCCCTTTATCTATCCTACATATAATCTCAAAGAATTCCAACAGGTATGTCAGACATGATTTTCCCTTAAGGAGACCATGCTGACTTTGTCCTCTCTTGTCTTGTGTCGCCAAGTACTCCATAATTTCATCCTTAACAATTGAATCCAACATCTTCCTAACCACTGAGGTCAGGCTAACTAGTCTATAATTTCCTTTCTATTGCCTTCCTCCTTTCTTAAGGAGTGGAGTGACATTTGCAATTTTCCAGTCATCTGGTACCATGCCAGAGTCTAATGATTTTTGAAAGTCAATTTCTAATACCTCCACAATCTCTACCCCTTCTTCTTTCATAACCCTACGGTGCATTTTATCTGGCCCAGGTAACTTAAGTATCCTTGGATCTTACAGCTCTTTGAGCATCTTTTCGCTTATAATAGTAACTGCACCCACCTCACTTCCCTCACACCCTTCAACAACTGGCATACTGCTGGTATCTTCCACAGTGAAGATTGATGCAAAATACTCATTTGGTTCTTCTGCTATCTTCTTATCCCGTTATTTTTTTCTCTGGTCTCACTTTCTAGTGGTCCTATATCCATTCTCATTTCTCTTTTATTTTTTACGTATTTTAAAAAAAGCTGTTATCCATTTTGATATTTGCTAGCTTCATATTCCATCTTTTCCCTCCTATTGGTTCTTTTAGTTCTCTCTTTAGGGTTTTTAAAAACTTCCCAATCCTCTATTTTCCCTCCAATTTTGGCTTTGTTGTATGCCCTCTCTTTTGCTTTTACATTAGCTTTGACTTTCCTTATCAGCCATAGTTGTACTATTTTACCATTTGAGTATTCATTTGTTTTTGGAATACATCTATCCTGCACCTTCATTTTTCCCAGAAACTCACACCATTGCTGCTCTGCTGTCATCCCTGCCCGCACCTCCTTCCAATTTACTTAGACAGATTCCTCTCTCATACCACACTAATTTCCTTTACTCCACTGAAATACTGCTACGTCAGACTTTACTTTCTCCCCATCAGGTTTCAAGTTGAACTCAATCATATTGTGATCACTACCTCCTTTAAGGGTTCTTTTACCTTAAGCTCCCTAATCACCTCCGGTTTATTACATAACACTTAATCCAGTATAGCTGATCTACTAGTAGGCTCGATAACAAACAGCTCTAAAAAGCCATCTCGTAGGCATTCAATAAACTCAACTCTCTTGGCATTCATTTCCAACCTGATTTTCCCAGTTGACCTGCATGTTGAAATCTCTCATGACTATCATAACATCGGCCTTTTGACATGCCTTTGACATACTTGTAGTTAGTTCACATCTTAAGGGCAAATCTGAGGACAGAGATCATGTTTGCTCCGTGGTTCATTAGTTTTGTGCCAGGTCTGAGATATTGATCGTCAAATACCCTTTTCCCAATGGACCTAAGGCTGTGCTTTGCATTGAAGGCATTAACATTCTTAATTACTCTACATCTTTGTGGAGAGGCATTCCTGAAATATTAGAAATAGTCCATATTTTCTAGGGTCTCACTGTAGATGACGTTGTGAGAAATTATTGTTGTGTAGTAGGAGCAAATTAGTAAAGCACTTTTGTCTTCTGAATGAGAAGAGTCTGAAAGTGGTTACTTTGTTGGGTTCTTGAAAGACTTGAAACTGATCTTTTTGTGGCAAGTTTTCTGTTGGGGCCAGGTTGATGAGATAATAAATTATGTTCAGTAGTACTCATTAGTGCCTGGGTGATGCACATCTTTGCAGTCCTTTACGTCAATAATGATGTAGTTCAACATGTTCAAGTGCTTTAACACTGGATATTGTTATGATCATTTGTACTTATTCCTCTGATGACACAGGTTATGATGATCAAGCTCCATTTGTCTGAACAATTCTGTTGGAGTTTACTTTCCCTATTTTTCCTTATCAATCATGACTTGCTATAAGGTTAAATCTTTTCCCAACCTGATGTTGAAGCCATGTAGGGAGATTAGTTTGTCTTCCCCGATACAAGGTTGAAGAAGAAATACTGTTCCTAATATTTAATTGAAGTTCCAAAGCTGGCAATTTAAAAAAATCTAAATGTGATACATTAACATTTTAATATGTAACCTTGTTCTTCCTGAAGATTGGTTTAAAAACCTTTCATGATTCCTTTTAAGTTAATTATTTGTCTGCTCTACTTGTATTTGTGTTTCTCTGAGATTTACTCCTTGACATTTTCCTTGACTGTCACATTTAGAGTACAAGGTTTTACTTTGCTGACCTTTATGGTTAACTACATTTGCCTAATGTCATTCTTAAATATTTTCAGCATAAACGTGATCATTTAGATTGTTCTGAGGAATTCTTCTGAGAGCAAATTTTGTAATAACTCTATATTGTCTATTATCAAGATAGTAGTAAAAGGTAATAATGATAAAGATTAGCACATAATGATAGGATTAAGCAGAAACAATGTGAATTTCTGGAAAGGAGATTATTTTGAAAAGTCTGATAGGTATTTTGAGGCTGCTAATGGCATAGAAACCATTCATCTCATCAGGACTATGTCAGCTCTAATAGCATATCTATCAATCCCCATCCTCTGGTTATTTCTCTGTAAGCTATTGTCTGATATATGTTTACGACATCCTCATCAGGCACTACCCTAGAGATAAATTTTCCTCAGCTACTTGACCTAACAACCAGCATATTTTTGGGATGTGAAATAAAACTGGAACACAAAATGGAAACCTTCAGAGTCACAGGGAGAACATGCAAACTGCACACAAGCAACACCCAATGTCAAGATTTAACCAGGATCAGTGAACCTGTGAGCCTGGTGTAGATTAACAGACAAAGTACATTGGAAGTATATGGGTCACGTCCAATTGGAAGTCTGAATAGTTAATCCTGCATGATTTAGTGGTGGGATTCCAGTGGGAGATAGTAAAAACATGTCAAAAAGGCAATGGGGGATTAGTCATGGGGGATTTCAATATGCAGATAAACTCGGGAAATCAAATTGCTGGATCCCAAAGGGGAGAATTTGTAGAATGCCTCAAAGGTGGCTTTTTGGAGCAGCTTGTGGTTGAGCCCACTGGGAGATCAGCAATTCTGGATTGGGTGTTGGGTAATGAACTGGATATGATTAGTGAACTTAAGGTAAAGGATCCCTTAAGAAAGTGATTACAATAAGATAGAATTCACCCCTGCAATTTGAGAGGGATAAGATAAAGTCAGATATATCAGTATTACAGTGGAGTAAAAGGAATTACAGAGGCATGAGAGAAGTTGGCCAAAGTTGGTTGGAAAAGGGACACCAGCAGGGATAATGGCAGAACAACAGTGGCTGGGGTTTCTTGGAGCAATTTGGAAAGTACAGGATCGATACATCCCAACGAAGAGGAAGTATTCTAAAAGTAGAGTGATGTAACGGTGGCTCACAAGGGAAGACAAACTAAAAGCAAGAGAGGGCATACATCAAAAATTAGTGGGAAGTTAGAGGATTTGGAAATTTTTAAAAACCAATTGAGGGCAACTAAAATATGAAATATGAAGGTAAGCTAGCCAATAATATAAAAATTATACCAAGCATTTTTTTTTTCAGATATATAAAGAGCATGAAAGGCAAGAGTAGATATTGCACTGCTGGTAAATGACACTGAAGAGTTGATAATGGGATGAGGAAAATCTGGACAAAATTAAGTATTCTGGTCTAGGTGCAGGTCAGTGGGACCAGGCAGAAAAATGGTTCAGCATAGCCAAGAAGAGCCAAAAGGCCTGTTTCTGTGCTGTAATGTTCTATGATTCTAGTATGTTGGAAGTTCAAGTGGCAGAAGTGAGACAGTGGCTATTACTAGGAGATGGTACCTGGGAAAGTTCTGAGGGTAGCTAATTCACTTGGGCCCGACAGACTACACCCCAGGGTTCTAAAAGGGGTAGCTGACGAGATTGTGGAAACATTACTAATGATCTTTCAAGAATCAAGATTCTGACATAGTTCCAGAGGACTAGAAAATTGCAAATGTCATCTACTCTTCTGCCTCCCTCCCTTCTTGAAGAAAGTAGAGTGTAGGCTAGTTAGTCTTGCTTCACTGGTTAGGAAGATGTCGGAGGTGTTTGTAGAGGTACGTTTGATAAGGTACCCCATACAAGGCTTATTGAGAAAGTAAGGAGGCATGGGATCCAAGGGGTCATTGCTTTGTGGATTCAGAACTGGCTTGCCCACAGAAGGCAAAGAGTGTTTGTAGACGGGTCATATTCGGCATGGAGGCCAGTGACCAGTGACTAGATGGGTAGAGTTTGTTAGGTGTGTTCAGGAAGGTTTCTTGACACAATATGTAGATAAGCCTACAAGAGGAGAGGCTGTACTTGATCTGGTATTGGGAAATGAACCTGGTCTGGTATCAGGTCTCTCAGTGGATGAGCATTTTGGAGATGGTGATCACAATTCTATCTCCTTTACCATAGCATTGGAGAGGGATAGGAACAGACAAGTTATTGAAACGTTCAATTGGAGTAAGGGGAAATATGAGGCTATCAGGCAGGAACTTGGAAGCATAAATTGGAAATGTTCTCAGGGAAACGTACGGAAGAAATGAGCCAAATGTTCAGGGGATATTTGCAAGGGGTTCTGAGTAGGTATGTTCCAATGAGACATGGAAAGGATGGTAGGAAACAAGATCCATGGCGTACAAAGGCTGTTGTAAATCTAGTCAAGAAGAAAAGAAGAGCTTACGAAAGGTTCAAAAAACTAGGTAATGATAGGAATCTAGAAGATTATAAGGCTAGCAGGAAGGAGCTTAAGAAAAAATTGGGAGAGCTAGAAGGGGCCATGAGAAGGCATTGGTGGGCAGGATTAAGGAAAACCCCAAGGCATTCTACAATACAAGTATGTGAAGAGCAAGAGGATAAGATGTGAGAGAATAAAACCAATCAAATGTGACAGTGGAAAAGTGTGTATGGAACCAGAGGAAATAGTGGAGCTACTTAATGAATACTTTGCTTCAGTATTCATTACAGAAAAGGATCTTGGTGATCAAAGGGCTGACTTGCAGTGGACTGAAAAGCTTGAGAACGTATTAAGGAAGAGGATGTCCTGGAGCTTTTGGAAAGCATCAAGTTGGATAAGTCACCAGGACCAGATGGGATGTACCCCAGGCTACTGCGGGAAGCGAGGGTGGCGATTGCTGAGCCTCTGGCAATGATCTTTGTATCATCAATGAAGGCAGGCGATATTCCGGAGGATTGGAGGGTTGCAGATGGTGTTCCCTTATCCAAGGAAGGGAGTAGGAATAGCCCAGGAAATTATAGACCAGTGAGTCTTACTTCAGTTGATGGAGAAGATCCTGAGAAGCAGGATTTATGAACATTTGGAGAAGCATAATATGATTAGGAACAGTCAACATGGCTTTGCCAAATGCAGGTCATGCCTTATGAGCTTGATTAAAGTTTTTGAGGATGTGACTAAACACATTGATGAAGGTAGGGCCATAGATGTAGTGTATATGGATTTCAGCAAAGTATTTGACAAGGTACCCCATGCAAGGCTTATTGAGAAAGTAAGGAGGCAAGGAATCCAAGGGGACATTGCTTTGTGGATCCACAATTGGCTTGCCCACAGAAGGCAAAGAGTGGTTGTAGCCAGGTCATATTCTGTATGAAGGCTGGTGACCAGTCGTGTGCCTCAGGGATCTGTTCTGGGACCTTTACTCTTAGTGATTTTTATAAATGACCTGGATGAGGAAGTGGAGGGATGGGTTAGTAAGTTTGTTAATGACACAAAGGTTGGTGTTGTGGACAGTGTGGCGGGTTGTCAAAGGTTACAGTGGGACATTGATAGGATGCAAAACTGTGCTGAGAAGTGGTAGATGGAGTTCAATCTAGTTAAGTGTGAGGTGGTTCATTTTGTTAAGTCAAATATGATGGCAGAATATAGCACTAATGGCAAGACTCTTGACAGTGTGGAAGATCAGAGGGATCTTGGGGTCCGAGTCCATAGGACACTCAAAGTTGTTACGCAGGTTGACTCTGTGGTTAAGAAGGCATTGAGTTTAAGAGCTGAGAGGTAATGTTGCAGCAATATAGGACCCTGGTCAGACCCCACTTGGAGTACTGTGCTCAGTTCTGGTTGCCTTACTAGAAGAAGGGCTTGGAAACCATAGATAGGGCGCAGAGGAGATTTACAAGGACGTTGCCTGGATTGGGGAGCATGCCTTATGAGAATAGGTTAAGTGAACTCAGCCTTTTCTCCTTGGCTTGACTGAGGATGAGAGATGACCTGATAGAAGTGTCCAAGATAATGAGAGGCATTGATCATGTGGTTAGATGCATTTTCCCAGGGCTGAAATGGCTAGCGCAAGAGGGCATAGTTTTAAGTGCTTTGAAGTAGGTACAGAGGAGATGTCAGGGGTAAGTTTTTTACGCAGTGAGTGCTGAGTGCATGGAATAGGCTGCCAGTGGCGGTGGTGGAGGCGGAAATGATAATGGATACATGGAGCTTAGAAAAATAGAGAGCTATGGGTAAGCCTAGGTAGTTCTAAGGTAAGGACATGTTCAGCACAGCTTTGTGGCCAAAGGGCCTGTATTGTGCTGTAGTTTTTCTACGTTTCTATGTTTTTTTAGAATGTGTTTTCAGGGTACTTGGAGACACATAACAAAATAGACCAAAGTCAGTATGGTTTCCTTGAGGGAAAATCTTGCCTGACAAATCTGTTAGAATTATTTGAAGAAATAACGGGCAGGATAGACAAAGGAGAATCTGTCGGTGTTGTGTACTTGGATTTTCAGAAGACAGTTGACAGGGTGCCACGGTTGAGGCTAGCCAAGGGCATTGCAGGAAAGATACTAGCATAGATAGAGCATTGACTTACTGGCAGAAGGCAAAGAGTGGGAATGAAGAAATCATTTTCAGATTGGCTGCGGTGACTAGTGGTGTTCCATAGGGATATGTGTTGGGACACATTTTAGGTTGTAAGTCAACAATTTGGATGTTGCAATTGCTTTGTGGCCAAATTTCTGAAAAAGAATTTCTGAAATTTGTTAACTTAGCAGCAGAACAATGATAATTTAGAGAGAAAAAATCAATTACAGTATATATGTATGTTAAATAGTTAGATTAAAAATAGCGCAAAACAGAAATTTGAGGAAGCAGAGAGGCTGCAGGAGGACTTGAATACAGAAGAATAGTCAAAGAGGTAGCAGATGGAATACAGTGACAGGAAGTGTATGATATGGAATAGACTGTTTTTTAAATGGGAAGAAAATACAAACATCTGAGTCCAAAGGGATTTAGGAGTCCTCGTGCAGGATTTCCTAAGGGTTAATTTGCAGGTTGAGTCTGTGGTGAGGAAGGCAAATGCAGAATTGGCATTAATTTCAAGAGGACTAGAATATAAAATCAAGGATGTAATGCTGAGGCTGTATAAGGCACTGCTAAGTCACTTGGAGTATTGTGAGCAGTTTGGGGCCCCTTATTTAAGAAAGGATTAGCTGACATTGGAGAGGGTTCATAGGTGGTTCACATGAATTATTCTGGGAATGAAAGAGTTATCATATGAGCAGTGATTGAAGGCTCTGGACTTGTACTTGCTGGAATTCAGAGGAATGGTGGGGTGTGGGGTTCTCATTGAAACCTATTGAATATTGAAAGGCCTAGACCGGGGGTCGGCAACCCGCGGCTCCGGAGCCACATGTGGCTCTTTTACGTCTGTGCTGCGGCTCCCTGTTGCTTTGGGAAATAATTGGTTGTGGCGACCCTTTTCCTGGCACATCCGAACCGACTCACAATTAGATAGCCTACGGGGGTTTGCGAGCACAGAGCTTTGGAGCCTCTGCGCCATGGGGGGCAGGTTGAGGGAGGCTTAAAAGTGAGGCTGAAGATTTCGAATAAAGTTTTTTCCTTCGACTGCAGGAACAGAAATCCCATTAACCAAGTATGATAAATATTTTAATTGCCTATTATTTTATGTATATTCATATTTTTTAATGGTTCAGTGAAATAGTACTTTTATTTTTCAGGTTGACAGCTGGCTGACGTTATTTTTGGTTTGCTGCTGGCGGCAAATTTAAGTTTGGCGTTTTTCATAAATACAAGAAGGACTCAAATAGACGTTGAGTATTTTACTTAAAAGTAACCTTCAACCCAACGTCTTTTTTTCGGAGTTCAAAATGTTTTTGTTGCATGCAGAAATGTAATTTCGTTTTCTCTGCAGGAGTTCATCAATTTCATAAATGCAACACATTATAGTTTGTTTATACATAGCATAAAGGCAAAACAAAACGTTGTATGCAGTGTTATTTCATTTTAAATGTCAAACGGGTTTTGCGGCTCCCAGTGTTTTCTTTTCTGTGGGAAACGGGTCCAAGTGGCTCTTTCAGTGGTAAAGGTTGCTGACCCCTGGCCTAGACAGAGTGGATGTGAAGAGAATGTTCCTACAGTGGGGGAATCTAGGACAGAGGGATGTCCATTTAGAACAGAAGTGAGGAATTTCTTTAACCTGAAAATGGTCAATCTGTGGAATTTGTTGCCATAAGTGTCTGTGGAGGTCAGGTCACTGGGTGCATTTAAGTTGATAGGTTCTTGATTAGTTAGGGCATGAAAGGTTCTGTCTGGGGAGAAGGCAGCAAATGAGGTTGAGAGAGAAATGGATCATCCATGATGAAATGGTGGAGCAGACTCAATGGGCTAAATGGCATATTTCTTCTCCTGTGTCTTATGGTTTATGGACTTCAGTGCTTGCAATGTGTATCCTATTAGTTTTTAATAATGTGGAGTTCTAGCTTTAGTGTGGTCATATTAGGAATTGTTGGTATGAGCAAATAAAGTTTATTTTTAAAGTAATACAGAATCAAGTTGACTTGAAATTAAGAATGAGGTGATGATAAATTCAGAGAAACATGGAATAAACAAAAATATGAGTTATCAAGCTATGGTATTCACTTTCACAGTCAGTGGTTGATGCAGAAACTACAGTAACATTTGGGAGGTGAATAGACTGAGTAAATATTATAAAGATCATTACCATCTGTAGAAAGTGAATGAGAAAAATAACTGGCACTGAATGGCCTGTTTTGTTTTGCAATTTGCATAACAAGTTTAAATAGCTTTTATTAGAACAATCTGCAGGAATAGATTTTAATATTTCGGTTTATAGTTAACTGCTATGATTCAAGGGCTGATTCAATACCTTCAAGAACTCAGAGCATAGGTTTAAGTATTTCAACAATAGGTTGATCAGTCTAATGTGATTCACTTCCTGTTATTACATGAGTATTAATTCAAATGCAATCTGCTGGTGCAGAAAGAAATTCTTTTCTCTCATTGATTTGTATTTTTCCCCTGTAACCTATTCTCAATTCCCTTCATATTTTGCAACTAATTGCTTTCAGACTCGGGGTAATTTAAAGTGGGCAAATAACCTACCTACCAAATGTCTTCAGAACATGGGAGAAATCTGTAACAATTTGGATAAATCTATGCAGTCACAGGGAGAACTTGCAAACTTTGCATACCCTACGTCAGAGGCCAGGATTGATGTCCAGCTACCTGTACTCTGATTGAATGTAGCTGCCATGATTAAATTTGGTATCTTGTTATAAGCCTGAGCTCTGTTCTACTTTTTCTAAAAAAAAGACACTTTCCAATATCCGTAGTGCAATAGGTACCCAGTAGATGGTGTAATTCACAGAACAATTATGAGCATAAATTAAAATATGGGCCCCAGAACTCTACCCTCCAGCAAAGTTGAACGTATGATACTTTGTGGATTGCTATTTTTTTCATTTTTTAATCCATTCAGAATTGCTATTTTAATGCAAGTTGATTCAGATTCTTTCTGATGTAATAACTTTATGGTTTGAAAATCAGAAACTGGGTACAGAACATCTGAAATAAACTTTTTAAAATGCTGTAAACACTTAAATCACTATGAAAAAGTGTTAATTAACAATTCAGATTAAGGGTTTTTCATCCAAAAAACAATCAGTTTTTCAACAGGTTTGTTTTTTCTTCAGATTGTCCATAACCTGCTGAGTTACTTTCTATTATATGTCTTAAATGGATTGTTGATTTTCAAACCTGTTATTGAGAAGATGAGGAAATGAAGGTACATCTCAGGGAAGTTTGACCTCCTGTTTTGTGTCAATATAGAGAATAATTGAAGGGACAAAAAAGTTATGATGAAATGGTACCAGCAGACAACCATACAGTGTTGTTTGTGTACATAGAGTCAGTAATATGGTAATTCCCTATTGACATTTGTCAAAGAGAACTGTGAATGAAAATGTATACAGTGTGAACTTTTGAAGAACAACAGATTGATTAAATAAGTCCAAGCTTATTATAGGGGAATATAGGGGAAAAGTAAAAATACTGGAAGCAGGTCGGTCACCTATTTGAGAAAAGGAGTTAATATTCCAAAGTCATGTTTTTAATTAAAACTTAAAAATATTGCAATTGAAAAGCTTGCATGAGAGCAAATACAAGAGTCAGCATAAGGGGAAAGGACAACAGGGAAATGTCTGAAAAAATGGGAAGACCAAGTGATTTAATTATAAAGGATTGTTGCAAAGAATGCACATGTAAAAAAAACCCTCAAAAGTAGTTATTATTTTAAGAGAATACAAAGAAAGAAAATGGCTTAGCACAATTATTGAGAACACCAGCAAATGTTATTCAGGTTGTCAGGTTATTGCATTTTTTTCAACTTGGCAGTTTCAGAGAAATACTAAGTTTGGGTTTGTTCTATTAGCACTTCCATTCTCTGACTGATCTTGAATGGCAGCAATCTGCCAGTTGAACAAAAGAAATGTGTTTTCTGCTAAATTTTGATGATAAGCATCAAGTAGCTTTCACATACAGAGGAAGTCTGCAACTCTAGCCCAGTTTATGTGGCCTCAAGCCCAAATCCCTGTAGGCAGGTTATAAGTGGGCATGCCACATTTTGACATAAAATCTATTTGTTGGGTATTTTGGTTTTTGAGTTCAAGCTGTTAGAATTTCCAAAATAAGAGTTGGGGCAGACAGTTTACAAATGAGGGCATATGGTTTAAAATTTCATGTCAGAATATAAACGTGCATGCATCAGTAATATAAACTTTTGCTTTAATTGTCTTCATTTGATGGTTATAATTTATTTATAATTTAAGCAATTGATTGAAAAATATAAAACAACAACTTTTGTAAAATACCCTAAAAGGTTTTTTTTCTGCTCATTTTATGAATTCAGTCCAATTATTGTTGATTGAATGTTTTTTCACTAATCCCGAAAAGTGAAGTGCAGTTGATATTATTTTTAAAAATTGGGTCTTGCCAAATACAAGGAGTCAGTGTGCTACCTTTTTCTGTATTGAATAAGTGTTGATTTTGCCTTGCCTCCTGAGTCATTGATGAAAATTGACTCAATGACTAAATGTGATCTTATTTCCCCTTTTTTGAAAAAAATATAAATGAACAAAAGCATTAAAATATGTTGGAAGGGCTTTACTTAATATAAGGTGATGTTCAGCCACACTTGATAGTGTTTTTCTCTATAAAGGAACTTAGAAGAAAATACAACCAGAAAGTATATCCTAACAGAATTAGCAAATAGTTGTTGAAGTAGAATTGTATTTCAACAACTATTTTCTAATCCTGTTAGGAAATGATTACTTTTAGAATGCTTTTATGTTTCAGCAGTAGCTGCATCCTTTAAGCTTCTCTACTCATCATTTGTATGATATTGGGAGGGGGAAGAACTTTTGTAAGACTCCTGATTCTCAATTACCACTTGAATTTTATACTTAAAATGTAAGGTAAAAATTGAATGTTATTTGCAAAAGTTGTGCATTGATATTGTAACAATCTTGACTAAGGTCTTCTAAACATAAGCCAAGGCTTGGTGTTTGTTTGACAGGTCATATTAATATCATTTTTTATGTGCACAATAATGGTTTTGTCTTCATGGTTCTTGTGTTTTAACCAGACATCAGTACTGTGAAGATTTGTCAGTACAGCATTATAAGATGCCTATTTTCAAGGACAAAGTATTACATAATCTGTTTTGTTGCAATGGTTGGTATTTGTTTAAAATATTTTTCTCATTGTGGAAGTACTTCAGAGAGAATGCTGAATTCTTCTTTTAAAGAACAGCTATTATCAGTAAATTGGCAAGTCAAAATGTAAATCTTAACGGTTGATACCTTAAGTTTAAATATTTTAAATAGACCTTGTGTACTACCAGATTATTAATTTAGAACTTCTGCAGTTGGTTTATTGCAGCTTGTAATAAAAAATCAATTCGGTATTGTAATTGAACTTTTTAAACCTCATTGCATTCTTTTCATACTGGGAATCAATCTAGCAACAATATTGCTGCCTTTTTAATTTTTACAGTTAAGCAATTGAATAAAAAGCTTAGAGATATATATAAAATATTTTTATATATATATTTCAGTTACTTAGCAGCAAATAGAACCATTTATCAACTAATGGAAAGGATTTGTCATGTACTACATCATAACTTGTTCTGGATATTGAGTTAAAATCAACAATCACATGTTAATTTAAAATTATTCAAATTTTAATATTAGTTCACACTAATAACATTCTTCTGTTGCAGTGATTGTCAGTATTTATGTATAGCATTCTATAAATTTGAATGTTGTAGTTTTGAGTCTTGACTCCAGAAACTGAGCTCTTTTAAAGTTAAATATTGAAGTCAAAATTAAGTAAATTTATTATCAATACAGGCAGTCCCCGGGTTACATACTAGTTCTGTTCCTGAGTCCGTCTTTAAGTCGGAACAAGTACATTCGGTATTATTTAGCATCAGTTAGTCAAACATTTGTCTTAGTATATATTTTACCTTTCTATGCATATAAAACACTTAAGAAATGTATGTATTCCGATAATTAAACCACTGCATTGCTTAATAATAATTGTAGCTTTCATTGGGGCAGGGCCTTTCACGTGCTCCATTATTCTCACTTTATCCGTTATCCTTTAAAATTTTTACGATCGTTGACCGACTGTAGCCTAATGCTTTTCCAATAACCGATGGCATTTCACCTCTTTCCAAATGCTTTATTATTTCCACTTTATTTTCAATCGTGATCGCTTCTCGTCAGTGGAACAGAAACACTGCGGACAGCGGGTTCCAAGCTGTACTGGCTCTCGGGGTCCGCTGGGTCCTAAGGACCACCACACTGAATTCCCCGGGTCCGAAACTCCACTGCACTGAGACAGGCTAAATGGGACAAGTGGGGGCTGTGCTGGGTTTGGGTGTTTGATCCTCCACAATATTCCACATGGGAATTTAAACTGGAGGTGACTGGTTTTTTTTCACGAGGTTGAGTTTCGAGCTCGACATCAACCCGGCACAGGAGCAGTCTGTCTCTGGATCGAACTTGAGCCTGGCACCGATCTCACTGCGCCACCAGCCGACCGGAACGGGAGGGCAGGATCGGGGTGAATCTTACTAAGAAAATTTTAAGCCAAATACAAAGTTAAACACTCAACTGCAATGACTTAAAATGGCGGATGGTGTCGCGATCCGACTTAAAATAGCAGACGGTATTCTCCTTCCTCGGTTCGTAAGTACAAGTTGTCCGTAAGTCGGACGTTTGTAACTTGGGGACTACCTTTATATATGTTACTTGAGATTAATTTTCTTGCAGGCATTTACAAAAGAGTAAAGAAATACAATAGAATTTATGGAATGCTATACATAAATACTGACAATCACTGCAAAAGAAGATAAATAATGCAAATAAAAAATAAATAATACCAAGAATATGAGTTTTAGTGTCCTTGAAGGTGAATCTTGGTTTAGAGTTGAGTTAAGTGAAGTTATCCATGCTAATTCAGGGCTTAATGGTGTCGTTTAATAACAATTCCTGAATCTTGTGGTGTGGACCAAAGGCTCCTGTGTGATGGTAGTAGTGAGAAGAGAGAACGGCCTGAATGTTGCTTTCCTGTTGCAGTGCTCCTTGTGAATGTGCTTTGCACAGGTGGTGAGGGCTTTGGCTGTGACATTCTCTGCTGCATTCACTATTTTCTGCAAGAATCATGTGGTGTTTCCAGCCAGGCCATAATGCAACCAATTAAGATATGCTCCACTGAACATATATAAAAGTTTATCAAAGTTTTAGATGACATGCAGAATATATTCTATCATCTAAGAAAGTAGAAGTGCTGTAGAGTCACCTTTGTGATTGCAATTGTGTGCTGGTTGCAGAACAGATCTCTGATATGATAACCTCAAAGGTTTGGAGGCAGAGAGAGTCAATACCTGAAGTTATTAGCCCTCTCCACCTCCAAACCCTTAATGAGGACTGGCTTGTTAACCTCTGGCTTCTTATTCTTGTTGTCAATAATCATTTCTTTGGCTTTGTTGAATTTGAGTGCAAGGATGTTGTGGTGCCATTCAACCAGATTTTCAGTCTCCCTCCTATATGCTGATTTGTCACCACCTTTGATTTGGCCAACGGCTGTGGTGTCATCAACAAACTTGAGTATGGCATTGGAATTGCACTTAGCCACAGAATCATAGGTGTAAAATGGTGTAGGCATATTCTTATACATTTTATATTTTGAGAGAGCACTGCCATGAAAAATATGCAGGTGCCAGTTTATTTGTTAAAACAAGGCCTGTTTTCTCATGTCAAGGCAAATGATGCAAATAATTCATTTGAAGTAGTAAAAGTATTTGTATTGCTTAAAGCCAAGGAGTTAGTACAATATTCAAGCAAGAATTCCCCATTGTTTGAGTGTGCAGGCCACTTTTACAGTCTTGTGCACAACCACAAGCTTCTGTTTTGTATTGCATTTTGTTATACAAGATATTTAGGGTTTTGTTAGAACAGAAATACCAAAATAAACTTGCATACTAATTAATCTGGCTGATGGAACATGAACATGTAAAATAGGAGTGGCAGTGGGCTCTCTGGTCCCTTATAGTTTGAACTAATATATAAATAGTTAATCTTAAACCTCTACTTCATTCCCAACTTCATCATTCCCCTCCTGGCCACCAAGACAGAATCCAATTACCCAGTCCCATAGGTAACCATGCTATAACATAACCAAGGACAATAGATGTAACTGCAGTCTCTGGCTTAGCTTCATCTGCTGCAGTAAGGAATCTCTCCCTTCAGTCCCCAGACAGGAGAGATTGGAAATGCTAGAAATGTGAAGCGATGCCCAAAATGTGCTAGAGGAACTTGGCAGGTAAGACAGCATCTACAAAGGGAAATGAACTGTCAGTATTTTGAGCTGAGACCATTCATCAGTGCTGGAAAAAGAATAGAAGTCAGAGTAAAAGTGCGGAGTGGATGAACAAGGGCTGGTAGGTGATAAGTGCATGCAGATGAGAGGGAGAAGACGGGGAGGGAATGATATGAGAAGCTGGGAGATACCAGAAGAGATAAAAGGTTGAAACAGGAGGAATCTGATAGGACAGTACACCATGGAATAAAAGGAAGGAAGGTGGAGAACCAGAGAAAGGAATGTGCTGTTGATGGACAGGTCACTAAGGTGGGATGGGAATGAAAATTGGTAAGAGGGATAAGGGAAAATAAAGGTGGGGACAGAGAGGAGTGTTTACTGGAAATTAGAGAAACCTCACCTATTAGCTCAAGCTCCTCCCCTTTCCCTTACCTGAGCAGGTAAGATGCTGCCTTACCTGCTCAATTCCTCCATCACTTTTTGTATGTTGTTCCCTCCAACCTAGGCCTTGGAGATCTCCGATCTCCACTTGCCACCCTCTAGGCAGTGTGGAACATCTCGAACAAATCTACATGTTAGGTGCTGGAGTAGGTCTGCTGTCCCCTTGAACCTGCTCCATCATCTAATGAAATCATGACTCTTCCGATTGTAATGACTGTTATTTGCTTCTGTTGAAAGAAGCATGACAAAGAAATGCCAGAGTTCCGTGAAGATTTAAGATGGAACAATATTCATTTCTAGTCACTTTTATGTTGATAAATGGGAGGGCTAGTATGTATACTAGGTTGTCATGTTTCCTACATCATGACAGTAAATCACTAATAATTTTTGTAGCAGGTGAGAAAATTTCATCATTAACCATTCATAGGCAAAGATTTCCTTTAGGCACTAGGATATGTGATCATTACAGAAATATAGCTGAGAGAAAGGCAGGACTGGTGGTTCAGTGTTCTAGAATTCTGCTGCTTTATGAATGACGGAAGAGGGAGTGTTTTTTTTTGATAAAGGGAGCACATAACAGCAATGCTCAGAGAATGATCTTGAGGGACATTCGTGTAGAACCTAGAAATAAGAAATGCATTGTCTCCTTTGCAGTACTATATTGTGGACCTTCCCCAGCAGTCAAGGGCAGATATGTCAAGGAATCACAAGTTGTGAGAATAATAAGGTAGTGCTCGTGGAAGACTTTGAATTTCCTGATAATGACCCTAATATTGTCACAGCTACATGCAAAGGGCCTAGATAGGACTGAATTTGTGTGTTGTGTGCAAGGTGTTTCCCTTACACAAGTAGGAACCTACTTGAGGAAAGAACTGGACCTCCTCTTCGGGAATGAGGTGGACCAAGTAATTGAAGTTAGGGAGCACTTTGGGTTCAGTGACCACAATTTTAATAGTTGAAAAATAGCTGGGGTCAGCGGGTGATGCTCATGGAGTGAGTACTGTTTCAGATTCGCTCCATAACCTTTACTTTTTTTAACCTTTGATCACCCTTATTCAACTTATTTTTACCTACACCAAAAGACTCTTGCTATTTTTTTGGACTTATCGTTAAGAGTTTATTGTGAATTTTTGAGGATATGCAGTCGGAAATGTCTCTTAGATCTAAAGATCGGCAACCTGGGCGGAACCCGAACGGTAATGGAAAGAAGCAAGCCCATCTGCAACGCACTGAATTAATTTATGAATTGTTTCTGGAAGTTTTGGATAAAAAGTTTCTTGAACAACAACAAATTTTTAAACAAGATATAAAGGCTTTTCAAAATTATATGGTTAAGACGGATTCAGTAATTAACCAGCAGCAAGTTCTTATAACATCTCTGCAAGAAGATGCTCGGAAACGGGATTTGATAATTGAAAAATTGCAACAAGGTTTAATTTCGACCACTAAACTGGTGGAAACACTTCAAGCCAAGAGTGTCGACTTTGAGAATTGGTCCAGAAGACAGAACCTATGTATACTTGGTCTCCCAGATGGCATAGAAAAAGACGACCTTTCGAAATATTTTGCTCAACTTTTAAAAGATGCGTTCCCGTCGGTATTTCCAGATAACCCTCCGTTACTTGATCGCGCACATAGAATTAGGCGTCGATCATCGAGTGCTCCAGCTAAACCTTCGGTTGTAAATGTCCGGTTTCATTACGTACATGACAAAGAACAACTTATTCGTGTGACTCAGTGGGTAGGAATAGTTAAATTTCAAGACTACTATTTCTGTGTGGTTGAAGATTTTAGTCCTGAAGTAATGAAGAAAAGGCTTCTTTTTAAACCTCTGATGTCTGAATGTTATGAGAAAAATCTAAAACATGCGCTCTTATACCCTGCGAAGCTTAGAATCTCTCCGCCGAATGCTCCACGCCAGGTTTTCCTTTCTACATCTGAAGCAAGAAGTTTTCTGAAGGAGAACTTCCCTACTGCTACAGACTCTCAACTCTAATAAATGAGTGATTCTGATCGTGTAAGATGGTTTTCGATTCCTCAAACCAGATTTAATTTCTGGCTATTGGTGTAGGTTTATCCTATATTTTATATTTAAGTTAAAGTGTGTTTTCGTCATATTAATCACTCTGTTTTATACACTTTAACCATTATACTATATTCTTGACTATTTTTGTTCCTTCGAAGGTGTATTTTTAACCCTTCGAAGGTGAATTCTTTTTTATTAAGATGGTGGTTTTTTGGAAAAATATTCTTGGTTTTGTTTAAGATGGGGTTATTTTTTTTTTCTCTCGTCTTCTTCCTACAATGCATCGCTTATCACAGTTTAAATATTTTTTTGATTTGTTTGGGTTATAACCCGATTTATAAGCTTTTAGTGATTATATTCTTTTTTTTTAACAACCAAGTATCTAAAGAAGTGTGGTTTTAGTATAGTGATTATAATTTTTAAAGTCTGGGTGGTTTTTTTTAATATATATCCTTTATATACGGAGTGGTCTTCCGCTGATATGGGGGTAGAGTTAGTCTCATCTTTTCCTTTTTTTAAGCCATATTTTGGCTTTTTCTTTTCTTTTTCTTGTGGGGGTGGGGGATGGTCTGTTTTCTAATTTTATTTTTCTTTTACCAGTTTGTTTTAGTTTTTTTTTATTTGGGCTGTTCTTGAACTTCAAATATGTCTACGATGGTGTCATTTCCGGGTCCGCTCTCTATTTTTGTTCCTCTTCCGGGTGCATGAGTTTATAATTTGGTTAACCCTTTTTATACCAAAGGGTTGATTTTAGAAATATGGCTCAGACCATTAATTTTGTATCTTGGAATACTAATGGTTTAAACCATCCGATTAAACGAAAGAAGATTTTCAAAGTATTCCAAAGACTTAATGCTCATATCATTTTTGTACAAGAAACTCATGTGAGGAAGGAGGACAAATATCGCTTTTTTAGGTCTTGGCGGGGTGAGCAGTACCATTCGAATTCGAATGCCAAAGTAAAGGGAGTTCCAATTTTTATTGACTACTCTATTGCATTTGTCCAACACGATATCTTTTCGGATCCGAATGGTAGATTTTTGTTAATTACGGGCTTACTTTGTAATAAAAAGGTTGCTATGGTTAATGTTTATGCTTCAAATGTGGATTGTCCTGATTTTTTTAAGTCCTTATTTACTTCTTTACCTAATCTAAATGAATATAAGTTAATAATGGGTGGTGACTTTGATTGTTGTTTAAATCCTTTGATGGACAAATCTATATCTATTCAGACTACCCAATAAGTCGGCCACTTGTATTAACTCCTTTTTGACTGATAATGGAGTTTTTAATATTTGGAGGTTTCGGCATTCTAAGGACAAAGAGTTTTCTTTTTTCTCACATGTGTATCATTCTTATTTGAGAATTGATTATTTTTTATTGACTCTTGTTTTATTCCATCGGTAATTGGTTGTAATTATAGCCATCTCTGACCTTGCTCCATTAAAACTTTGTATTAAATTTACGGATACAGCTTCTAATGTTAGACAATGGCGATTTGATTCTACCTTACTGCAAGATCCGGATTTTATTAAATTTATGAAGGAACAGATTGATTTCTTCTTTTCAACTAATTCCACAGATGATATTTCTTGCGGAACACTTTGGGACACTTTTAAAGCGTATATACGTGGACAGATTATCTCTTACTCTGTTGGTCTGAGAAAATGCATTAAGAAGGAAATTCTTTTATTGGTTGATAAAATTAAAGAGATTGATAAGAAATATTCGATCACTCCTAGTAAGGAGCTTTACAAACAAAGGGTTGAACTTCAAACGGAACATAGTTTATTACTTACATCTCCGATTGAAAATCAATTAATGAAAACCAGATCTGATTTTTATATACATAGTGATAAATCAGGTAAACTGTTAGCTAGTCAGTTGAAGAATGCTTTGGTTAAATGTCAAATCACTAAGATTAGTCAGCAAAATGGGGATTTGACAGTTAACCATGATGAGAGAAATAATTCATTTCAAGATTTTTATACCTTCCTGTATCATTCTGAATTCCCTCAGGATCGTAATACCATGTGTGATTTTCTTGGGGAAATTGAATTTTCCAAAATTATCATCAGATGATCTTTCAATATTAGATACTCCTATTACAGATGCAGAAATTAAAGGGGTTATTTCCTCAATGAATTCTGGGAAAGCACCAGGTCCAGATGGGTATACAGTAGAATTTTTTAAATGTTTTTCCGCTACTCTTTCTCCTTGGTTATGCGGGGTTTTTGAAGAAGCAATTAAATTGGGGAATTTGCCACAATCTTTTTATAGAGCTTCCATTTCTTTAATACTGAAGAAAGATAAAGACCCTACTGACTGTGCATCCTATAGACCAATATCTTTATTGAATGTAGACTCCAAGATCTTTTCCAAGTTACTGGCATCCAGGTTGGAGAAGGTATTACCCCAAATTATTTCGGAAGATCAAACCGGTTTTATTAAAAATCCTTATTCTTTTTCCAATGTTAGAAGATTATTGAATATTGTTTATACTCCTTCACATAGCACTTCAGAATATGTTATTTCATTAGATGCGGAGAAAGCATTTGATAGAGTTGAATGGCCTTACTTATTTAATGTGTTGGAGAAGTTTAATTTTAGTCCGACATTCATTTCCTGGATTAAACTGATATATCATACTCCAGTTGCCTCGGTGCTTATTAACAATCAAAGATCTCCCTTTTTTCGTTTATTTCGGGGCACTAGACAGGGCTGTCCTCTTAGCCCATTATTATTTAATATTGCTTTAGAACCTTTGGCAATTGCCATCAGAGAATCACGGGATATTTCGGGTATTGATCGTGGGACAGATATTCATAAGTTATCTTTGTATGCAGATGATTTATTATTATTCATTTCTAACCCTGAGAAATCTATTCCAGCAATTCTATCATTGTTGGCTCAATTTAGTGATTTTTCTGGGTATAAGTTAAATCTTAATAAGAGTGAATTGTTTCCTTTGAATAGACAGGTCCCAATTTATGGAAATTTACCTTTTAAATTAGTTAATGACTCTTTTATTTACTTAGGGATTAAAATCACAAAAAACCATAAAGACTTATTTAGGGTTAATTTTCTACCCTTAATTGATCAGATTAAATGCTTGTTTACTAAGTGGTCACCATTATCTTTATCTCTGATAGGTAGGATTAATGCTATTAAGATGGTTATTTTACCTAAGTTTCAAGCGGTACCAATTTTTATTCCGAAATCTTTTTTTTTACTAATGTTGATTCAAAAATTTCCTCATATATATGGCAGAATAAAAATCTCAGGTTAGGTAAAATATACTTACAGAAGGCAAAGAAGGAAGGTGGGTTAGCATTACCTAATTTCAGATTTTATTATTGGGCAGTTAATATCAGATATTTGTTATGTTGGTTGAAAGTCTGGGATGGATCTTTTAGCCCTCATTGGGTGAGTTTGGAAATTAAATCGGTACCGGGTTATGCTCTGGGTTCTATTTTAGGGACTTCTCTCCCTTTTGCTCTTTCTAAATTGCTGAAACGAATTGACAACCCGATAGTTAAACATACTTTACGTATATGGTTTCAATTTCGGAAATTTTTTGGGTTGACTCAGTTCGTTATAAATATTCCTATTGTATCTAATTGTTTTTTCCACCCTTCAATTATAGATCAAGCTTATTCGGCTTGGAAAACTAAGGGATTATTACGATTTTCTGATTTATTTTTGGACAATTGTTTTATGTCTTTTGAGCAATTATCTAATAAATATAATTTGCCTAGATTTCATTTTTTTTAGATATTTACAGATTAGGCATTTTTTAAGTACTGCCTACTTTTTCAAATTTTGTGTCTTCAGATATTTTGGAGAGCTTGTTTGAATTAAACCCTTTCCAAAAAGGGCTTATATCAGAACTTTATAATATAATTATGAAGATACATTCAGAGCCCCTTTATAAGACAAAAAATGATTGGGAAAGAGAGCTTAATCTTATTATTCCTATTGAGAATTGGGATAGAATTCTTCAATTAGTTAATACATCATCTATATGTGTCAAACATTCATTAATACAATTTAAGGTCGTACATAGGGCCCATATGTCCAAGGATAAATTAGCTCATTTTTACTCTTATATAAATCCTATTTGTGATAGATGTCAATCTGAAGTAGCGTCTTTAACTCATATGTTCTGGTCATGTCCACTTTTGAAAAAATATTGGAAAGATATTTTTGATGTTATCTCTGCAGTATTGAACATTGATTTACAACCCCATCCTATTACCGCAATTTTTGGTTTACCAATGATGGACTCACTTCATTTATCTTCTTCCGCCTGTCGAATGATTGCATTTCTTACTCTAATGGCTAGAAGATCAATTTTGCTGAATTGGAATGAAATTAATCCTCCCACTGTATTTCATTGGTTTTCTCAAACTATGTTATGTTTAAATTTAGAAAAAAGTAGAAGTGGTGTATTTGATACTTCTATTAAATTTGAAAAGATATGGAGACCATTTATTCAATATTTTCATATGATGTAATTTGACCCTGTTTCAAGCCTATTTGATTTTCCAGCTTTAATCGTATTAATGTTGAGAGGATCGGAGTTGACGACTCTGGTGATTATGTATTCTTGTGAGATATTATAAACAGCCCTTTTTTCTTTTTCCAGTTTTTCTTTCTTTCTTTTTCTTTTTTTGCTTTTTTTCTTTTTTATTAGCTATTAGATTATTAGTTTAGTTTTTTTTTGCATAATATTTTTTTTCTTTTTTTCTGTTTTTTTATATTATATATTATGATATACCTAGATTTACCTTGTTCATATATATACTGTATCGATCATGTTCTGGGAATACTCTTTTATGCTGTAATCATTGCTTATGTATTCTTTCATGTGCAATGGAAATGTGTATGTTTGTAATCCCTTTACCATTATATCATTTGTATTTTGTTCATAAAAAGATTGAAAAAGAAAGAAAAGAAAAATAGCTATGGAAAAAGATAGACTAGGATCTACTGGTTAAAGTCCTGAACTGAAGCAGGACTAAATTTGAGGGCATTAGGCAAGGTCCAGCTGTGGTTGAATTCGTGACTCTTTTGAAAGGCAATGGAACAGTTGGAAAATGGGGGACTTTTAAAAGATCATACCAAGAGTTCAGAGGCAGTATGTTCTTGTTAGGGTGAAGGGTGGACATACCGGGTCCAGGGGATCCTGGCTAACAAGAGATATCAAGGCTTCGGTAAGGAAAAAGAAGGAAATGTACATAGCGCTTAGGTAGCTGGCTACGAATGAACCCCTTAAAGAAGATAAAGGAAGTTTAAGAGACATACACAAAATGCTGGTTGAATGCAGCAGGCCAGGCAGCATCGATAGGAAGAAGCATTATTGACGTTTCGGGCCGAGACCCTCTGCTAGTCCTGACAAAGGGTCTCGGTCTGAAACGTCAACAGTGCTTCTTCCTATAGATTCTGCCTGGCCTACTGTGTTCCACCAGCATTTTGTATGTGTTGCTTGAATTTCCAGCATCTGCAGATTTCCTCGTGTTTGCGTTTTTAAAAAGGAAGTTTAAGACTGGGTTTAAGAGGGAAATCAGGGCAAAAAAGGATATGAGATGGATTTAGCAGGTAGAGTTAATGATAATCGCAAGAACTTCTTTACCTATATTAACAGTAAAAGGGTGACTAGGGAGTCTAGTTCCTCTTGAAGACCATCAGAGCCACCTATGTTTGAAGCTACTGGAGATGGTTGAGATTTTTGCTGTCTCTTTCTCTTCAGTGTTTACTAAGGAAAATACCAATGCCGAAAGTAATAAGTAGTGAGGTTATGTAGTAAATCATGATGAAATGGTGTGCAGACTCAATGGGCCATATGGCCCAATTCCACTCCTATATCTTATGGTCTTCTGGTTATGGATAATTTACATATTATGAGTAAGGATCGATACTGGGAAAGAGTTTTCTCTGATTGCAGAGTGGCTATGTCTCAGTTTCAGAGTTTGCCATTTAAGTTTAAGGTGGAAAAATCAGTTTACTTCAATGTGGTGATTATAAGATTTTTTTCCATTTGGCCTTCAATTGCTCAGTTCTTGAACATAAACAAAATTAAGAAACATAGATAGGAAATTGAGAAAATGAGAAATCTGGGGACTGGATATGATTATCGACAAAATAGGCATAACCCTTGATCTTATTGAATTATAATGCAGTTTTGAGAATTCTTTGTACTTTTATTTTTGTAGCAAAAAATATAGAACACCAAAAAATAGAACACCTAGAAGACATGGTAAAACTAAAAGCAGAGTGACGGTTAAAATATATACAATTCCTTGAAAGTGTATAGGTTAATAATGCAAATCCCACATTGACATGTCTGTTTATGGCCTCCTGTACTGCCATGTTGAAACCATTTGCAGATTGGAGGAGCAACACCTTGTTTTCCATTCTTGGACGTCTCCAACTGGACAACATGACATCACTATCTCTTACCACTCCACTCTGTTCCCTCCCCCTCGTTTTTCATTATACCTTCTCTTTCGCCTCTCCTATCCTCACAAACAGCCCATCACATTTTTCTTCCTCCCTCTCATTCTCCATCTTCCCTATATTTCATGGTCTGCTGTCTTCTATCTGATTCCTCCTTTGCCTTCCCCACATGTCACCTCTCAGAAGATTTCTCACAAGATTTCCTTTTCCTCCTCGCCCAACCTCCTGCCTTCTCCATTACACCTAGATGCACCTATTTCCTGCCAATACTTGTTCCTCCCCACACTTTTATTCTGGCTTCTGCCTTCTTTCTTTGTGTTCTTGCTGAAGGGTCTTAGATTGAAATGTCATCTGTTCATTTCCCTCCATAGATGCCTCATGACCCACTGAGATCCCCCAGCAATTTGTGTGTTGATCCAAACTGCAGTCCTTGTATACCTGGCTGTCAGTAAACTGGCTATGGCCATGCCAGGAGTTCAGAGTGAGTGAGTTAGTTCTATTTTTCTCTGGCTGTAAGTAAATGGCATTTCTTATTTGGATTATCTATATTTAATTTAGCATTTCAGGGCTTAAACTTTAAAAAAAAATGAGCAACTCACACAAAATGCTGGTGGAACACAGCAGGCTAGGCGGCATCTATAGGGAGAAGCCGATGTTCCGGGCCGAGACCCTTCGTCAGGACTAACTGAAAGGAAAGATAGTAAGAGATTTGAAAGTAGGAGGGGGAAGGGAAAATGCGAAATGATAGGAAAGGACCGGAGGGGTTGGGGTGAAGCTGAGAGCCAGAAAGGTGATTGGCAAAAGGGATACAGAGCTAGAGAAGGGAAAGGATCATGGGACAGGAGGCCTAGGGAGAAAGAAAGGGGGAGGGAAGCACCAGAGAGAGAGAGAGATGGAGAACAGGCAGAGTGATGGGCAGAGAGAGAGAAAAGAAAAAAAAGGGTGGGGGGGAAAAATCTAAATATATTAGGGATGGGGTAAGAAGGGGAGGAGGAGCATTAACAGAAGTTAGAGAAGTCAATGTTCATGCCATCAGGTTGGAGGCTAACCTGACGGAATATAAGGTGTTATTCCTCCAACCTAAGTGTGGCTTCATCTTGACAGTAGAGGAGGCCATGGATAGACATATCAGAATGGGAATGGGACGTGGAATTAAAATGTGTGGCCACTGGGAGATCCTGCTTTCTCTGGCGGACTGAGCGTAGGTGTTCAGCGAAACGGTCTCTCAGTCTGCGTCGGGTCTCACCAATATATAAAAGGCCACACTGGGAGCACCGGACGCAGTATACCACACCAGCCGACTCACAGGTGAAGTGTCACCTCACCTGGAAGGACTGTCTGGGGCCGTGAATGGTGGTGAGGGAGGAAGTGTAAGGGCAGGTGTAGCACTTGTTCCGCTTGCAAGGATAAGTGCCAGGAGGGAGATCGGTGGGAAGGGATGGGGGGGATGAATGGACAAGGGAGTCGCATAGGGAGCGATCCCTGCGGAAAGCAGAAAGGGGTGGGGGAGGGAAAGATGTGCTTGGTAGTCGGATCCCGTTGGAGGTGGTGGATGTTATG
This sequence comes from Hypanus sabinus, assembly GCF_030144855.1. Lineage (NCBI taxonomy): Eukaryota > Metazoa > Chordata > Chondrichthyes > Myliobatiformes > Dasyatidae > Hypanus > Hypanus sabinus. The sequence continues at coordinate 20,709,391 of NC_082713.1, read as the reverse complement.
GAAAATTTTAAGAAAATATGTATGATTTGTTTGGAGAAAAAATAAGATCCAATATTTAATCAGTTAAAACAGAATTCACAGCTGCAGTTTTGACTTGGAAAGGGACAAAAACTAGCTATTCTGTTCTGCTTCCTCTATTAATTTAAAACTTTCTGATATGTCATCAACATTTCATAATTCCAATTATCCATCCCGAAAGGCCACTGAGGAGCATTATTTTGAATGTTTTCAGTCCCTGCCACAGAATCCATTCCCTTGTTCTTTGCCAACTGTCTGATATCAAAACAAACTATTACTGGTACTGTATTTTACTCCCAGATGAGGAGTTCACATGTGGCAAGATGGTCTTTTCCAATCTCTGCAACATCACTTACCTCTACAATCGTTTTGGCTTAAACTTATTTGGAAACCTTGTCTCTTTTTAATGTCAGGATTTAACTATATCATTGAACTCCTGGCCAGCCTTTTCATTCTGGAGGTGTTTGATTCCTTTTCATTCATTATCTTTTTCATTGAACTCCTGGTTAAGTAATGTCTTATGTGTAAAATTCTTACTCTTCATTTCAAATCCCTTCATACCTCCATCTCTAGTTTACCTTCAAACACCAAAGATATCTGAATACCTTCAATTAAGGTCACTGGGTTGTCTCTAAATTTAAATACTGCATGATTAGTGACTATCCCTACAGCTGACACAGTAATGTAATTTACTTTCTAACTTTGTAATTTTTGACTTTAACATTTCTCCTGTCATCGAAGGCATTCTTTTAAAATGCAAAATCTACTTCTTCATCCTTGTGACTTGTTCCCAAATATTGTGTTTGTATGAAGTACCTTTGCAAGTTTTGCTATAGTAATGGTACTTTAGAAACAAGTTGCTGTTATTGTTACCTGTTTGGTTTATTTTAGCAACATACAAAATGTTGGAGGAACTCAGCAGGTCGGGTAGCATCTAAGGAAAAGTGTATAGTTGATGTTTCGGGCTGAGATCCTTCATCAGAACTGGGGAAAAAAATGATCAGAGTAAGAAAGCGTGGGAAGAAGCGGAAGAACCACAAGGTGATAGGTGAAATTGGGAGGTGAGGGGAGAGAGGTGAAGAGCTGCTAAGTTTGGTGAAAGAGATACAGGGCTGGAGAAGGGGGAATTTGATAGAAGAAGACAGAAAGCCATGGAAGAAAGAAAAGAGGGAGCAGCATCAGAAGGAGGGAAGTAATAAGATGAGGGGAATGGGGAAAGGTATATGGGGGTGTGGTATTACTGGAAGTTTGAGAAATTGGTGTTCATGCCATCAAGTTGGGGTCTACCCAGATGGAATACAACGTGTTGCTCCAACCTGAGTGTGGCCTCGTTGTGACAGTAGTGGAGGCGGTGGACTGACATGTCGGAATTAAAATGGGTAGCTGCTAGGAGATCCTGCTTTTTGTGTAGTATGGAGCTTAGATGCTTGTGTATTGCTTTGATTTCTAGCATCTGCAGATTTTCTCTTGTTTGTGGTTTAGTTTGGGTTTGGAACCAATTTTTATACAAAGCATTGCAAGGAAATTCTGTGCAGAACCAACATTGACTTATTGACATTTTTATGCATGCCTATCGTGAGGTTTTCCAGAACAATTAAGGGAGCTTACTAAGGCATTCAAAGAAAACTGAACCAAAATTGCTCTAGTTCCTTTTATTTCTCCTATTAATGTCATGCATATCTTTATATTACAGACTAAGCTATCTCCACCACTGCCACTAATGCTGTCTAAATCCTTGATTTTTCTTTTTGTGGGAAAGCGATATTATTGCAATCAGAAGCTATTGCAGGATCATAAAGTTCAGTACAGGCTCCCCCGCTATTCGAAGGTAGAGCGTTCCTATGAAACTGTTTGTAAGCCGAAATGTCGTAAATCGAAGAAGCAATTACCATTAATTTATGTGGGGAAAAACTCTTGCGCATTCCCAGACCCAAAAAATAACCTACCAAATCAAACCAAAAATCACACAATACCTAAAATAACACTAACATATAGTAAAAGCAGGAATAATATGATAAATATACACCCTATATAAAGTAGAAATATTGTATGTACGGTGTAGTTTCACTTAGCAAACTCGGGAAGGCAGCAAGTAAAATAGATTTGGAGAAGAAAAATCAGCACGTACACGCATACGCACGTACACGCATGCGCAAACAACTGCCCACACGAGGCTTCACAGTCATTGTAGTCTTTCTCAGGGTAAGCACACGTATAAAGCAGGCGTTTTTTTTCATAAAAGCGAAAATCTCTGGTTAGCGAAAACAGGTACTAATGTAGGTCTTTTGTAACAGCAAGCTGTCGTAAAGCGAACATTCGAAAAACGGGGGCTGCCTGAATTTGGGGAAAAAATATTGCCGCCTCCTGTTGTTGCTGCTGCTCCTTCCCCATTTTCATTTTTGTCTTGCTGTGATTTTCACTGTTCACTGATTAACACAGACTTTACTCTCATCATTGATTACAAAATTTAAGTTGGCTAAGCCGAGACATACAATCAACTTCATAAATATGAAAATTGATACCAAATAGGAAGCATACAAACCTAGAAACAATACAGGCCCTTCGGCCCACATTGTTTCTGCCTCCAAAACTGCCGCTGGCATACCATTCCACACACTCACCACTCTGCGTTTTTAAAAAAAAAACAAAAAACAAAAAAAAAACAATCACTTCTGATATCTCCTGTGTACCTACTTTAAAGCACCTTAAAACTATGCCCTCTCATGATAGTCATTTCAGCCCTGAGGAAAAGTCTGTGACTATCCATGTGATCAATGCCTCTTATTATATTGTACACCTCTATCAGGTCACCTCTCATCCTCCATCGCTCCAAGGAGAAAAGGCCGAGTTCACTCAACCTATTCTTATAAGGCATGCTCCCCAATCCAGGCAACATCCTTGTAAATCTCTGCACCCTTTCATGGTTTCCACTTCCTTCCTGTAGTGAGGTGACCAGAATTGAGCATAGTACTCCCAAGTGGGGTCTGACCAGGGTCCTATATAGCTGCAACATTACCTCTCTGTTCTTAAACTCAATCCCACTATTGATGAGAGCCAATGCCTTCTTAACCACAGAGTCAACATGCATAGAGTGTACTATGGACTCGGACCCTAAGGTCCCTCTGATCCTCCACACTGCCAAGACTCTTGCCATTAATGCTATATTCTGCCATCATATTTAACATACCAAAATGAACCACCTCACACTTAACCTGTGTTGAACTCTATCTACCGCTTCTCAGCTCAGTTTTGCATCCTATCAATGTCCCGCTGTAACCCCTGACAGCCCTCCATACTACCCACAACACCCCCAATCTTTGTGTCATCAGCAAATTTACTAACCCATCCCTCCACCTCCTCATCCAGGTAATTTATAAAAATCACAAAGAGTGGGGGGTCCCGGAATAGAGCCCTGAGGCACACCACTGGTCACTGGTCTCCATGCAAAATATGACCCTCTACCACCACTCTTTGCCTTCTGTGGGAAACCAGTTCTGGATTCATAAAGCAATGTCCCCTTGGATCCCATGCCTCCTTACTTTCTCAAAAGGCCATGCATGGGGCCTTGCTGAAATCCATGCACACTACATCTACGGCTCTACCTTCATCAGTGTGTTTAGTCATATCCTCAAAAAATTAAATCAGTCTTGTAAGGCATGACCTGCCTTTGACAAAGCCATGCTGACTGTTCCTAATCATATTATGACTCTCCAAATGTTCATAAATCCTGCCTGTCAGGATCTTCTCCATCAACTCACCAACCACTGAAGTAAGACACACTAGCCTATAATTTCCTGGCTATCCCTACTCCCTTCCTTGAATAAGGGAACAACATCCGCAACCATCATAGGCTCAGCAATCTCCCCCCTTGCTTTCCACAGTAACCTGGGGTACATCCTTTCCAGTCCTGGTGACCTATCCAACTTGATGCACATCCTCTTTCTTGCTATCTACATTCTCAAGCTTTTTAGTCCACTGCAAGTCATCCCTACAATCGCCGTGATCCTTTTCCGTCGTGAATACTGAAGCAAAGTATTCATAAAGTACCTCTGCTATTTCCTCTGGTTCCATACACACTTTTCCACTGTCACACTTGATTGGTCCTATTCCCTCATGTCCTATCCTCTTGCTCTTCACATATCTGTAGAATGCTTTGGGGTTTTCCTTAATCTTGTCCGCCAATGCCTTCTCATGTCCCCTTTTGGCTCCCATAATTTCATTCTTAAGCTACTTCTTGCTAGCCTTATAATCATGTAGATCTCTATCATTATCCAGTTTTTTGAACATTTCGTAAGCTCTTCTTTTCTTCTTGATTAGATTTACAACAGCCTTTGTACACCACGTATCTTGTACCCCACCATCCTTTCCTTGTCTCATTGGAACTTAACTACTCAGAACCCCACGCAAATATCCCCTGAACGTTTGCCTCATGTCTTCAGTACGTTTCCTTGATAACATCTGTTTCCAATTTATGCTTCCAAGTTCCTGCCTGATAGCCTCATATTTCCCCTTACTCCAATTAAACAATTTCCAAACCTATCCTATTTCCTGTTCCTATCCCTCTCTAATGCTCTGGTAAAGGAGTTAGAATTGTGATCACTGTCTCCAAAACGCTCTCCCACTGAGAGACCTGACACCTGACCAGGTTCATTTCCCAGTACCAGATCAAGTACAGCCTCTCCTATTGTAGGCTTGTCTACATATTGTGTCAACGAACTCTACCCCATCTAAGCCCCTCACTACCACAACAACCCTGTTGTTATTACTCCTTTCCAGAATCTGTCTCCCTATCTGCTTCTCGATGTCCGCGTTACTATTGGATGGTCTATAAAAACACCCAGTAGAGTTATTGACTCCTTCCTATTCCTAACTTACAGCGACAGAGATTCCGTAGACTACCCCTCCATGACTTCCTTCTTTTCTGCAGCAGTGACACTATCTCTGATAACCAGTGCTATGCCCCCACCTCTTTTGCCTCCCTTCCTATCCTTCCTGAAACAATCTAAAGCCTGGTACTTGAAGTAGCCATTTCTGCCCCTGCACCATCCAAGTCTCTGTAATGGCCACAACATCATAGCTCCAAGTGCTGATCCGCACTCTAAGCTCATCGGCTTTATTCATGATACTCCTTGCATTAAAATAGATACATCTCAAACCATCAGACTGAGTGCATCCCTTCTCTATCATATGCCTATCCTTACTTTTGCACTGTCTCCATATCTCTATTTGTGAGCCAACATCCCTTTCCCCTGTTACTTCAGTTCAGTTCCCACCCCCCAGCAATTCTAGTTTAAACTCTCCCCAATTGCCTTAGCAAACTTTTCCACCAGAATATTGGAACCCCACGGATTCAAGTGCAACCCGTCCTTTTTGAACAGGTCACGCCTGCCCCAGAAGAGGTCCCAATGATCCAGGAATCTGAATCCCTGCCCCCTGCTTCAATCCCTCAGTACACACATTTATCCTCCACCTCATTCTATTCCTATGATCACCATTATGTGGCACAGGCAGTAATCCCGAGATTACCACCTCTGAGGTCCTGCTTCTCAACTTCTTTCCTAACACCCTGTAGTCTATTTTCATGACTTCCTCCCTTTTCCTAACTATGTCGTTGGTACCAATATGTACCATGACCTCTAGCTGTTCTCCTTCTCACTTCAAGATATCATGGACATGATCAGAAACATCCTGGACCTTAGCACCTGGGAGACAAACTACCATCCACGTTTCTTTCCTGCGTTCGCAGAATCGCCTGTCTGAGCCCCTAAATATAGAAACTGCTGACACTGCTGCCATCCTCTTCCTTTCCCTACCCTTTTGAACCACAGGGCCAGATTCTGTGCCGGAGGCACGACCACTGTTGCTTTCCCCAGGTTGGCCATCTTCTCCCTCCCTCCCCCCCACCCCAACAGTACTCAAGCAGGAATACTTATTGTTAAGGGGGACAGCCACTAGGGTACTCTCTAGTACCTGTTTCTTGCGCTTCCCTCTCCTGATTGTTATCCACTTCTCTGTCTCTTGTGGACTAGGGTGACTACCTGCCTGCAGCTCCTCTTCATCACCTCTTCACCAGACCAGACAAAGGTCATCAAGTGCAGCTTGATCCACCTTGTGCAGATGTGGTCATCCGGGAGGCTGGGAGTGTCCAGGACCTCCCATTATCAGACACTGAGCACAGAAAATGATCTCACACACATACTTTATGACTTTAGGTGGATAGAGAAGAACGAACTCAATTGCAAGTATAGAATAATCTATTTCTGAAATGTGGCTGATTGTAAATGAGCAAACCTAATTATCTTGTATGTAAATAGATTGTGTGCAATTAATAGTATATAATGTTTTATAAATTATTTGCAAAGAACATAAAATGTTTGAGAATGTATATCAGAGATCAATGTGGAGTGAAAGGTCATGTTGCATAGATTGTGTATCCCATTTTGAAAAATTTGGGATATGTTTCACATTAATGAATAATAGACTAGATCTGTTGTTCTGTTAAGGTATTTGGAGTGCTTTGCTATACTTGATTAGTTTATTAGCAAGTGCTTTTTAGATTATATAGATAGGATGAATGTTAAGAGGCATTTGGCACTTCTCACTCTTAATTCTGTAAGTTTCAAGAACATGGGAAGGAATAAAATAATTGTGGTTGGTTGGTATTCAACATGCAGGACCAATGTGAAGCCCCGCATTTAGTATTTGGGAGAAGGAATAGTCCAAAGTATACACTTTGTAAGTAATTTCTATTGTGAATGGTAGCAAATTACAAGTAAACATTGTGTATAACCTTATAATGATCTTGACAAGCTCATTTGGTGAGCAAATGGTGGCAAATAAAATCTAATGCAGAGACCTATGAGCTTGTGAGATATAGTGAAGGGAAGTTGATATATATATTGCATGTTGTGGGAATGTGCATCCGAGGAATTGGAACAGGAAAGATCTTGCAATTTAAAAAGATGTATCAAGAACCATTGAGATTTTAAAACTGTATTTAGCTCCATTGAGACCACTTCTGGAATACAATGTACACTTTTGATAGTGCTTTTTCAAAAATTATAGTTATTGGATGCCTGTATAGAGAGGACTACATGATTGATCCTAACATTTAAGCTAATTAGACAAGTGAAGTTGCTATTATCTTCTCTGCAGAGTAAGACAAACTGAGAGAGAATGTTATAGTCGTGTTTTAAAATTATAAAAGCCTCAGACAAAAGAATTACAGACTTCTCCAAGCACCTAAAGTGGTCATATTTATAAATTAGGAATGATATTAAAAATTTAAGAGGAATATACAGAGTGAATTGTGTAGAGATGTTTATGGAGGATTTTGAGCTACCACTAAAGAATTAAAAAATTAAGCGAACTACACTTCCGTCTTGATTTCTTATCTGCTGCCAATTTTCCCAAGGAAAGATTCAAAGCCGCGAGAGGCTCTGACTGTAAGCAGCTGGACGATCAGGAACTACATGCAGTTTGGAGTCTAATGAAATTGGAACCAATTTTTTCCCCAAATAGGGAATTTACTAAAACTTGGTGAGATGGCTTGGAGATTTAGAAACTCTGGAATTCAAGCATGTAAGCACCTACAGCCTCTTGGATTACTGGCATACAGCAGCTGCTGAGATAGTGTAATTGATATTACTTGTGATTTCCAGTGTTGCTATTTTCTAGTGCACTGGTCAGCTAAATAGCATTCAGTTTATAAAAGGTATTGCTCTTGTTACCTTCAACTAAGTAGAATAAAGATGAAAGTGTGGCATTAACAACTGCAGCAGGGATTGTAGCATTAAGCGGCAGAATAAGAGTGGTTGAGAAGGCTTCTTTACGGTATATGTCATCTGTCACCTTTATCCAGCATGTCTGAACATCCATGCAAGGGTGCAGCTATCAAGGATGATTGGAACTAATTGTTCTTGGTGCTGTACTTGAGCTACCAGAAGAGAGTGATCAAGCCAGATCTTTGAATGAAAGGTGCGAGAAGCAAATTAGTTTTGTGTGGCCACACATTTAAATTCCACGTCCCATTCCCATTTTGATATGTCTATCCATGGCATTCTCTATTGTCCAAATGAATCCAAACTCAAGTTGGAGGAACAACACCTTGTATACCGGCTGGGTAGCCTCCAACTTGATGGCATGAACATTGACTTCTCTAACTTCCATTAATGCCCTTCCTCTCCTTCTTACCCCATCCCTGTCATATTTAGTTGTTCGCCTGCTCTCCATCTCCCTCTGGTGCTCCCCCCCCCCTCCCCCACCAACTTCCTTTCTCCTGAGGCCTCCTGTCCCATGATCCTTTCCCTTCTGCTGCTCTGTATCACTTTCGCCAATCACCTTTCCAGCTCTTAGCTTCATCCCACCCCCTCCGGTCTTCTATCATTTTGCATTTCCCCCTCCCCCCCAATACTTTCAAATTTCTTACTGTCTTTCCTTTCAGTTAGTCCTGACAAAGGGTCTCGGCCCGAAATGTCAACAGCGCTTCTCCCTATAGATGCTGCCTGGCCTGCTGTGTTCCACCAGCATTTTGTGTGTGTTGTTTTAATTTTGTGTTTGTCTTTTTTAAAATAAATATTTCAGTTTTTTTCTTGATTTGTGTAAGCTAAGCCCAGCTGCTGTAACAAAACTGAAAAGCTCAGTCTCCATTACCTTAATCATCCAGTTTCTGAATTTAAAATCTAACATTTTTTTCGCATCACTGACTTTGTTAAGTGAAAGTCATATTATAGTCGGAGTCATTCGATGATGCATTTGCTGTGAGTTCATACAACTTGGTTTGATAATGGTGATGTAATCAATAACTTGCTAGTATCTGGGCTACAAATAAAATATGAGGAACCTCATCCTTTTTTGAATATTGGAGATTTTTCACATTATTAAAATCCTTTGGCTGTTTTGAATGAAAAATATTCAATCGAAGTTCAAGTCTTAGAGAAAGGGTTTAATGAGAATATTGAGACAACTTAGTAAACTGTGTTATACAGTTGGCACTTAATCAAACTACATTGTATGTGGTGTACCCAAATGTAAGTTTTTCTAAACCTTTGGGTTTTCCCACTAGATGATCAGAAAATACTGTCCCAGATTTTATAAATAGCTATGTGATTAATTTTTCTTACTTAACAGTAAAATTAGAATTGGAATTGGTTTGGAGATGCACTAAAAAGCTTGTCTTGCATACTGTCCGTACAAATCAAATGACTACACAGTGCACTGAGGTCAAACAAGGTAAAACAATAACAATACAGAATAAGGTGCCACAGCTACAGAGAAAGTGCAGTGTAGATAAACAGTAAGATTCAAGATCATAATTATATTGTGAGATCAAGAGTACATCTTATCATACTAGATAACCATTTATAACATCTTATAACAGTGGAGGAAAAACAGTCACATACCAGTAATTCTGTTTCCCTCTAACTCCAAGCTATCTTTAACGATATATATTGAAGAATAAGAAAATGATTTGAACATTCGAGGTTGCAGCTTTCTTTGGTTTCTCACTGATGTTTTATTTTATCAATTATTTTATGGCAGTAGAATAAAACAGTATAATTTATTTGAGGATTCTAGTTTGATACTTTTATTCAGAAGTGATTACAGAATACATCCATTCAGTTTGAAGAAAATTGAATTATTCATTGTCATGGTAATGTTTCTGAACAAACTGGTTCCGACACTATGTCTAGAATAAATTTAATGACATGTATTTTGTTTTTTTTTCATGTAAGATTGGATAACACAAGGAACCTTGGTCTTCAGATGGACTACTTTTTCCAGCCTCAGAAAACATGTCTCATTTGTGGTGACGAGGCATCTGGATGTCATTATGGAGCACTCACCTGTGGTAGTTGTAAAGTGTTCTTCAAGAGGGCAGCAGAAGGTACAAACACCAAGTTACTTATCTCACTCTTTTATTGTGGCAACCTAGGTCATCCTGATTTGTATTAAAAGGCCTGCTGATGTGAAATTATCTAATTTTTAGTCCCAATTTTGAATTACCCATTTAGTATATAAGATATTTATGTTAAAAGTTTATATAACTGAGATTTTTCCGTAATTTGTAATTCAGATGCAGATTATGAAGTTATAATTTCAAAACTTTAGATTGGTAGGGATTGATATCAGCATTGATTCCAAAGATTGTGCCTTTGTACGTTCCTAGTTAGATTTATCAAAGGAACTTGTACTTGTCTTTAATGTACACACTATACATTGATCGATCATTATCAAATGGAAATCATGATCGCATTGAAAAATAAATTAGGCACAACAAAGATTGGATTTGGAATCTGCAGAGAAATTCCTCCTCAAAACAGAACCAAGTGCCTGATCTCTCTCAATAAGTTATACGGCATGAAAACAGACCCTTCAACTGGGCTCATTTACGAAAAATTATCAAAGTACGTATATCACCGTATACAATCCTGAGAGTCATTTTCTTGCGGGCATACTCAATAAATCCATAATAGAATAATAACCGTAATGGAATCAATGAAAAACTACCAATTTGGATGTTCATCCATTGTGCAAAAGAGAACAAGCTTCCCAAATATAAAAAGAAATAATAATAAATAAGCAATAAGGGTGCTGACTAAAGTATTGTGATGTTCTGACTCTTGCCTTCATTGTATAAGGCTTTAAATAAAATTTTACCATCTTTACCACCATGTCTACATGTGTTGCTATTTATGAGAACCAAGTACATGGAGTGTGCTCAGCTAGAGTTAACTGAATAGTAATTGCAGTTTGTAGCCTCAGAGCCTGAAAACCATAAGCTGTGTCTGACTTACTTTGCAGTCTTTTACAGACAGACATACTTTATTGATCCTGAGGGAAATTGGGTTTCGTTACAGCCGCACCAACCAAGAATAGTGTAGAAATATAGCAATATTAAACTATAAATAATAATAAGTTAATCGTGTCAAGTGGAAAATAGTCCAGGACCAGTCTATTGGCTCAGAGTGTCTGACACTCCGAGGGAGGAGTTGTAAAGTTTGATGGCCACAGGCAGGAATGACTCCCTATGATGTTCAGTGTTACATCTCAGTGGAATGAGTCTGTGGCTGAATGTACTCCTGTGCCTAACCAGTACATTATGGAGTGGATGGGAGTCATTGTCCAAGATGGCATGCAACTTGGACAGCATCCTCTTTTTAGACACCACCATCAGAGAGTCCAGTTCCAGCCCCACAACATCACTGGCCTTCCGAATGAGTTTGTTGGTTCTACCCTCAGCCTGCTGCCCCAGCACACAACAGCAAACATGGTAGCACTGGCCATGACAGCCTCGTAAGAACATCCTCAGCATTGTCCGGCAAAAGGACCTCAGTCTCTTCCGGAAATAGAGATGGCTCTGGCCCTTCTTGTAGATAGCCTCAGTGTTCTTTGACCAGTCCAGTTTATTGTCAATTTGTGTCCCCAGGTATTTGTAATCCTCCACCATGTCCACCCTGACCCCTTGGATGGAAACAGGGGTCACCGGTGCCTTAGCCCTCCTCAGGTCCACCACCAACTCCCTAGTCTTTTTCACACTAAGCTGCAGATGATTCTGCTCACACCATGTGACAAAGTTTCCCATCGTAGCCCTGTACTCAGCCTCATCTCCCTTGCTGATGCATCCAACTACGGCAGAGTCATCAGAAAACTTCTGAAGATGGCAAGACTCTGTGCAGTAGTTGAAGTCCGAGTTGTAGATGGTGAAGAGAAAGGGAGATAGGACAGTCCCCTGTGGAGCCCCAGTGCTGCTGACCACTCTGTCTGACACACAGTGTTGCAAGCACACGTACTGTGGTCTGCCAGTTAGGTAATCAATAATCCATGACACCAGGGAAGCATCCACCTGCATCACTGTCAGCTTCTCACCCAGCAGAGCAGGGCGGATGGTATTGAACGCACTGGAGAAGTCAAAAAACATGACCCTCACTGTGCTCGCCGGCTTGTCCAGGTGGGCATAGACACGGTTCAGCAGGTAGACGATGGCATCCTCAACTCTTAGTCGGGGCTGATAGGCGAACTGGAGGGGTCTAAGTGTGGCCTAACCATAGGCCGGAGCTGCCCTAGAAACAAGTCTCTCCAGAGTCTTCATGATGTGGGAGGTCAGTGCCACCTCCAATGTAGTCATTGGAGCCACTGGGTGGCGGCGTCTTCGGTACAGGGACGAGGCAGGACATCTTCCACAGCACAGGAACCATCTGGAGACTCAGGCTCAGGTTGAAGACATAGTGAAGTACTCCACATAGCTGGGGGGCACAGGTTTTGAGCACCCTGGGGCTGACCCCATCCGGGCCTGCAGCCTTGCTTGGGTGGAGACGTTTCAGCTGTCTTCTCACTTGTTCAGCTGTGAAGCCCACTGTGGTGGTTTCAGGTGAGGGAGGGGTATAGTCACGAGAGCAGGGTGGGGGGCTGTGAGGAGGAGTAGGAGGGGAGAGTAGAGTATGTGTTGGTTGGGGACTGACAACAGATGAATCGTGGGTTCATGTGACCTCGAGGTTGCAGGTTTACTCTTCACCAGAGGCATGTAGCAGGGTTTGAGATGCACCGGGTTATGATCTGACCTTCCCAGTGGGGGGATGGGAGAGGAGCTGTAAGCATCCTTAATGTTAGCATACATCAAGTGCAGGGTCCTCTCCCCTCTGGTTGTACAGCTCACATACTGCATGAAGTTGGGCAGTGTTCTAGCCATGGTAACATGGTTGAAGTCACCCAAGATGGTAATGAGGGCACTTGGGTGCTGGGTTTGTAGTCCAGCTATGACGGCGTGAAAGATGTTACACGCCAATGTCGGGTTGGCAGAGGGAGGGATGTACACAGCAGCCACAATTGCATGTGAGATTTCCCTTGGCATGTGCAAAAGTGATGGAGACAAGTGTCCTCCTAGTTGTCAATTTTGCTATGATGGAAATGTCTGGACTTTTGCTATCAGATTTAAAATGGGGATCCGAGTGACAACTTTTAGCCTAATGGTAAAGGGAAAGCATATACTTCATTGGTGTTTATTGAGAATAAGAAGATGGAAAAAGACTTTCTATTAGTATATGTAAACAAGAGTTAGGCTAAAATTTTAGAACTGAGAGAAATGTTCATGCATCTAGATAATGAGAATTTTCCATCCAGAAAACAAATTTTTGTTTCTGATTCTGAAATTTGGGGCAAAACAGTGTTCCACATTATTATTGTTCCTTTAAATTACAGCTGATACGATCCATGGGAGAGTTTGTTTATTTTCTTTTTTTTCCTCTCTAACACATTCCCCAAATCTGTAATGAAGGTTTTAATGCAGTTTCTGCTTAGTGTTTTCTACAATAAAAAAAACTGGTACTCAGCAAATCAGTATTATGCAAATTAGACCAGCAGAACAAATAGACTGAAGCCTGTTATCTGGATTAGTGATCCGACACATATACTGACAACTGTAGGAAGTAAATTATAGACTTGATTCCTAACTTTTGGGAAGAAAAGGCTAATAAATATTACAGCCTTTAAGCAGTCCTTTTGACAGCCTGAATATCATTAGATGTAAAGTCTTCCAAGCTTAAGGATCTTTGAAAAGAACAGGAAAATTGGGGAAATAATAGGAATGGTAATAGTGATAAATCAATATGGGTAATGCAGTTAAATTACTGGATTAGCAGTTGGAGTTCTGGGCCATTGATCAAGAGTCATTAATACACACTCCAGTTTAACAGTTAAGGAAAATTTTCAAGTAATCAAATGAATCTGGAATTAAAATAAAAATATTTTCACTACTCAACCTTAAATCTACCAGATAGTTAGTTGCAAGAGCTGCTTCATTAATGTTCTTCAGAGGAAAAAAATAAATCTGTAACCATCCTAATTTTAGTTTTGCTTATTACTGTGGGTTCAGGGTGTGTTACTTCCAGGACTCTAGTATTTCTTTCATGCCATGGATTCTAGTACTGAAAACAGTGTATTCTATTTGCTTTGTGACCAGAGCATGCTATTCCACCATGAACATCTCAAACTGTGCAGTGTTGTTAAAACAGTTAACAGCAGTTTGAGTATTTAACATTTCATCTTAATTATTTCAATATGCTATTTTGCTTTCTGCAAAGAATTTTCATTTAAGATGTTCTTTATGAAAGAGTACTCTAGCCTGTTTACTGCTGACTTTTTCTCATGTCAGCATATTCCATTTTATTAAGAGCTTTAAAAGCCTTTAAAAGCTGGCATTTGTAACAGAATTACAAATACAACTGAAAACTGAAACATTTTGAACAGAGAAGGATGCAAAGAGTTATTGATTGTGGACAAGCACAGAAAATAATGGTTTACTGGATTTGAGAATGTAAAATAATTAATAATGAAACTTTATACACAATGTCTGGTCAAATGCGTTAGCCATTCCTTCAACACCTCTGAAAAGATCAGTTGAAATAATGTTGTTCTAAATATTTTAAACACTGATCATCAAATACTGCTGTGGGATTTTTAACAGCTGCATTTAATTCTGTTAAAAAACTTTTTAATTAAAGAACAAAGTAAATAAAGGTAATTTAGCAGGTAGACACAAATTTCTTAGTGCAACATTTTCAAAAGACAGGGTAGACCTAAGGTTAACACCATTCTTTAAAAATCGCACAAGAATGTATTTTACTTTACAATCCCAATCTATAGTACAGAAGATCAATTTTTTTTAACAAAACAAATATAAAATGGAAATGCACAACCTATGGACTCATATTCAAGGACACCACATCTAATGTTCTCTTTATTATTTATTTACTATTATTATTTCTTTTTATTCCTTGGTATTTGCACAGTTTGTTATCCTTTGCACACAGGTTGAACACCCAAGTTGGTGCAATCTTTCATTAATTCTATTATGGTCATTAGATTTATTGAATATGCTACAAGAAAACGAATCTCAGGGTTATATATGGTGATACATAAGTACTTCGATAATAAGTTCACTCTGAACTTTGAAAGCTTAACTGCTAGGCAACTATAATATTGTGAGCATTTGGTCCATAATGACAGACAAGGAAGCTCTTTAACTCAACAACCATATTATTTTTTTATCAAACAAAATATACTCTATTCAAAAATAAAATTATATACAATAAACCATTCAATGACTTTCAATCCTTTACAACTGTTTCCATTGCTGTCTTTACATTTTCACCACCCACATGGCACTCTGTTATTCCATATTTACAAACACGTGTTTAGGGGTATACGGCCTGCCCCCCCCCCCCCCCACCCCTCAACTCCTGCAGGAGAAGAACCCTAGACTGGAGTCCTTCCCCACCGGGCCCTTGTGGTGGCTGCACTGAGTTTGAGTGCATCTCTCAGCACGTACTCCTGCAGCCAAGAATGTGCCAGTCGGCAGCATTCTCACACGGACATCTCTGTGTGCTGGTAGACCATCAAGTTTCAGGCCGACCAAAGAGCATCTTTCACTGAGTTGATGATCTGCCAGCTGCACTGGATGTTGGTCTCGGTGTGCGTCCCCGAGAACAGTCCATAGATCAGAGAGTCCTCTGTTACACAGCTGCTGGGAATGAACCTCGACACTGTCCCTTCCATCCTCCTCCACACCTCCTCCACGAACCCACAGTGTGCAAAGAGGTGGGTCACTGACTCCTCCTCACTGCAGTCCTCCCGTGGGCAGGGGGGGGGGGGGTGGAGACGATGTTCGGGGCATACGGGAGGGATCGGACTGGATCAGTCGGGCCAGTTGCCGAAGAGCATGGCTTTGCTCTTCGTGCGGTTGACCCTGGTCCACGACGCCTGCTTGAACTGTTCACAGATGCTGATCAGCCTGCAAACTGATCTCAGATCAGAGCAGAAGACGGTGACATTGTCCATGTACAGGGAGGTTTTAACTTGGGCCCTTCCACTGCCTGGCAGCGTCACCCCTCATATGTCCTCATCCTTCCTGATGGCTTCGGCAAAGGGTTCTATGCAATACACAAACAAGACAGGAGAGAGGGCAGCCCTGCCTGACTCCAGACCTGATGGGGAAGCTGTCTGTTTCCCACCCATTGATCTGGACTGCACTACAAATGTCCATGTACAGCAGTTTGATCCAATTCCGGATTCCCTCCCCAAATCCCATTTTGGAGAGTACATCCACCATGTACGTGTGCGATACCCTGTTGAAGGCTTTCTCCTGATCCAAGCTGACCAGGCAGGCATCCACCCTCCTGTCCTGCACGTAGGCGATGGTGTCCCTCAGCAGCGCGAGGCTGTCTGAGATCTTCCTGCCCGGTACAGCACAGGTTTGGTCCAGATGGATCACCTGCTCCAGTGCAGACTTGACCCTGTTGGCGATAGCCTTGGACAGGATCTTGTAGTCCACATTCAGGAGTGAGATGGGCCTCCAATTTCTAATGTCTTCCCTCTCCCCCTTCTGCTTGTAGATGAAGGTGATGATGCCCTTACTCATATGTTTGTAGATTCTGACATGCTGCCTGCCAGGAGCGTAGCGTTGTACACTTCCAGCAGGTCAGGGCCCATCCGGTTCCACAGAGCCGAATACAACTCAACCAGTAAGCTGTCACTTCTGGGAGTCAACAGACCAGGCACCATGACCCAGAGAGTGAACCCAACCAGTCACACACAGATGGGGAAGGTGACCATCACACACCCCGGTTACAGTTAGAGTGACCCACAAATACATAAGCAAATAACTGTGCAACCCAAGCTAAAATGTAACAATAAACAAACTGGAAATTCCCACCATAATCCCACAAAATCATTTTAACACAAAAACAATAAACGGTATTGGTCATTAGAAATGCAGGGGCAGACAGTCAACCATGGCCCGACCCAGAACGTCACAATATGTTGCAACTTCAGCTTTAGACTGTGACTCACTGTACAACATACAGTAGAATTTGTTAATACTCGAAGCATACAGTAAAGTCTATTATTAAGGATGAGGTTTTGGGGTATTTGGAAGTAGATGATAATAAGCCATAGTCAACTATGGCTATGTTAACTCGCGATCTTTCAGACAAATCTGTTGGAGTAATTTGAGAAGTTACCAAGCTGAATAAACAAAAGGAAAGGCAGTGGATATTGTTTATTTCTATTTTCAGAAGGCTTTTGATAAAGTGCCACACATGAGGCTGCTAAACAAGAGAGGAGCCCATGGTATTACAGGTAAGGGATGGATATGGCTAGAAGATTGGCTGACTGGCAGGAAGCAAAGTGTGGGAATAAACAAGGTCTTTTCTGGTTGACTGAAGGGGTCTGTGTTGGATCTGCTACTTTTCATGTTATGTGCTAATAATTTGGATGATAAAATTGATGACTTTGTGGCTAAATTTGCAGTTGAGATATAGCTAGCTGGAGAGGCTGATAGAGTTGAAGAAGCAAGGAGTCTGCACAAGGACTTCAATAGACCAGGAAAATGGGCAAAGGAGTAGCAGTTGGATATAGTGTATGGTCATACCTTTCAATAGAAGAAATAAAGGTGTGTGCTGTTTTCTAAATGGGGATAGAATTCAGAAATCGGAGGTAGAAAGGAAATTCAAAGTCCTAGTGCAGGATCCCCTAAATGTTGATTTGCAGGCTGAGTTGGTAGTTAGAAAGGCAAATACAATGTTAACATTCATATTGTTACATACCCCATAACTGGGTCACTTACCAGCAAAGATAGAGAGGTCCGTTGAAGTCTGATGGTACTATTTTAACAGTATTTATTGATAAAATACACAAAAATAATATCAATGCAAACATACAGATAATATACGTCATCAATACTAAATCTAAAAGCGCGGGTATAATAATAATCAATAAGAAATAACTCTATCGTTGTCTAGGGGATAATGTATTGTCTAATGGCAATATAAAAGTCACTTTAGTTCATTCAAGCTGTAGGCTGCAGCCTTCTTTGGTTGGAGAGAAAAACGGAGGTTTAACTTGCCCATTCCTTTTATGATGTCAATCCTTCGAGAGTCGTTGGGGGACTGGTTTCCCCTTTTTGGTTAGCTAAAGCTGTGCTTCAGTGGCAAGACCCACCAATTCTGAGGCAAATGGAAAGGGACGCACATGGGCGGTTTCCACCGGCTTTCACTATTACGCTGTTACAGGAGTTCCAGCGTTTCTTCTGGTGCGTCTGAGGGGCTGTTCCCACAGACCCTCTTTTATCCTGATTCACAGGATCTCAGATGTCAGTCAAGTTGGGATGATGCAATCCCTCCACCAATCCCCTCTCGGTTCATTGCCTGGGGCTTCGATGCATCGTACAGGATTCAATACACAATTCTGTCTCCAAGAGACAATAGCCGGTATAAATGGTTCCACCTTTCGGAGGCCAGGATACATTCCAAACTCTTTGTGGATTCTGCATGTCTTTCTCTCATTTCCTGGGTCTCCTGAACTGACTTAATAGTGATGTTGCGATTCTCAGAAAGGAGGGGGCTATGTTTTACCCTTCGGCCCTTCAGAGTTGTGGCACATTCGTAACAATATTGAGAGGACTAGAATATAAAAACAAGGATGTGATACTGAGGCTTTATAAGGAAGTGGTCAGACCACATTTAGGACATTGTGAGCAGTTTTGGGATCCATATCTAAGGAAGAATGTGCTGACATTGAAGAGGGTCCTGATCCTGAGGATGCAAGAGTTAACATTTGAGGAACATTTGGTGGTTCTCTTAGACTGTACCCACTGGAGATTTAGAAGGATGATGGAGTATCTTGAAACTTGCTGAATACTGAAAGAGGGGTCTCTGCCCGAAACATCGACTGTTTTTTCATTTCCATAGATGAAGCCTGACCTACTGAGTTCCTCCAGCATTTTTGTGTGTGGCTTTGAATAGTGAAAGCCCTAGATACAGTACAGGGGTGTCTTAAGATCAGAGGGCACAGCCACAGAGTATAATTATGTCCTTGTAGAGCTGAGATGAGGGGGGATTTCTTTAGCCAAAGGGATGGGAATCTGTAAAGTTCTTTGACAGAAATGGCTGTGAAGACCAAGTCATTGGGTATATTTAACACCGAAAATATTAAGTTCTTGATTAGTAGGGGTGACAAAGGTTATTGGGAGAAGGCAAGAGAATGGGGCTGAAAGGGAGCAGTAAATTGTGTAAGAGAAAAATATTGTGAAGTTAGAATTGCCATTTGAATTTTTACAGCCCTTAAGATTTATCAGTAACAGCAATATGGCAAACATGAATTCTTAAGTTGAATTACTTAGAATAATAGTCACCAACCTTTTTAAGCCCAAGATCCCGTACCTCAGACTTACTAAGAGGCAAGATTGAGCCCAGATCAATTAGTTACACGCATGTGCACCGGGGCAGAAAAGACCGGAAGTAAAACCCTGCGACCTGGAAGTAGAAATAATGTATGAACACCAGGTGTACCCACCCCTTTTTTTGCACCACAGACCAGCTGATGGGATGTTGTTAAACACGACGGGAATACAGTGATACTCTAAGCAGGTTCCTTATGTCCAGTCTATTCCGCAATTTAGTTTACGTGGCTCTCGGCACTTACCTGTTGTCCCGCTTGCTCACATTTTTTCCACTGAGAAAGCTCAATGGGTTTGTCTTTAAGTGCAGGGTATTTGGACTCAGTTTTGAGGGCTTCATTGCCTCATTAGACAGCCTCCGGGCCCGAACTGCAGCTTCCTGCCCGCCCGCCGCCAGACGCCTTGGCCAGGTGCAGTTGGTCATGGGTTGGGTGAGAGGATAAAGTTAGGGCCGGAGGTCCCCATGCTGGGGCTGCAGTCCAGAGAGAGTGACCGACTGAGTGAGGGGAGTGACAGGGCCACGCCAGCCCCCCCTTGTAGGATCTATCTTCTGACAAAAGTTTGTTTCAGTAAATTGCAGCGCAGTAGCTGCTCTGCTGCTTATGAAACCTTGAGCCCAAATTGGGTCGTCTGCGAATATTTTAGCACTGGATTCCCCACGACCATTCAGTGTGTTAAACAGGTTTAGAGGCAGCGCCCATCTGTCTGCGCTCCAGGCCGGTAGCAACGGTGCTTTCCGCTGGCCGCCCGAGGCCAACCAGTGATCCCTGGCGCAAGGGTGTCACTGTGGTTAGGTGACCGATGACCTCGTGTGCGTTCAAGTTCAACAGTGGGCATGAGAGGGAATGAGGAAAGGTGCAGCTGACTCCTATCGTTTCCTCGTGGCCCGGTGGTTGGGGACCACTGAAGTACACTGTGTAGTGCGGGGGAGCTACACATATGTACACTGGGCAGAAAGAACTGAACTAAAACCCCACAACCCAGAAACAATCTCTCAACAGTATGTTGTGTATTTATTTTTCTTTTTTTTGGGATCTACTGGGGATGTCTCAAAGATCAACTAGTCGATCGCAATGGATGAGTTGGCGACCATTAACTTAGAATATTTTCACAATGGCGTACTTCCAACATGTTTCACTATTGTTCTTACACATTGATTACCCTTCTACCTGAGTTCTCTGTGCGTGGTCTTTGAGCCTGGAGGTGTTGCTGTGGTGACTATTTTGGCTGCTTCCTGCTGGTCTTGACTTTTAGGTTGTCCTGTTGTACGTCTAAAGCATGAACTTTAACCATTCTCTCCAAACTTCCAAGTAAAACTTGTAAGTTTGAAAACCAACTTGGGTCAGTTTCAGTTGCCTTCTGAAATTCTTTAAAGCACAAAGCAGAAATACAAAGAACCAATATTTTAGAATTTATCTTTGCTGCCCAATTGCCACTGAACCCCATTTGTTTCTTGAGTTTCCAGTTAAGATGGTTCCTTGGACACATTTCTCTGACAATTTCTATTCTGCTTCATTCCTGAGCAGTAGTCCACACCTCCAGCTGTACCTGAGTATAGTACTGTATTGCTAGAACTCCTGGGCTTAAACCTTCCATCTGTTCACAATAGGAATTAGATATTTCAGAGTACATTTGATAATTAATGATTGCTTCTAAATAATAGAAAGCTATTTAAAGTTTCAAGCTTTCAAAGGGATTGCCCTCTCTGCATCCTCTTTATTCCTTGGTCTGAACTTCTTGAGGTTTTGTATTGCTTTTCACAGAATAAAAACCATTTCCAAGCATCTATACAAATCTTCCCAGTGATCACATGCTTGTTCTTCTACAGTGTAAAGGTTCATAAAGCACAATGCCTCTCTACTAGGACATTTATAAAATACTGGTAAAACAAAAGCGTGTTTCTAATTAAAGTTACAAATAAATATACTGGTTCATGATAGAAATATTTATTTTTGTCAGTGGAATTTAAATACTCTGAATTCATTCAGAGTACTGTATGTCTGCAGGTTAATGATTTGCAGAATTCACTATGGTTCATTACCTCATTCAATAAGAATTAGTTTAGAAATGCAGCTGGCTGCAATTTCAATCACACTTTTTCTGCTTGAATTCTAAGTATCCATAATTTTCAGTACTGTATATGTAGTAATTCTTTATCAGCATTTGTGTTTTTTCAAAATATCAACAGCAAAAAGTGGTTTGAACTTCAGTAATTTTCTTTTTTCTTGAGGAGCAGACTAAGACATAACAGATAAATGATTTCTTTTCCAGAAGCAAAATGTGATGTGTTGAAAAGTTTTGGCTCATCAAGCCCATGCCAACCATTGAGAAGAACAAAGCTAATTTTTCAGATAGATGACCATGCATTAGAGCTTCTTTCTGAATCATTAACTTCTCTCTTCACGTATGCAAAGAACTTACAGCATGTTATTAAGTACCCTGTAACTGGGTGTCTTACCAGCAAAGATAGAAGTGTCCATTGGTGTCCAGTACTATTTTCAAAACAGTGTTTATTAGTAAAAATATACAAATCAATATCAACAATGCAAATATACAGATAATACACGTTAGCGATACTAAACCTAAAAGTGTGGGTATAATAATAATAACAAACAAGCTCTATCGTTGTCTAGGGGATAAGGAAATGTCATATGGAAATATAAAGGTCAGTTCAGTTCATGCAGGCTGAGGTAGTTGTTGGTTGATGTGTTGTAATTGTTGGAGAGAGAGGGCGATCAAACAGTGACAGCTATTGTCTTGCAAACCTTCCTTTACGATCTTGATCCATCGATGTGTTGTTGTGGCCATTCAAGTATGACCCCTCTGTCCTTTAGCTAGACTGTTCTTCCATGGTGGACTCGTCACCCAGGCAAAGGTGGACACACACACAAGCCTCCACCGGCCTCGCTATAAACACTGTGAGTTAAAATTGACCGATCCATTCGGTCCCCAATGCCCCACACTTTCTCGTGGGTTTCTGATGCTCACTAGTGTGTCTCCTGGTGCGTCTGAGGGGTGTCTCCCCAGACCTCACTTTTATCCCTACTCACGGGGTCTCAGGTGTCAATCAGTTTTTAATGGCTTAGCCCATCAAACCAGCCCAGTAAGGCTGTCCACTGAGGAATTATAATGAACAGAATGGTACCAAGTAAACAGCCCTCTCCGGAGCCGTGAGCCTTACAGGAGTCATGATATGGTCTCTCTCCCCCGGTGTTATCAGCAGCAGATGTTCCCACTTGTTTTCCTCTTATCTGTGTCTCTTTCTCATTCTCTCTCATGAGCAGTGTGGTAACAGTAACAGTTTGTGATTCTCCCAGGGGAGGGGGACATGGGCAACCTTGCACCCTTCTGCCCATCAGAGCTGTTCATCCTTCATAACAATGTTCAGTCTTTAATACATTTAAATTCCTTCCTCACCACTGCAACCAATTTTCCTGCTCATTTGTATCTAAGTTTATTTTCATCACTGGTTCACAGGCTTCCATTCAAACATCCATGTGATCATTTCTTTCCTAGGAAAACACAAGTTTCTATGTGCCAGCAGGAATGATTGTACCATTGATAAAGTACGGAGAAAAAACTGTCCATCATGTCGTCTGAGAAAGTGTTTTGCAGCTGGGATGACGCTTGGAGGTAAGAAGTTCCATGATTTTAAATAATAAACTTGATTTAAACAATTCAGATTAAAGTGAAGCCATTTTCTCTGAATTCTTTTAATTTTGGACATACAGTAGGTCTGGCCATCATTTTCATTTGATGTTACTAAGTTAGAGGCTTCTACATTGTACCATATTTGAGACAGGGATTCACAATGTCAACAAGGCATTTGGCCCACCATGTTCATGCCAACAACTGAGTGCATAATCGTACTAATCCCATATTTGAACACTGGACACCTGTCCTTTTATGTCTTGGTTATTCAAGTGTTCATCTAGATACTACTTAAAATATCCTCAGGTGGGCCGTGTTTTCTAGATTCCAATTATCATCAGGGTGGAAAAAACTCCTTTCAGTTCCTCATTGAACTACCTATCCCTTACCTAAAACCTGTGGCCTCTGGTTTTACCTTTTGCTCTGGGGAAAAGTTTCTTACTATCCACATTATCTGTGCCTCTAATTTTGTACTCTCAGTCAGGTACACTCTCTCCAAGGAAAACAAATCTAGCCTATCCATTCTTCCCACATAACTGAAATACTAATCATAGTCAACACGTGAAGCCCTACATCCTCTACAGTTCAAACACATTATTGTGTGGTGACTAGAGCTGCACGGTACTCCACCTGGGGTTTAACTATTGTTTTATACTCTATACCCTGGCTAATGAAGGGAAGTGTTGTATATGCTATTTTGTCAACTGTGTAAATATTCAGTGGTTCAGTAGCTGAACTTAATATCAGTATGTATACAGTATACAACCTGAAATTCTTACTCTTCACAGACATTCACAAACAGAAAAAAGCCTCAAGAATGAATGATAAAAAACTTTAAAACCTCAGAGCCTCCTCCCTTTCCATGCACAAGTAGCAGTAGAAGCATCAACCCTCAGCCCCCCTTGCTTCAGCTTAAACATCAACCGCTTACCACCCATCATGCAAGCAATTGCAAAGTCTCCTGAGAGCATGATCCAGAGTCCATCAAAAACTAATATCCATGCCAACATTTTGTTATCGCCCACTCCCTCTCGCCCCTGTTACAGTCAGTCGCGTTGCTTATTAGAGTTCCTCTGACTTGATGTTACATTCTCCCACAAAGCTACATTTGCTAACACAGGGCCGCACACAAAAGAAATACATTTTCTGGGCTCCAAACTGGAGATCTCAAAAAGCAGATTGCTCAGTGATTTCTGAGCAAGAACCCACTGCCATGAACAACCACAGTTCCAGTGCAGCTGTCGATCAGACTCAGACAGAACCTCAGCCACCTTGAAAAGAATAAAAAAGATAGTGTAACCCTTACCCAACAGGCTGGTATATGTCTAGGGGAAAAGGAGATCCAGCCACTCTCCAACCCACCTCCCGTACACGCAGGTGCTATGAGAATCGAGTTAATGCCTCGCGCCCGCAAACAGTATCAAACCCACAACAAATACCGTTATGAAATACACTTTAAAGAGTTTACTAAAATTAAAAAAGTAGTAGGCAATACAATATATATATATATATATATATATATATACACAAGGAAAAAAACAAAAGGCGCCAACTTATCAAAGTTCAGTCTGTTTAGTGCACTCGTTGGAGCTCAATCAACGAACCAATCGACCCATCCGGCCGTCGCACCTGGGACCACCCTGGTGGTCTTACGAGCAGTCCAACACACATCCACCTTCCTCAGCGTCTTCCTCGGCCTCTCCCAAAAAAACCCGCAAAAACCCCTCCCCCAAGTTCCCAGCATCACAAGACACAATGACATTCCCCATTGATTAACAAATGAATACAATTACCATATCAGCCATTCTAAAGTGAAACAGCGGCGAGAGAAACACTTATCCGACAAAGAAGCATTCCTACTTGTAACAAACCAAAGAGGCCATCTTGAGTAACATACCCAGGACATTGTACAGTAGTAAAAGAGAAGAAATTTAGCTGTTTCATGGACAAAGTGGAAGAAATCGCCCAGATCTAGTCTAGTCAAGTCAAGTCAACCTGAAACCTCTGGCATTGTCTTTGCTCCCTGTCCTATCTTATTCCTTCTTATTCCTTTAGCAATCTTTGGACTTGATCTCCAGAACTGTTTCTACACTGGAGTGAATGAGGAGCTCAAAGGAATTAGTATTAATAAAAATAAAGAGAAATTAATGGTATTTGGACTTTCAGAGAGCTCTTGATAAACTCCATAAGATACTATTAAATAAAGTTGGAACAGATGGTGTTGGTGATAATAAATTACTTCATTTGTAGATCAGTTAAAAGATTAGAAACAGAAAGAATAAGCAAGACATTTTCAGATTAAAAGACTATTTAGTAAGGTGTTGCAAGCATTTGTGCTGGGTTTCTTGATGTTCGCATTCCTGATGCATTCCTGATCTGAATACAAATATTTGCTGATTGTCCAAAGCAGGGTAGCATTTTTGGGCTAAGAGCAGGATGCAGAGAGTTTTTGAGGAGATACAGGCAAGTGAATGGATGAAGACATGACAAATTGCACCTAATACAGGCAGACAGACAGACATACTTTATTGACCCCTGAGGGAAATTGGGTTTCGTTACAGTCGCACCAACCAAGAATAGTGTAGAAATATAGCAATGTAAAACCATAAATAATTAATTAATAATAAGTAAATTATTCCAAGTGGAAGTAAGTCCAGGACCAGCCTATTGGCTCAGGGTGTCTGACACTCTGAGGGAGGAGTTGTATAATTTGATGGCCACAGGCAGGATTGACTTCCTATGATGCTCAGTGTTACATCTCGGTGGAATGAGTCTCTGGCTGTAGAAAGATGTGAAGTAATCTCTTTAAATAAGGGGGGAATTCTTATTAAATGATAAAATTTTGAAAAGGTTTGGTTTCGTTAGGATGTTCTTACGAATCACTGTAAGTTAACATGCAGCAAGCAGATAGGAAGACAAATACTATGCTAACTTTTATTAAAAGCTTTTTGAGTAAAGACTAGCGGCAACTTGCTTCAGTTACATATAGACCTGATTAGTAGGCACGAATGACTAAATGACATACTCCTGTTCCTGTTTATTATGCTTTTTATTACACATATATTGGACAGGCTTATTATTTTATAAGGGAATAGTATTTTTAATGTACCATTGTGAAGATTGCAGGGTGTGTCTAATATGATGAACCTTTAATATGTTTGCAGTAGCATGTACATTGCAGAGTTTGCTGATTTAGAAGCAGTGTGGTTAATAGATCTGCAGAATAAATCCAGGAATTTCAGACATCTGATGTTCCTCTGCAGTCCTGTTCTGTTTCAAGTGGTGGTTGTCTTAAAATGTAAGGAAGAAGTTGTTACGTACCCCGTAACTGGGTGTCTTACCAGCAAAGATAGAAGTGTCCGTTGGAGTCTGGTGATACTATTTTCAACAGTAGTTTTAGTAAAAATATACAAAAATAATATCAATGCGAATATACAGAGAATATACGTTAGCAATACTAAACCTAAAAGTGCAGGTATAATAATAATCACTAATGAAACAAGCTCTATCGTTGTCTAGGGGATAATGAATTGTCAGATGGAAATATAAAGTTCAGTTCAGTTCATGTAGGCTGCGGTAGTTGTTTGTCGATGTGTTGCAACTGTTGGAGAGAGAGTGAGAGAAAACGTGTAACCAGTAACAGCTATAGTCTTGCCAACCTTCCTTTACGATTTTGATCCGTCGATGCGTTGTTGTTGTGGCCATTCGGGTATGACCCCACGGTCCTTTAGCTAGACCATTCTTCCGTGGTGGACTCGTCACCCAGGCAAGGGTGGACACACACACAAGCCCTCACCGGCCTCGCTATAAAACACTGTGAGTTAAAATTTACCGACCCTTCGTTCGGTCTCCGATCTCCCACACTGTCTCGTAGGGGTTCTGATGCTCACTAGCGTTTCTCCTGGTGCGTCTGAGGGGTGTTACTCCAGACCTCACTTTTATCCCCACTCACGGGGTCTCAGGTGTCAATCAGGTTGGGATGATATAACCCATCAAACCAGCCCACTCTGGTTGCCCCCTGAGGGGTTTCAATGAATAGAACAGTACCAAGTAAATAATCCTTCTCCAAAAGACAATAGCAGTAATCAATGGTTCTGCTCCTCTTTTGTCAGTAGAAGACGTTCCACCTTGTGTATCCCTGAGCTGTGTGTCTCTCTCATTAACTTTCATGAGCTGTTATCAATACCAACTGCCCTGGCAGCTTTCCTTTGTCTCTCTTACTTCCTTGGTAGCAGCATCAAAATAGTAACGATTTGTGATTCTCCAAAAGGGGGGGCAGGGGCCACTCTGCACCCTTCTGCCTATCAGAGTTTTTCAAGTAACAAAGGAAAGTGGAGGTGTGATGAACACAGTTAATCATGAGAGAACCTGAATAGAGTTGAGAATGTAGGATATGAAACTGAAAGCAAAAAGGCAGTGCAATGATTTCAAACTCCCAGCAAGCATGTTGCAGTTGAGGTTAAGGGGTTAAGTTTGCAAAAACAGATTGTGAATTGAAAATACAACTCAAGCCCACAAACTTTGAGATTTAACCCAAGCAGTTTGTACAGCAATCAGTGTTGTCTCCCACCCCAACAGGTGGCTGGTTGATAGTTCATGGTAGTCTTTTGGATCATAATTGTGCATTATTAGCAACCATACTGAAAGCGTTTCTAGGATACTCTGAAATTGAGTGAGCATTGCATCATTAAGTGAGATCTAAGGGGTTAATGTGATCTCAGTTAAGTACTACAACTTCGAAGCTTCCTTTCTTGTACTTCAGTCTATACTTGTTAGTTATAGTTAGGTTGTATTTGTTTGAAAAGTGAAGGTTTTTCAGTCATCCTTTGGTGCACAAATCTTAGTGGATTGTGTAAACCCTTCTAAAGTCCTGGTTATCTGTCACTAATGGTAAGTTTTATGTTAATAAAATTGTTTTGCATTGGAGCTGACTGTGTGTGTGAGTGTATATAAAAAAAACTAAAAATCTGTACTGCCTTAGATATAACACCTTTATTTAATGAGACAATTTCAATACCACCTGCTACTCCATTCCATTCCTTCCAACTCCATTAATCAATGTGAGCACCCTTCAGTACACTCTATTTACATGTGTGACCTTCTTGTATCAGAGGACCAGATTCTTGCCTAATTTCCCTAGGGCTGTTTTGTCAGTGAGATATCTTTATTTTTGCATTCAAATTTTCTTGCAGTAAGGCCAACATACTTTGTAATTGTTTGCTGTATCTGCATGTTAACCCTTGGGTGATTCATCTACAAGGATGTCCATTTCATTCTGAATTCAAACACCTTTCAATCTTTCAGTATTTCATTGTTTATTCTTTATCACTGATATGAAATTACAAGAATATATAAATGATTGGAAATTTGGAATTAACATATCATAGTGAGTCAGAGAAAACAATTTTATGTCAGGATTTTAGGAATAACATGGTTAAACAGAAAACAAATGTGATCATTATGGCAAATGCACTTTTAGTGTAACATTGCTTAATTGAAGTTTGTTAACCATTGTGATATGTTTTAGTTGTTTGATCAGAGGCAGAAATAACCAGCATTAGGAACACACATACAACGTCTAACTGTACTGAAAAGAGGGCCTTGTCGTCAATAAATAGATTTTGGTGCACGGCCTGTTTGAAGAACACTGGGACAGAGTGAGAGCACTGTCCAGGATTCAGATAGCATAATAGGGGATCAGCATGAATGTATGATTTGCATCATGACCTAGGAATATATTTCAGGTATTTGGAGCAAAGAGCTGCAAATGATAGATGTTCCAGGCAATAAATGCTAAGTACATTCAGCAAGTCAAGAAGCATTTATGAAAAGAGAAATAATTCATTCATTAAAGTCATCTTCTGTTGAAATGCTTCTGGAATTGAGTATATTTGTGATACTTGTCAGCTTTTAGACAAATCAAAAAATCTGTATTCCTTGCCCTTTAGCCAATTTCTCATCCATTTCCAGAGCTTTGCACTAAATCTCCAAGCTTTGGTTTTATATAGGAGCTTTTTGTATGGACTTAATCTTGACTTACTTTTTATGGGTCCTCATTAAATGCTTTCATTGTCAATTCCTCTAACAAGAGATTGTTGATCAGGCAGGATCTGTCCAATCTGAAAGCATGGCATTTCAACAACGCAAATGTACTCTGAGTCTTTAAAATTGTGGTTGTCTTCTAAATGCAACATAGATTTACTGATCAGTAAGGAGTGCAAAAATGGGGCAGCCACAGTTGGGCAAAAAGTACTGGTGGAATTGCCTCTATAAAATAGTAGTCAACATAAACAGGAGAAAAATCTATATGACTGTATTTCAGAATCAGAATTCCACTAAGTACATATAAAAACATTAAATTAGTGCAAAATAAGAGGGAAAAATGGTGAAGTAGTGTTCATGGATTCATTGTCCATTCAGAAATTTGATGCTGGAGATAAGAAGCTGTTCCTGAAACATTGAGTGTACATCTTCGGGCTTCTTTACCACCTCCTCATTAGTAGCGATGAGAAGAGGGCATGTCTTGGGTGATGGGAGTCCTTAATGATGGATGCCGCCTTTTTGACACATTGCTTTTTGAAGGTATCTTTGATGCTGGGGAGACTAGTGCCCATGATGCAGCTGGCTAACTACAACTTTCTGCAGCTTTTTCTGATTCTGTGCAATGGGCCCCTCTATACTAACCAGTTAGAATGCTCTCCATAATGCATCTGTTGAAATTTGTGAGTGTCTTTGGCGACATACCAAGTCTCCTCAAACTCCTAGTGAAATATAGCTGCTGAAATACACCGTTTCGCTATTGCTCCAATCTACCCTTCTTTATGAAATGTTACAGGATTCCTAATCATGAGTATAGCAGTAGGTTTCAGTAGAAATAAGGCTCACAAGTCTAGAAGAGATCTCTGTTTTCATGTTAAAGCCTTTGTACTGTTTTGTGCAGAATTTGCAAGAATTAACAAACTGGAAGGATAATCCACCTTTGGAATTTATTGTTCCATTTAAGATGTCTTGCTACTAGCTACAGCCTCCCCTCAGTGGACACTGTCTGTACTACTTGCTGCCTCAGTAAAGCTGCCAGCATTATCAAAGCCCCACCCACACTGTGAGTTCTCTCTTCTCCCCTTTCCCCATTGGACAGAAGATTAAAAAAAAGCCTGAAAGCATTGTTTTTCCAGGTTCAAGAACAGTTTCTTCCCCGTTCTTATAAGATTTGAATGGTTTCCAAATAGAGTAAGATGTATCCTTTACCTCACAATCTACCTCATTATGATTTTGCATCTTACTGTCTTCCTGCACACACTTTCTCTGTAACTATATTCTATGCTTACTGATTTACCATGTACTTAATGAACTGTGTAATAAATTGATCTGTATGAACAGTCTGCAAAAAAAGGCCTTGGTACATGGGACAATGATAAACCAATTCCATTACTTTATCTTTTTCTTGAATGTGAATAAACAACCCTATGGATACACCTGCCATTTGTATCTTAACAAGTATCTACTCTCCCCTTCCCCCACCACTACTCTGCAGTCCCGTCCCTCAGATCCAATCATCAGCTCCTGGGCCCTCCGAGGCTCCATCTTCCTCCTACCCCAACCCTCCCTTCTCCACTGACACTACCAACCTCCCTCCCCTTCTGATCCCAGCTCTCATCTGTGCCATCACCCTCTGACCTTCCACTCTCTGAGGCAGAGCGTTCTGTCCTCAGTACGGGCCTCATCTTTATCCCCTGCCTCACACCTCAGCGAGTTCTGTGTGTGCCATAACGCAGAACTCTTCTTCCGCTGGCTCCGTCTCCGAGCTTACTTTCCTACCCCCACTGATGACCCCTTCTCCTGTCTTCAACCCCACTCTTCTTCATGGACACCCTGCTCTGGATATTTTTATTGCTAACTGCCGACGGGACATCAACCATCTTGACTTCTCCACACCTTGTTCCAATTCCAACCTCACTCCTTCTGAACAAACTGCTCTTTACTCCCTCTGCACCAATCCTAACCCTACCATAAAACCTATTGATAAGGGGGACGCTGTAGTAATCTGGCATACAGACCTCTACCTTGCCGAGGCATAGCGACAACTCACTGATACACCTCCTCTTATTTACCCCTTGAACATGACCCCACTAAAGAGCAACAGGCCATTGTCTCTCACACCATCACCAACCTTATCAGCTCCGGGGATCTCCCATCCACTGCCACCAACCTCATAGTTCCCATACCCCACACTTCCTGTTTCTACCTCCTA
Organism: Hypanus sabinus; assembly: GCF_030144855.1. Lineage (NCBI taxonomy): Eukaryota > Metazoa > Chordata > Chondrichthyes > Myliobatiformes > Dasyatidae > Hypanus > Hypanus sabinus. Next base: position 20,678,240 of record NC_082713.1, on the reverse strand, counting down.
CCCAAGATCCACAGAACTGCCTGTCCAGGTAGACCCATTGTCTCAGCTTGCTCCTGCCACACCAAACCCATTTCTGCATACCTCGACACTGTTTTATCCCCCCACCCCCCCCCCCCGCCTTGTTCAATCCCTTCCCACCTATGTTTGTGACACTTCTCATGCTCTGGATTTTTTCAATGATTTCAAGTTCCCTGGCCCTCATTGTCTTATTTTCACCATGGATGTCCAGTCCCTATAGACCTCCACCCCCCACCAGGAAGATCTCAAAGCTCTCCGTTTCTTGGATTCCAGACGCAACCAGTTCCCCTCTACCACCACTCTCCTCCTATCCAGTGGAATTGGTCCTTACTCTTAATAATTTCTCCTTTGGCTCCTCCCACTTCCTCCAAACTAAAGGTGTAGCCATGGGCACCCGTATGGGTCCCAGCTATGCCTACTTTTTTGTTGGCTATGTGGAACAGTCATGTTCCAAGCCTATACTGGTATACGTCCCCCACTTTTCCTTCACTACATCAATTATTGCATTGGCGCTACTTCCTGCCCATATGCTGAGCTCATTGACTTCATTAACTTTGCCTCCAACTTTCACCCTGCCCTCATTTATTTGGTCCATTTCTGACACCTCCCACACCTTCCTTGATCTCTCTGTCTCTATCTCTGGAGACAGCTTATCTAATGGATGTCTAATATAAGCCCACAGACTCTCACAGCTTCATGGACTTCCTCTTCCCACCCTGTTACTTGTAAAAATACCATCCCCTTCTCTCATTCCTCTGTCTCTGCCGTATCTGCTTTCGGAATGAGGCTTTTCATTCCAGGATGAACGAGATGTCTTCCTTTTTTAAAGAAAGTGGTTTCCCTTCCTCCACCATCAACTCTGTCTTCAAACGCATCTCTCCCATTTCACATACATCTGTTCTCACCCCATCCTCCCGCCACCCCACTAGGGATAGGGTTCCCCTTGTCCTCAACTACCACTCCACCAGCCTCCGTGTCCAACATACAATTCTCCATAACTTCCACAATCTCCAACGAGATACCACCACCAAGCACATCTTTCCCTCCCCCCACTTTCCACTTTCCACAGGGATCGCTCCCTACATGACTCCCTTGTCCATTCATACCCCCCATCCCTTCCCACCCATCTCCCTCCTGGCACTTATCCTTGTCAGCGGAACAAGTGATACACCTGCCCTTACATTTCCTCCCTCACCACCATTCAGGACCCTAGACAGTCCTTCCAGGTGAGACGACACTCCACCTGTGAGTCTTCTGGTGTGGTATACTGGGTCTGGTGCTCCCGGTGTGGCCTTCTATATTGGTGAGACCTGACGCAGACTTGAAGACTGTTTTGCCAAACACCTACGCTCTGTCCGCCAGATGAAGCAGGATTTCCCAGTGGCCACACATTTTAATTCCACGTCCCATTTCCATTCCGATATGTCAATCCATGGCCTCCTCTACCGTCGAGATGAAGCCACACTCCGGTTGGAGGAACAGCACCTTATATTCCATCTGGGTAGCATCCAACCTGATGACATGAACATTGATTTCTCTAACTTCCATTAATGCCCCTCCTCCCCTTCTTACCCATCCCTATATATATTTTTTCCCTTTCTCTTTCCCTCTCACAATAACTCCTTACCTGTTCTCCATCTTCCTCTGGTGCTCCCCTCCCCTTTTCATTCTCCTAAGACCTTCTGTCCTATGATACTCCCCGTTCTCTAGCTGTGTATCCCTTTTGCCAATCAACTTCCTAGCTCTTAGCTTCACCAATCCCCCTCCTGTCTTCTCCTATCATTTTGGGTCTCCCTCTCCTCCTCCCCCTTTCAAATCTCTTACTATCTCTTTTTTTTCCATTAGTCCTGATGAAGGGTCTCGATCCGAAACATTGACTGTACTTCTTATAGATGCTGCCTGGCCTGCTGCGTTCCACCAGTACTTTGTGTGTGTTGCTTGAATTTCCAGCATCTGCTGATTTCCTCGTGTTTGATATTTTCATGCTGTCAGGTCAGAAAAATATCCTGATGAATGATCTCCAAAGCGTTGCTCTTTATTTCCCTCTATAGATCAGGGATTCCCAATGAACCCCTGCTTAATATTAGTCCATGGCATTGTTACGTCCGTAGCCCCCTCCTTTGTGAGAATCGCAAGATCACTGTTGGGTTGGGTCAAGGGGCCCAGGAAATGAGAGAGAGACGTGCAAAATGCCTCGCTACCCCGGCGATGTAAAGCTACGGGACATGGCCATTATCTCTTGGAGACCAATTTGTGGATTGAGCTACTATACTACGTGAACGCCCTCAGGCAAAGTGGGCTGGTTGAGGGAGAGAGTGCACACCCCCAACCTGATTGACATCTACGACCCTGCGAGTCAGGATAAAAGAGGGTCTGTAGGAACAGTCCCTCAGATGCACCAGAAGAAATGTTAAGCGACCACGTAACAGCAGGAAGTCATCTAAAGGAGGCCACGTGCGTTCAATTCCGTGGCTGGAACCACGGAAAACAGCTTTCAGCTAACAACGGGGGAATCCGCTCCCCTGACTCAACGGATTGGCATCCTAAAAGACCTGGGCAAGTTTAAACCGCATCGTTTTTAAACCCAACAACGGTGCGGCTCGAATGAACTGAAAGTGACTGTTGTCTTTCCATCTGACAATACATTATCCCCTAGACAATGATAGAGCTATTATTGTAGAGTTATTATTATACCTGCACTTTAGATTTAGTATTGACAACGTATATTATCTGTATGTTTGCATTAATCTTATTTTTGTGCCCTTTATCAATAAATACTTTTAAAAGTAGTACCATCAGACTTCAAATGACCTCTCTAACTTTGCTGGTAAGTGATCCAGTTACGGGATTTTGTAACAGCATAAAAAAAGGTTGTGAGCCCCTGCTATAGATGCTGCCTGACCTGCTGACTCTCACATTTTGTGTATGTTACTCTGGGGGAAGAGGGGAGAGTGTGTCCATCGGTGGTGGAATCTTGTTGAAGCTGGCAGAAATTCCCATGAATATGAAAGTTGATGGGGTGAAAACAGAGAACCAGGAACTATTTAACCATAATGTCACTTTAAAGGTTATCTTTTCAGTGCATATTTACGAACTCTACTGATTTGAAGCTAGCTTGCAGATAAGTTCCAAGACTGAACATTTTTTGCAGCAACAGAATTCCATTAATGCATTAATTGTAACAATAGTCATCTAAGCAGAACAACTTCCAAAATGAGACAATTGTGCTGATATAAACTGACTTTTTTTATGCCAACAAAATTCACTAATGTAGCCAGGAGACAGAAATGAATTAAGTTTGAAATTGGGGCACCAAACTGTCAATTTCACTTCTATTTCAGTCTGCACTTGGAGCAAATTAATGCCTTCTGTTCTTTGGCAATTGTTTATTGCAATAGTGCAATATCAAGTAATGATTACCATAATAATAGTGTTATAAAACATTATTTTATGCTGAAAGGAATATTGAAAATGTGACATAACTAATGCAAGTTTTATCACTTTTGATACCATTTGAAATTTCATTTTTATTTAGTGACACTTTTTCTCTCCATTGAACTCAAGGTCGAAAATTAAAGAATACAAGACCATTCCAAACTGCAGAGGAAATGGATTCTCCAGTTACACAAAAGCAACAGGACACCAATCTCATGATCGTACCAAGGATCAGTGTACCAAGAATGCAGAATTTTCAGTGTCAACCCATTTTCCTAGCTGTACTGCAGTCCATTGAGCCTGATATGGTATATGCAGGTTATGACAATACGCAGCCTGATACATCAACCAGTTTGTTGACAAGCCTCAATGAACTTGGGGAAAGACAACTTGTACGTGTTGTTAAATGGGCGAAGGTCTTACCAGGTAAGCATGTGTTTTTTTTAAGCTTTGTATTTTCATGCAAAACCTGTAATAAAAAGGGGAAAAAACAAATGTTGTTTAGTAACATGAAATATTGCTTAACCCACTCATTGTTACAGGAGCATAAAAATGTCATTCCAGAGTTGGTGAGGAATACAAGAGTTATGTTTTCAGAACTACCTCTGGCAGCCAGTTGAAGTATACTGAGTAAGAATTGTCCATTCACCTGCATTTAAGTGGTATTTATTAGGTTGTTCAAACTGCAACAGATTACTTGTGATGATGCTTGAATGATTTGTGTTCCCATTTGTTTTGCACACAAGTCACATATTGGAAGTGGTTCAACAATTTTTGTTTCTCCACCTTATAATTTTTACTGGTTACTTAGATATGCTACTAGCTTGCAGATTCCACTTGATGTATAACTTATTTCACCATACGTAATTTATTTTACGTGTACATTGAAACGTACAGTGAAATTTGTCATTTGTGTCAACGACCAACGTAGTCCGAGGATGCGCTTGGGGCAGCCTGCAAGTGTCTCAGTCCCAACATTGCATAATACTCCCTTACAAAATTGATTAGCTCTTTCATTCTTTATTCTGGTTCTTTAGATCATTGCAGGCTGTAGATAACCCACACTTGCCCTATTGACTGAAAGAGCTTAAATTTATATAATGCTTTATCCTTTTACAACAGAGGAAAAAATACTTTTATAATACTATTTTATTATGAAAGTCATGGGATCCTGTTTGCAAATACTCAGTAGTCAATTTGGATGAGAATAAAATGTCATATAAATTTACATATGACAAAACTGTGGAACAGAAGATGTTTGAGGTGTGCTAGAATGTGAGTTTTGAGGAGGATGCAAAGAAGCTCCAATGTGATTTGGGCAAATATATTGCAGATACAGCTAATGTGGATACATGTGAGGTGATCTACTTTCTTTCTAAAAACAGGCAGGAGAGAAAAGGTACATGACCTGGATGTCCTTGTATACGAGTCACTGGAAACATGCAATTAGGATGGCAAATTTTATGTTAGCCTTCATTGCACGTATGCTCAAACTCTCTTACAATGAAGTCTTGCTACAACTGCATGGCCTTGGTGTGAACCCATCTGACATTTTGTATATAATTTTGGTCTCTGAAGAAAGATGTTCTTGTCATGTAGGGAGTGTTGTGAAGATCTAATAAGCCAATTTCTTGGGTAGCAAGGATGTTTAAAGTTAATAAAGTATTCATTGGAGTTTACAATAATGAGAGAGTATCTCTTGAAATGAAATTCTAACAGGACCAGACAGAGCAGATACAGAAAATACATCTGAATGACCAAAGAGGCCAGAACTAGGTGTCATGGATTAAAAGTATGGAATTGTGCCAACTAGAATTAGAATACAGTGGGATTTCTTCACCCAGGGAATCTGAATGTGAATCACTTAATTGCCATTAAGTGAAACATACCAAAATTGATTGTGATTCGGTGTCAAGCATACAATACAGGACAGGCAATAGACAGACAGACAGGCATACTTTATTGACCCCGAGGGAAATTGGGTTTCGTTACAGTCGCACCAACCAAAAATAGTGTAGAAATATAGCAATTATAAAACCATAAATAATTAAATAACAATGAGTAAATTATTCCAAGTGGAAGTAAGTCCAGGACCAGCCTATTGGCTCAGGGTGTCTGACACTCTGAGGGAACAGTTGTAAAGTTGGATGGCCACAGACGCTCAGTGTTGCATCTCAGTGGAATGAGTCTCTGGCTGAATGTACTCCTGTGCCTAACCAGTACATTATGGAGTGGATGGCAGGCATTGTCCAAGATGGCATGCAACTTGGACAGCATCCTCTTTTCAGACACCACCGTCAGAGAGTCCAGTTCCACCCCCACAACATCACTGGCCTTGCGAATGAGTTTGTTGATTCTGTTGGTGTCTGCTATCCTCAGCCTGCTACCCCAGCACACAAAAGCAAACATGATAGCACTGGCCACCACAGACTCGTAGAACATCCTCAGCATCGTCCAGCAGATGTTAAAATACCTCAGTCTCCTCAGGAAATAGAGACGGCTCTGACCCTTCTTGTAGACAGCCTCAGTGTTCTTTGACCAGTCCAGTTTATTGTCTATTTGTATCCCCAGGTATTTGTAATCCTCCATCATGTCCACACTGACCCTTTGGATGGAAGCAGGGGTCACCGGTGCCTTAACAACACAATAGCAACCAATATTTGCAAGGCAAAAGTGCAAACAGCCATGAGCAATCAACAATTAGCAGAACTGCCACATGCACAAACATCAATAATCAAATTTAAAAAAATGTGAACAGATGTACAGACTCAACAATTATCAACAGAACAAGCAGGAATGACTATTTTAACAAATGTTTGCAGGGACAGTTAAGGTATTGCGCCTGAGCAAATTTTGTTAAGAAACTGGATGGCTACAGGAAAGAAGCTTTGGAGGTGACCGGTGGTCCTTGTAGTGATGGATTTGTAGTATCTCCCTGATGGCATTTTGGTGAATAGGTGATTGCTAGATTGGCTGGAGTTGGCAGTAATTTTTTTCAGCTCTTTCCTTTGCTCTGGCGATGACCATGTCTTTTGATGTTGGTAGCTGACAGCCAGTGATCTTCTCACTGAGTGGACCTCTTGCTGCAAACTGGAATCTGGACTTGGAGAGGGAGGAGCCAGTGTGAAACCAAATGGTGGTAGATATTGTCACAACACTGTCAAATGATGGCTGAGTAAAAACAGGATACTCGCTGATTTCTTAAGTTGGTGCGGGTAGAGCAATCTCTGGCTTTCCTTTTGATGAGCATAAACGAGAAAGTATACAGATGGTGGAAATCCGAGCAACACACAAAATGCTGGAGGAACCGAGCAGACCAGGCAGCATCTGGGAAAAGAGTACAATTGATGTTTCAGGCCAAAATTCTTGGCAGGACTGGTGATAAAAAGTTGAGGAGTAGATTTAAAAGGGGAAAAGAAACACAAGGTGATAGGTGAAACCTGAAGGAGTGGAAGAGACAGAAGGCCATAGAAGAAAGAAAAGAGGGAGGAGCATCAGAGGGAGGTGATGGTCAGGTTCAGAGATAGGTGAGAGAGCGAAAAAGGGATAGGAACTGGTGAAGGGTGGGGGGGAGGATACCAGAAGTTCAAGAAATTGATGTTCATGCTATCAGGTTGGAGGACACCCAAACAGAATATATAAGGTGTTGTTCCTACAACAAAGTGTGACCTCATCATGACAGTGGAGGAGGCCATGGATAGACATACCAGAATAAGAATAGGAAATGGAATTAAAATGGGTGGCCGCTGGGAAATCTCGCTTTTTCTGGCGGACCGAGTGTAGGTGCTCAGCAAAGCGGTCTCCCAGTTTACATTAGGTCTCAATAATATATAGAAGGCCAGACCAGGAGCACCGCAACTCACAGGTGAAGTGTCATTTCACCTGGAAGGACAGTTTAGAGCCCTGAGTGATAGTGAGGGAGGAGGTGTGGGGCAGGTGTCACACCCTACATGACTCCCTTGTCCATTCATCCCTCCCCACTGATCTCCCTCCAGGCATTTAACTTTGCAAGCAAAACAAGTACCACACTTGCTCCTACACCTCCTCCCTCATTATCATTCAGGAATTTAAACAAGTAGGAGCCCAGCCTTGGAAACTGCTTCGTTTCTGTCTGGAAGTTCACAATCCACTGACATATAGTGTAGGCTACAGCTAGCTGGGTTAGATTGCTGTAAAGCAAGTCCAGAACAATAAAAGTGAAGGCAGAACTAAAATCCACAAACAAGAACCTCGCAGGTGTCAGGGGAATCTAAATGTTGAAGAATGTTATGAAGGCATAAGTTAACTGCATCCTCAATGGAGCAGTTTGCTCTGTAAGCAAACTGTTGCTCAAGAAGATGATCAATAAAGGTCTTAAGGTAGGCCAATATCAGACATTCAAAGGTTATTGTAACTACTGAAGTTAGAGCCAATGGCCTATAATCATCAAGTCCAGTAATCGTTTCTGTCTTATGAACTGGAACAATTGTAGCAATTTTAAGGTGATCCGGAACCATGCATAATTGGGCAGTGAACTTGTGGAATTCTCTACCATAGACTGCAGAGGAAGTTGATTTGTTAGAGGAATTAGATACACTTTTTAATGCTAAAGTATTTGGACCATAGGACATAGGAGCAGAATTAGACCATTCACCCCATTGAGTCCACTGCCATTTCATCATGGCTGATCCCAGGCTCCATATACCTGTTTTTTCACCATATCCTTTGATGCCCTGACCAGTCAGGAATTTGTCAATTTCTGCTTTAAATATACCCACTGACTTGGCATCGACTGCAGTCTGTGACAGAGCATTCCACAGATTCACCACTTTTTGGCTAAAATAATTCCTCCTTCTGTTCTAAAAGGTAACCCCTCAGTTTTGAGGCTCTAGTTCTGGATACTCCCACCAGAGGGAACATCCTCTCAACATCCACCTTTTCTAGTCCTTTCAGTGTTCAGTAGGTTTCAATAAGATCCCCCCCCCCCCACCACCACCACCAAATTCTTCTAAATTCCAGTCAGTACAGGCCCAAAGCTGTGAAATGCCCCTCATATGTTAATCCCTTCATTCCCAGAATCATCCTCGTGAACCACCACTGGACTCTGTCCAATGACAATACATCCTTTCTGAGATAAGGGGTTAAAAACTGTTGACAATACCTAAGTGTTATCTGACCAGTGTTTTATAAAGCTTCAGCATTACTTTCTTGTTTTTATATTCTATTCCCCTTGAAATAAATGGCAACATTGCATTTGCCTTCTTTACCACAAACTCAACCTGTGAATTAACCTTCTAGGAGTCGTGCAAGAGGACTCCCAAGTCCCTTTGTATCTCTGATGTTTGAATTTTCTCCCCATTTAGATAATAGTCTGCACTATTGTTCCTATTACCAAAATGCATTATCATACATTTTCTAACACTGTATTCCATCTGCTACTTTTTTGCCCATTCTTCCAGTTTCTCTAAGTGCTTCTGCCAGTGCATTACTTCCTCACACTCCCTACTCCTCCACCTATCTTCGTATCATCTGCAAAGTTTGACACAAAGCCATCAATTCCACTATCCAAATCATTGACAAACTGTGAAAATTAGTGGTCCCAATACTGATCCCTGAAGAACACCACTAGTCACTGGCAGCCAACCAGAAAAGGCCCCCATTATTCCCACTGCTGCCTCCTGCCTGTCAGCCATTCTTCTATCCATTCCCTGTAACACTATACGATTTTATCTTGTTAAGCAGTCTCACGTGAGGCACTTTATCAAATGCCTTTTGAGTATCCTAGTTAATGACATCCACTACCTCTCCTTTGTCCTGTTACGAAGGATGAACAACGCTGATGGGCAGAAGGGTGCAGAGTCGCCCATGCCCCCTCCCCTTTTGGAAAATCGCAAATCACTACTATTTCGATGATGCTAACGAGGAAGTAAGAGAGACAAAAGGAAATCTGCCAGGGCAGTTGTTATTGTTAGCAGCTCAGGAAAGTTAATGAGAGAGACACAGCTAACAAAAGGAGAGCGGAACCATTGATTACTGCTATTGTCTTTCGGAGAAGGATTGTGTACTTGGTACTGTTCTATTCATTGAAACCCCTCAGGGGGCAACCAGAGTGGGCTGGTTTGATGGGTTACATCATCCCAACCTGATTGACACCTGAGACCCCATGAGTGGGGATAAAAGTGAGGTCTGGGGTAACACCGCTCAGACACACCAGGAGAAACGCTAGTGAGCATCAGAACCCCCACGAGACAGCGTGGGAGATCGGAGACCGAACGAAGGGTGGGTAAATATTAACTCACGGTATTTAGTAGAGAGACCAGTGGGGGCTTGTGTGTGTGTCCACCCTTACCTGGGTGACGAGTCCACCACGGAAGAACGGTCTAGCTAAAGGACGGCAGGGTCATATGTGTATGGCCACAACAACAATGCATCGACGGATCAAAATCATAAAGGAAGGTTGGCAAGATAATAGCTGTTACTGTTCACACGTTCTCTCTCTCTCTCTCTCTCTCTCTCTCTCTCCCTCTCCCTCTCCCTCTCCCTCTCCCTCTCCCTCTCCCTCTCCCTCTCCCTCTCCCTCTCCCTCTCCCTCTCCCTCTCCCTCTCCCTCTCCCTCTCCCTCTCCCTCTCCCTCTCCCTCTCCCTCTCCCTCTCCCTCTCCCTCTCCCTCTCCCTCTCCCTCTCCCTCTCCCTCCCTCTCTCTCCCCCTCCCTCTCCCTCTCCCTCTCCCTCTCCCTCCCTCTCTCCCTCTCTCCCTCTCTCCCTCTCTCCCTCTCTCCCTCTCTCCCTCTCTCCCTCTCTCTCTCCCCCTCCCTCCCCCCAACAATTGCAACACATCGACAAACAACTACAGCAGCCTGCATGAACTGAACTTTATATTTCCAGCTGACAATTCATTATCCCCTAGACAACGATAGAGCTTTTCATAAATGATTATTCCTATACCCGCACTTTTAGGTTTAGTATTGCTAACATATATTTTCTGTATATTCGCATTGATATTATTTTGTATATTTTAGCTAATAAGTATTGTTGAAAATAGTATCACCAGACTCCAAAGGACACTTCTATCTTTGCTGGTAAGACACTCAGTTACGGGGTACGTAACAGTCCACCCTGCGTGTTACTTCCTTAAAGAATTCTAACAGATTTGTTAGGAAAGATTTCCCTTCACAGAAACCATGCTGACATTGACTTATTCTATCATTAGTCTCCAAGTACCCTGAAACCTCGTCCTTAATAATGGACTCCCAGTACTTTTCCAGCCACTGAGGTTAGGCTAACTGGCCTATAGTTTCCTCTCTTTTGTCTTTTTCCATTCTTGAAGAGTGGACTGACACTTGCAATTTTCCAGACCTACAGGATCTTGTCAGAATCAAGTGATTCTTGAAAGATGATGACCAATGCATCCTCTTCATGTAATCTCTTCAGCATCCTTTTTCAGGACTCTGGGATGTAGTTACTTGTCTACCTTAAGATCTTTCAGTTTGCCGAGCTCTTTTTCCTTTGTAATAGCAATGGCACTCACTCCTACTCCCTGACACTGACAGACCTGTGGCATATAGCTAGTATCTTCTCCGGTAAAGACTGAAGCAAAATACAAAGTTCATCTGCCATTTCTTTGTCCTCCATTACTGACTCACTAGCAACATTTTCCAGTGGTCCAATATCAACTCTCACCTCCCTTTTATTTTTTATGTAACTGAAAATTCTTTCAATACCCTGCTTTATATTATTGGTTAATTTGCCCTCATTTCATCTTTTCCATTTTAACTTTTTCGGTTGTCTTTTGGATTTTAGAAGTTTCCCAATCATCCAACTTTCCACTCACTTTTGCTACCTTGTATGCCCTTTCCTTGGCTTTTTTTTTAATAATTTTTTTAATTGAATTTTCAAATAGGTTACAGAAAGAAAAAAAATTATCAACCCTTCCCCCCCTCCCTTTAACCCCTCCCCCAAACATATCCCTGTAGAAAGAGAAAAAAAGAGAGAAGAAAAAAGAAAGAAAGAAAGAATGCCTGGATATCAGAAGATCCCCACATGCTACGCGGAGTTCATTTATAGCTTTAGTATATATATTTATTTCTTTCCCCAGATAACCAATAATTTTATCTTCGGAGCACCTATATATTTAATCCTATCTTTTGTAAATAAGGGCACCAAATTTTCAGAAATATTTCATATTTATCTCTTAAATTATAAGTAATTTTTTCAAGTGGACTGCAGCTGAAAATTTCATTCTTCCAATTTCTATACTTAAATATGAATCCGATTTCCAAGTAACTGCAATAGCCTGTTTTGGCTACTGCCAATGCAATTTTTATGAATTCTTTCTGATATTTACCCTTTCCTTGGCTTTAATGCAGTCCTTAACTTCTCTTGTCATCCACAGTTACCTAGCAGAACTACTACTACTGTGGGACGTATCTATCCTGTGCCTTGTGAATTATTCTCAGAAACATCAGCCACCTCTGTTTCTCCATCATCCTTGCCAGTATCCTCCTCCAATCCACCTGGGCAAGCTCCTCTCTCATGCCTCTGTAATTCCTTTTATTCTATTACAATACTGATGCATGTGACTTGGGCTTCTCCCTCTCAAATTGCAGTATGAATTCAGTCAAATTATGATTACTGCCTCTCAAGGGTTCCTTTATGTTAAGCTCCCTAATAAGATCTGGATTATTACACAACACCCAATCTAAGATAGCGTTTCCCCTAGTAAGCTCAAGCACAAGCTGGTCTTAAAACCTTCTCATTGGCATTCAACAAATTCCCTCTCTTGTGATCTGACAGCAGCCTGATTTTCCCAATCGCCTTGCGTATTGAAGTCCCCCATTACAATTGCATCATTACCCTTACTACTGCCCTTTGCAGCTCCCTTTGCAATCTCACCTTGGCTATTACTTGGAGGCCTATATATGATCCCCATTATGGTTTTTTACCTTTCCCATTTCGCAACTCCACCCACAGATCTGACATTCTCTGACCCCATGTCACGTCTTTCTAAAGATATAATTCCATCTGTTGACACAAAGTATATCCTTTGATGATAAACTCCCAAGTGTGACCACCTTTTAGCCAACTCAGTGATGTCCACAGCGTCATACCAACCAATCTCTAACTGCACCATGAGTTTATCTACGTTATTCCAAATGTTACATGCATTTAAGTACAACACCTTCAGTGCTACACTCTGCCCTTATGAATTTTGCCTCTGGTATAACTTTACTCTTTGCTCTCTCTGTAGTTGTACCCAGTCATTGGCTTATCCTTAGCTCTATCATACTGGTTGTGTTCCCCTGCCATATTAGTTTACTTGATGAATATAGCTAGAAAATAGGAAAAGGTGATGGAGTGTATGATCAGCCATGATCATGTTAATTGGTGGAATAAAGATGAGTGGCATACTCCTACTCAAAGCTAATAAATACCAAATGTGACATTCTGAGTTGCGTACCCAGCAGGAATTTTGGTAATACTGCTTGTTGAAAAGATGCATATTATCAGCTTGTTTAAGATGAGTTAACACTAGCATAGGATGGAGTTCTGAACAATTGAATTTTGCATTTTATTCTTTAGCTTGTGTCTCGTGTATCATGCTATCCTGGGGCCTATATTGTATTGACATAACAGCAGAATAGTGGTTAGATTTTCAAACTGGCAGTGCAGATGCCTAAGCTAACTATTCAAAGTGTGATTTCATCTTGCCACCATGGCAGATAATCTAGAATTGTGAGTTTAGTTTCGCAGAGACATAGAAAACCTACAGCACAACACTTTGGCCCACACAATTGTGCCGAACATGTCCCTACCTTAGAAATTACTAGGCTTACCCATAGCCCTCTATTTTTCTAAGCTCCATGTACCTATCCAAAAGTCTCTTAAAAGACCCTATCATATCCACCTCCACCACCATTGCTAGCAGCCCATTCCACGCACTCATCACTCTCTGACATCTCCTCTGTACCTACTATCCATCACCTTAAACCTGTATCCTCTTGTGGACACCATTTCAGCACTGGGAAAAAGCCTCTGACAATCCACACAATCAATGCCCCTCATCATCTTATACACCTCTATCAGGTCACCTCTCATCCTCAGTTGCTCCAAGGAGAAAAGACCAAGTTCACTCAACCTATTCTCATAAGGCATGCTCCCGAATCCAGGCAACATCCTTGTAAATCTCCTGTGCACCCTTTCTATGGCTTCCACATCCTTTCTGTAGCGAGGCGACCAGAACTGAGCACAGTACTCCAAGTGGGGTCTGACCAGGGTCTTGTATAGCTGCAACATTACCTCTCAATTCCTAAATTCAATTCCACAAATGATGAAGGTCAATACACCATACGCCTTCTAAACCACAGAGTCAACCTACGCAGCTGCTTTGAACATCCTATGGACTCGGACCAATATGCCGAAGGTGAAATGTAAATTAGACTTTTATTTTAAAGGAGTGATGTCGAAAAAGAGATTAATTAGAGTGAAACTATAGTCCCTGAAGATTAGAAGAATGAGAGTTGATTTCATTTGAAACGAAAATTTTTAAGGGCCCTGGCCAGATAGATATTTGGCAGGTGCCCTACTGGCTGGGGCATTTGTACCTAGAGGTCATGTTTCTGGAATAAAGGGCAAGTTACTTGAGAGGAGGAGAAATTTCTTCAGTGCATTATGAAATTTGAAATACTGTGTTGGTATTCTTTGCTTCAGAGGCTTTAGGTAGCCAATTGTCCAATTGTTGAGTTTATTCAGAAAAATTATTGATATGGAAGGAATCAGAGAGTATGGAGATGAGAATTGCAGTTGAGTGGCAACAGCAGTAATGGCATTGATGAATATATCAGTTGTTGAAGGGCTTTTGTTATTTTAAAACGGTTATTTAAAATCAATAGAAAGATTTTAAATATAAAAATTGAATCTGGTGAGACATTATAACTAAGCAGAGAAGGTGATATGAGTCTTGAAGTCAGTGGAGGACTTAGTTTATATTAGAATATGGGAATGGAATATTTCAAGATGATCTTTACATCCTGAAAGATAAGTGAATCATATATTTAGAGTGAAAGGTTATGAGCATGATTGAGGAAGCAGTCATTTACAACTTAGAGCAAAATAGCACATTATTTCCTAATGTTATAACTACGTTTCCACTATAATGAAAGCTACATATGTACAAGGAAGTTGAATGGCCAGGTAACCAGATCTTGGCATGCAGTTGACTCCTCATCTATTTTATTAGAGTCGCTTCCATTCCCGGATTTTCCTCAGCAGGACCTCTGATTTAAGGCTCAGAGAGAAATTTTGAGTCTCTACTTTGTGATCAGTTGGTCAACACTTGAGTCATGAACATGATTTGTTATGGAATGAGGCAGAAAATCTTGTCAGGCCACATGGTTGTGTTGCCAAATTAGGCTAAAAGGTATTACCACAGCATCTGGCTGACCAACAGTGGCAGATGTATATATTGATTCCATGACAAAATAAAATAGACAACTACCTTAGATTGTTGAAAGCAATTAATATTTGAAAAGAGGTGTGCACGAATTTGGAGGGTTAGATTTGTTTTGCAGATCTCAAAGTTAATCACTATAATAGTGACAGAATGTTCAGACAAACTATGAGAAAACAAGAAATCCCTTTATTTGCTCTTCTGGGGTTTGTGGTCTTTGAAGGTGATTTTTGGGTAAAAGCAGAAAATTTTGGACTAAATCATTTGTCCCTCCGTAATTCAGCATACTTATTTTCTTTCTTTTTCAACTCTGAAGTGTCTTGATCCGAAATATTGACTCATGATTCTCTCCACAGTGTGGTTGCTTGACCTGCTGAGTGTCATCTGCATTTGCTGTTTTTGTTTTAGATTATCAGCATATGAAATTGTTCATTACTATAAACAGAAATCTTTTTATATATTAATTATTGGCTGACTTATCAGGAGCTCATCTAGAGAAATTCAATCCAGTGTTTGCATAGTAAGCAAAAGAACTGAATTGATCTGTGGCTGATGCATTCAACTCTACGACACCCATATCTGTATGGATATCTAGATTATGTCTAGTGGTAGAGCCTGATCATGCTGGAATTGCCCGTCATTATGCTGAAAAAGACAGGAGACTGCAGATGCTGGAATCTGTGCAACAACTAGTCTGCTGGAGACGGCATCTATGGTGCAAAAGTGTCTGAAGCAGTGTTTCAGCCTCAAAAGTCAACAGTCACTCCAGATACTGAGTGGGCCACTGAATTATTTCAGCAATCTGTTTATTATATGCTTGTTACGTAATATAAATATATTATTTATTTGTTTATTAAGATGCACTCCCCTGGTCCTACACCAGCTAGATCTGTTGTAGAAGTGGCTCTACCCTGTAGATTAGTTATAAAAAGTAAATAAGTTGAGATAATTGTTTGATTTACTTCATTTTAATGTTGGAATTCTTGTTTCAGTCGGCCCTCCTTCTCCGTGGGTTCCGCATGCGCGGATTCAACCAACCATAGATCAGAAAAACCTGGAAGTTCTCTCTCCAGCACTTGTTGTTAGAGCATATACAGACTTCTTTTCCTTGTCATTATTCCCTAAACAATACAGTATAACACTATTTACATAGCATTTATATTGTATTAGGTATTATAAGTAATCTAGAGATGATTTAAAGTATGCGGGAGGATGTGCATAGCTTACCGCGGATTGGGAATCAAAAAAAATGGAAGTTCTCTAAAGTGGAACCGGTGCATCCGGTATTTAGCGTCAGTCAAACGTTTGTCTTAGTATATAGTATATGTTTTACTCTTCTATGCATATAAAATACTTAAGAAATGTATGTATTTCAATAATTCATCCACTGCGTTGCTTAGTAATAATTGTAGCTTTCATCGGAGCAGAACCTTCACATACTTCATTATTCTCACTTTATCTTTTAAAATTGTTCCGATTGTTGACCGATTGTAAATGCTTTTCCAATGACCAGTGGCATTTTACCTCTTTCTGATCCCTTTATTATTTCCACTTTATTTTCGATTGTGATCGTTTTCCATCAACGGAACAGAAACAGCAGCAGCCATGGGTGGTGGGTCCCTACCTCCGCCGGGTCCTAAAGTCCACCGCACTGAGACAGGTTAAATAAGGGACTTGAGCATCTGCGTTTTTTGATATCCGTGGTGGGTCCCGGAACCAATCCCCTGCGGATATGGAGGGCCGACTGTACTTTTATTTATTTTTATTTTATTTTGTGACCTACTCACCTCTGAGGCTTTTTTGAGCCTCCTGATATAGCACCAGGAGCAGGAGTGTCAGCTTGTTGAGGATTTCTGTATCCAGCCAAGGTAAGTGTGGGTGGGCTGAAAAAAATAGGCTATGTGCCAAAGAGGCAGCAGCTCAGCCCTTTAATTTTTTATTTGAACTTTTAGGTATTGTTGATGCATACTTTTTGAAGAGCTAGAAAATCATGAACTCAATGTCTAGAACTCTGTATTCACTCTATTTCTCAGCTATAGTCTGTTGCAGGAAATATGCTGATTTATTTTAAATTTTAATGCAGTTCAATTTGATGTTAATAGCACCATTTTTAAGAGTGAGAAGGTTGCACTGGCTTTCTCAAGGTCAACTGAACTTGCAAGTAAGGGAAACATTGTATCGCTGCCTGTAGAAGATTTGTTTAAGTAGTGAATTTGTTGTAGTGTTAATTGCATCTGTTTGCTTTGAATTATTATGAAGTTGTAGCAAAAAGCATTATACCAAGCTTGAGGGACCAATTTTCATCCTGTTTTGCTCTCTTAAAATGCTCTCATTCATCAAGTAAAGAAACAGCCAAAAATTTGTTATTTCTGGTCCTTTTGGCGAATCATTGTGCATCCATAGAACCATAGAACACTACAGGCCCTTCAGCCCTTCATGTTGTGCTGACCCATATAATTCTTTTTAAAAAAGTACTAAACCCACAGTACCCTATAACCCTCCATTTTTCTTTCATCCATGTGCCTGTCCAAGAGGCTCTTAAATACCCCTAATGTTTTAGCCTCCACCACTATCCCTAGCAAGTTATTCCAGGCATTCACAACCCTCCGTGTAAAAAAAACTTACCCCCTGATGTCTCCCCTAAACTTCCCTCCCTTAATTTTGTACATATGCCCTCTGGTGTTTGCTATTGGTGCCTTGGGTAACAGGTACTGACTATCCACCCTAGATATACCTCTCATAATCTTGTAGACCGCTACCAAGTCCCCTCTCATTCTTCTACACTTCAAAGAGAAAAGTCCCAGCTCTGCTGACCTTGCTTTATATGACTTGTTCTCCAAACCAGACAACATCCTGGTAAATCTCCTCTGCACCCTCTCCATAGCTTCCACATCCTTCCTATAATGAGGTGACCAGAATTGAACACAATACTCTTATATAACCATATAACAATCACAGCATGGAAACAGGCCATCTTGGCCCTCCTAGTCCGTGCCGAACCCTTAATCTCACCTAGTCCCCCTACCCACACTCAGCCCATAACCCTCCACTCCTTTCCTGTCCATATACCTATCCAATTTTACCTTAAATGACACAACTGAACTGGCCTCTACTACTTCTACAGGAAGCTCATTCCACACAGCTATCACTCTTTGAGTAAAGAAATACCCCCTCGTGTTTCCCTTAAACTTCTGCCCCCTAACTCTCAAATCATGTCCTCTAGTTTGAATCTCCCCTACTCTCAATGGAAACAGCCTGTTCACGTCAACTCTATCTATCCCTCTCAAAATTTTAAACACCTCGATCAAATCCCCCCTCAACCTTCTACGCTCCAATGAATAGAGACCTAACTTGTTCAACCTTTCTCTGTCACTTAATTGCTGAAACCCAGGTAACATCCTAGTAAATCGTCTCTGCACTCTCTCTAATTTATTGATATCTTTCCTGTAATTCGGTGACCAGAACTGCACACAATATCCCAAATTTGGCCTTACCAATGCCTTGTACAACTTTAGCATTACATCCCAACTTCTGTACTCAATGCTTTGATTTATAAAGGCCAGCGTTCCAAAAGCCCTCTTCACCACCCTATCTACATGAGACTCCACTTTCAGGGAACTATGCACAGTTATTCCTAGATCTCTCTTCCTCTGCATTCCTCAATGCCCTACCATTTACTCTGTATGTTCTATTTGGATTATTCCTGCCAAAATGTAGAACCTCACACTTCTCAGCATTAAACTCCATCTGCCAACGTTCAGCCCATTCTTCTAACCGGCATAAATCTCCCTGCAAGCTTTGAAAATCCACCTCATTATCCACAACACCTCCTACCTTAGTATCATCGGCATACTTACTAATCCAATTTACCACCCCATCATCCAGATCATTTATGTATATTACAAACAACATTGGGCCCAAAACAGATCCCTGAGGCCTCCATCCCGATAAACAATTATCCACCACTACTCTCTGGCATCTCCCATCTAGCCACTGTTGAATCCATTTTATTAAGTGCAGGCTCACCAGAGATTTGTAGAGTTGCAACATGACCTCTCTACTCTTGAACTCAATCCCCCCTGTTAATGAAGCCTAGCATCCCATAGACCTTCTTAACCACCCTATCAACCTGCACAGCGACCTTGAGGGATGTATGGATTTGAACCCCAAGGTCCCTTTGTTCATCCACACTCTTAAGTAACAGACCATTAATCCTGTACTCAGTCTTCTGGTTTGTCCTTCCAAAATGCATCACCTCACACTTGTCCGGATTGAACTCCATCTGCCATTTTTCTGCCCAACTCTGCAGCCTGTGTATATCCTCCTGTATCCTTCGACAACCTACAGCTCCATCCACAACTCCTCCAATCTTCGTGTCATCCACAAACTTACTCACCCATCCTTCCGCCTCTACATCCAGGTCATTTATAAAAATCACAAAAAGCAGGGGTCCCAGGACAGATCCCTGCGGCACTCCACTAGTCACCGACCTCCAGGCAAAGTACTTTCCTTCCACAACTACCCTCTGCTTTCTTCCTGTAAGCCAATTTTTTATCCAAACATCCAAGGTTCCACTTATCCCCTGCCTCGTGACTTTTTGGATGAGTCTCTTGTGAGGGACCTTGTCAAATGCCTTGCTAAAGTCCATGTAGACCACATCCACTGCCCTACCCTCATCAATTTCTTTCGTTACCTCTTCAAAAAACTCAGTCAGGCTCGTGAGGCACGATCTTTCCTTCACAAAGCCATGTTGACTATCCATGAGTAGACTGTACTTCTCCAAATGCTCGTAGATCCTATCCTTAAGAATCCTTTCCAGTAGTTTGCAGACCACTGACGTAAGACTCACCGGTCTATAGTTCCCAGGTTTCTCCCTATTACCTTTTTTAAACACGGGAACTACATTTGCCATTCTCCAGTCCTTCGGCACTTCCCCGTAGCCAAAGAGGATTCAAAGATCATAGCTAATGCTCCTGCGATCTCTTCTCTCAATTCCCACAACAACCTGGGGTGTAATCATATCCGGCCCTGGGGATTTATCAATCTTGATGTTTTTAAGAAGATCCAGCGCTTCTTCCTTAATCTCCACATTGTCCAGCACACAGGCCGGCTCTACTTCAACCTCATCCTGATCAAGATCCTTTTCACTTGTGAATACTGAAGCAAAGTATTCATTCAGGACCTCCCCAACCTCCTCCGCCTCCAGGCACATGGTGCCCTCTTCATCTTTTAGCGGTCCCACCTTCATTCTCGTCATCCTCCTGTTCTTCACATACGCATAGAACGCCTTGGGGTTCTCCTTAATCCTACATGAAAAGGCCTTCTCATGTCCCCTTCAAGCTCTCCTAAGTCCTTTCTTTAGCTCCTTCCTGGCTACCCTGTATTTCTCATGAGCCCCTCCTACTTCCTGCTTCTTATATCTAACATATGCTTCCTTTTTCCACTTGATGAGTTGCCTTGATGACGTGTTTCGTCAGCCATGGATCCCTTTTCCTACCATTTTTTCCTTGCCTCAGTGGGACAAACTTATCCTGAACCCAGCTCAAGTGGTTTTCTAAACTTCTCCTACATTACTTCTGTGCTTTCCCCTTTGAACATGTTTCCAATTTACTCTCGCTAGTTCCTGCCTCATCCCTTCAAAGTTAGCCCTTCCCCAGTTAAGCACTTTACCATTTCATCTGATTTTATCCCTTTCCATAGCTATGCTGTAGCTAAGGGAGTTGTGGTCACTCTCACCAATATGCTCCCCCACCAAGTGGTCTGTCACCTGACCATGTTCATTACCCAGAACTAGATCCATTATAGCCTCTCCTCTCGTCTGCAGGTCCACATACTGTGTCAGGAATCCTTCTTGAACACATCTGACAAATTCAGCCCCATCTATCCCCCTTGCACTCAGGAGGTGCTAGTCAATATGAGGGAAGTTGAAATCACCCATAACTACTACCCTGTATTTCCTGCACTGTTCTGAAATCTGCCTGCTTATCTGCTCCTCAGTGTCCTGAGGGTTATCTGGGGGCTTATAGACTACTCCCAGCACAGTGATTGATCCCTTCCTATTTTTGACTTCCACCCAGACTGACTCTGTGGACTCTTCTTCTGCAGCGTCCTCCCTTTCTATAGCTGTGATACTATCCCTGACCAGCAATGCCACTCCCTCCCCTTTTCTACCCCCCCATTCTATTCCTTTTAAAATACCTGAACCCCGGGACCTGTATCATCCAATCCTGCCCTTCCTCCAACCAAACTGCAGTAACGGCCACAATGTTGTAGTTCCACATTACTAATCCATGCTCTAAGTTCATCCTTCTTGTTCCTACTACTCGTAACATTGAAATAGACATACTTCAACCCCTTTAACTGGCTACAATTATCTTTTGTCCCCTGCCTGTCCTTCCTCATCAATTCAGAACACTTAGCATCTTGCCCTTGTCCTTCTACCTTAATCCCTGCACTCACATTCTGATTCCCACCCCCCTGCCTAACTAGTTTAAACCCTCCCCAACAGCTCTATCAAACCTGCCCGCCAAGATATTGGTCCCCCGTACAGATCACACCCGCCCCAAAGGAGGTCCCAATGATCCAGAAATCTGAATCCCTGCCCTCTGCTCCATTCCCTCAGCCATGCACTTACCCTCCACCTCATTCTATTCCTATTCTCACTGTCGTGTGGCACAGGCAGTAATCCGGAGATTATTACCTTTGAGGTCCTGCTTTTCAACTTCCTTCCTAACTCCCTGTAGTCTTCCTTCAGGACTTCTTCCCTTTTCCTACCTATGTCATTGGTACCAATATGCACCACGACCTCTGGCTGTTCTCCCTCCCACAGCAGGATATCTTGTACGCGATCAGAAACATCCTGGACCCTGGCACCTGGGAGGCAAACTACCATCCGAGTTTCTTTCCTGTGTCCGCAGAATCACCTGTTTGACCCCCTGACTATAGAGTCCCCTATCACTACTGCCCTCCTCTTCCTTTCCCTACCCTTCTGAGCCACAGGGCCAGACTTTGTGCCAGAGGCACGGCCACTGTTGCTTCTCCCAGGTAGGCTGTCCCCCCCCCAACAGTACTCAAACAAGAGTACTTATTGTCAAGGGGTACTCTCTAGTACCTGACTCTTCCCCTTCCCTCTCCTGACTGTGACCTAGTTCTCTGTCCCCTGTGACACCGGAGTGACCACCTGCCTGTAACTCTTCTCTATCGCCTCCTCACTCTCCCTGACCAGACAAAGGTCACCGAGTTGCATCTCCAGTTCCCTAACACGGTCCTTTAGGAGTTGCATCTCGATGTACCGGATGCAGATGTGGCCGTCCAGGACGCCAGGAGACTCCAGGACCACCCACATCTGACACCGACCACAGAAAACCAGCCTCACACACATACTACTTCCTTTTGCAATCAACCACTGCCTCGCCTCGTCTGGTTACCGCTGAAGCCCGTTGAGCCAAAGCCCTTTTACTCTGCTGCCTCTCACTCCACTGCCCGCTAGATATGGCTGCCTTTTTAAACTGTTCGCGCTCAACTGGCGGAAGTCATGCGCCTGTGCAGTCTGGCCTCTCTCTTCCCCCGAGAACTCAAAATGTCTTACCGCTGAAATCCTTAGGTGCTCTCCCACTGCCTCCTTGTTCTGAATTGTATAGCTAGATTATGCTTAAAAGATTTTATGGATGAAGTCTCCAAGATTTTATTAAATTACAGCTTTTGTTTGTCTTTTGTTACCCTGTGGCATGTATCATAAACATTTTAAGGGCTATCGTTGTGAATCCTTAAGATGAAGCAATGTTTAAAAAAATAAAATGAGGAATCTCTTCATGGCACATAAATTTTTGCTTCAAGTTGCTAGTACTTGGATATTCATGGTTCAGCCTATTTACTAGCCCTTGCATGATATGTCGTGAGTTCTTCAGGACAGTAAAAAAGTCAGTCCACTTTTGTCTCTCAAGTTTAAATTTTAAATCTGGGAGCTCAGTAACAGTTCTCAACAGTACAACTTATTGTTTTAAGTTGAAAGTATTAAATTGGAATTTCTCATTTAACTATTCATGAAATCACTTGTTTATCAGTTTCTAGATGTTCTTTTATTTTCTAGATAGGAGATCCATCTTTATTTTCAAGATTGTGATATAACAGCAACATGGTAAAATCTCAGTGTGAAGTTGGCAAGGGGCATTTAGATGTTTACATGACTGAATAGGATATCAATGTTTATTATTGAAGCAGATTCAAAAACCAGGAAATGGCAAAGCAATCTGCACAACTTGATTTTTTTTTACAAATATGTTTATTGGTGCAGTTCTAGAACTTTAGATTGGTCATTTAATAAAAAAAACATGAATCAGGTGAAAACCAGAATTATATACAGTTCAACTAAGATCTGGAGTATGATTTTCCAAATCATTGCAATAATTTCTTTTCCAGTTTCTGCCAAGTGTCTGTAGGTCTATCCAGTTAACATTTCTAATATATTTGCTATATTTTTTCATTTTGTAGTCATTTATGATTCATATTTTGTTTTTAAACTCTTGGCATTATTCTTTTTAAAATTTCCACAGTCCATATCTGCTGTTGATTCTTAACTGTAAAGTTTCATGTGAGGGACTATGCCTGGCATAACCTTTTTCTTAAAACAAAACTGGTCAACAGTATGATTTTTATCTAAAGTGATGAAATACTAGTAAAATCAGTGATTTGCAATTTTTTTACTTTTCATCTGCAAGGAATAAAGTGAAAAACTCTTGTTTTATGCATACAATTACAGTTCTTTAAAGTATTCTTTAAGGCAGGAAGGCAAAAGGACAAGGTTTCAGGGTACTTGGAGACAAATGATGAAATATGAGGACAAGCTGGTCGATAAAGCAGGATGCTAAAAGTTTTTCCAGTTGCATATAGAATAAAAGGGAGGTGAGAGTTGATATTGAACACTAGAAAATGATGCTGGTGAAGTAGTAAAGGGGGACAAAGAAGTGGCAAATGAACTTGATAAGTACTTTGCTTCAGTCCTTACTGTGGAAGAGGCTAGTTGTATGCCAGAGGTCCGTGAGTGGCATTGCTATTACAAAGGAAAATGTCCCGGCAAACTGAAAGGTGGATAAGTCACCTGGACCAGATGAACTACATTCCAGAGTTGTGAGAGAGGTCACTGAAGAGATAACAGATGCACTGGTCATGATCCTTCAAGAATCACTTGATTCTGGCAAGGTCCCAGAGAACAGAAAAATTGCCAATGTCAGTCCATTCTTCAAGAAGGAAGGAAGACAAAAGAGAGGAAATTATAGGCAAGTTAGCCTAACCTCAGTGGTTGGGAAAGTGTTGGAGCCCATTATTAAGGACAAGCTTTCAGAGTACTTGGAGTATAATAATAAAATAAATCAATGTCACCGTGGTTTCTGTGAAGGAAAATCTTTCTGACAAATCTGCTAGAATTCTTTGAGCAAGTAACAAGCAGGGTAAACAAAGGAGAGGCAGTGGATATTATTAACTAGGATACTCAGAAGGCATTTGATAAGATGCCACACATGAGGCTGCTTAACAAGATAAAATTCTGTGGCACTACAGAAAATATACTAGCATGAACAGAGGAGTGGCTGACAGGCAGCAGGCAACAAGTAGGAATAAAGGGAGCCTTTTCTGGTTGGCTGTCAGTGACTATTGTTCCTCAGGTATCAGTATTGGGACCTCTACTTTCCACATTGTTTGTCAATGATTTGGATAGTGGAATTGATGACTTTGTGGCAAAGTTTGCAGATGATAGGTGGAGGGGTGGGGAGTGCTGAGGAAGTAATGTGTTTGCAGAAGGACTTACACATATTGGAAGAATGGGCAAAAAGTGGCAGATGGAATACAGTGTTGGAAAATGCATGATAATGCATTTTGGCAAAGGGAACAACAGTGCAGACTAATATCTGAATGGGGAGAAGGTTCAAATTTCAGAGGTGCGGAGGGACTTCCGAGTCCTCATGCAAGATTCCCAGAGGGTTAATTCACAGATTGGGTTTCTCGTAAAGAAGGCAAATGCAATGTTAGCCTTTATTTCAAGTGGAATAGAATATAAAAGCAAACCGATAATGCTGAAACTTTGTAAAATTATGAGACAGTAGTCAGTCCACACAGAATATTGTCAACAGTTTTGGCCCCCGTATCTCAGAAATGGTGTGTTGTCATTGGAGAGTGTCCAGAGGGGGTTTACGAGGATAACTCCGTGAATTAAGTTGACGTGTGGGGAGCGTTTGGCAACTTTGGTCCTGTGCTCACTGGAACTTAGAAGAATGCAATGGGTGGGGAGACCTTATTGAAACCTACTGAATGTTAAAAGGACTAGATGGAGAGGATGTTTCCTATGGTGGGGGTATCCAGAACTAGAGGGCACAGGCTCAAAATTGAAGTGTGACCTTGAGGAACAGAGATGAGGAGATTTTTTTTTTAGTCAGAGAGTAGTGTATCTGTGAAACGCTGTGCCACAGACTGAGATGGAGACCAAGTCCATGGGTATATTTAAGGTGGAAGTTGATAGTTTCCTGATAGGTCAAGGCGTCAACTATATCTTTGCAGTTTTGGAAATAATGGACCATAATTTAGACAAAGGTGTGTACATCAGGACTCGCTCAGATGGAAAATTGTTCAACCTGTCAACACTCAAAGCCTCAACTGAATCAAGAGAGATATGTGTCAGAGCTTCTGTATGCAGATGACTCAGCCCTGGTTGCTACTGATGTTAATGTGATTCAAGAAATTGTAGACCACTTCTCGTTTGCTGCTACTCTTCTTAGCCTAAGAATCAATGTCTCCAAAACCGAACTTCTGTACCAGCCTTCTCCTCTGTGTGGTCCCAGTGAGAACCAACCATCAGTCATATCAGTCAATGGGGTAGCACTGAAATGTTCTGACTCTTTCACGTACTTAGGAAGCACTATGACCAACACCAACTCATCAGATCTGGAAGCTGAGAGGAGAATTCAATCAGCTACAAAAGTCTTTGGTGCTTTGCAGAAGTGACTTTGGTCTCACCACAATTTTAAAATGGCAACCAAGGTCAAAGTGTATAAACACAGTTATTCTACCATCTATGCCTTATTCAACTGAAACAAAGACGTATCGGAAGCTCATCAAGAAATTGACCAAGACACAACTCAGGCATTTACGCCAAATATTACACATCAAGTGGCAAGAGAGGGTACCAGATGTGGAGGTGCTCAAACGTGCTGGGACAATCAGCGCAGAATTGCTCATCACAGCTTCTCAGCTGCATTGGACTGGTCATGTCACAAGAATGAGCGATGATCATTTACCCAAAGCTGTTTTCTATGGCGAGCTACATGAAGGAAAGAGGAAGCATGGTTGTCAGTTGCTGCACTATAGAAATGTGCTCAAGCGCTATATGAAGAACACTGACATGAATGTCAACACCTGGGAGAACGATGCTTTGGACAGAAGAATTTGGCGCTGCATTGTCAAGAAGTCAATCCCAGCTATCGAGGAGAAAAGGCAGAAGTAATATGAAGCAGGTCATGAGCGCAGATGTTCGATGCTAGACCAGTCAAATCACAAATGCAACCAATGGAGACAGTGCTGATCCCATGCTGGTCTTGTGACTCATAAACGTGCCTGCAGACACTAAATTCTCAGCACAGTCAACATCGAAATGGATGGACAGCCGAAGAAGAAGAAATTATATGGCAAGAAGGCAGGTGTATGGGGTTGAGTGCAATCTAGGATTAGACATGATGGAATGGGAGATCAGACTCAATTGGTTGAATGGTATAATTCTGTTCTTGTGTCTTATGGTTTAATTTTGAAGCACTCACCAAAGAAAGTCGTATTTGAAAATAAAACAATACACAGTACAAGACTTTCATTCTACAATGTTGTACCAACCTTTTAACCTACTCCAAGATCAACATACCACTTCCCTCCTGCTTAGTCCTCCATTTTTGTTTAACTCATGCCTTTCTAAGAGTCTCTTAAAATCTCGAGTGTATTTCCGTCAACCACTCCTTAGCAGCGCTTCCACACGTCTACCACTCGCTGTTTAAAATTTTAAAAAAAACTTATCGTTACCGTATCCCGTATGTTCCTACTATCATGTTAAAGATATTCCCTCTCATTAACTATTTCCACCCCAAGGAGGTAAAAGGTGCTGGCTGTCCAATCTACCAGTGGCTCTTGTTGTCTTAAATAGCCCTCTCAAGTCATGTCTCATCCTCCTTCACTCTGAAGATAAAAGTCGTAGCTCGCTCATCCTTTTCTTATCATGCATGCTCTCTAATTCAGGCAGCATCTCTGCACCCTCTCTAAAGCTTCCACATTCTGCCTATAATGAGGCAACCAGAATTGAACATGGTACTCCAAGTGTGGTCTAAACCAAAGTTTTATAGAGCTGCAACATTACCTCACAGCTCTTGAATTCAATCCCCTGATTAATGAAGACCAGCATACCCTACATCTTCTTAACTACCCTATCATCTTCAAGGGAAAATCTGCAGATTCTAGAAATCTTAGTAATATCCATCTCTATATAGGGCATATATGTTAAACTCAAGGCCTGCGGGCCAAATCCGACCAGCGGTGGAATTATCTTTGGCCCGCGAGATAATATCTAATTACTATTAAAGCTGGCCCCGGTAATCGAAGCGCCTATGGCGTATGATATGGCTAGTGCTGAGTTTATTCAGGTACCAGGTTTTCAAGGTTTTTAGTGTTTATTCGGTTTCCCTGGTTTATTTCCTGAATATCATTAATGAATAATTTTTTCTAGCCCGCTGGTATATTGCATGCACCACTAATACTACAAATCCCACAATGCACTGCCAGTGAATTGCTCGCTCTTGCCTTACTCTCTCATCGGCATCCTTATGGCGCTAAGTCACGTGTGGTCAATTTTCAGCTATCCCTCACCCCAAAAGTGGCTGAACGAAAGGTGGACTTTGAAAACGGGTTTTCAAGGCAGGTGGGAGGCAGAGTATATGTTCGCAGATATAAAGGGCAAACCTGTTTGTCTTGTGTGCGGAGACTGTGTGGCTGTAATTAAAGAATATAACGTAAGACGACACTATGAAACGAAACACCACGACAAATACAAGCATCTGGACAAGAAACAGAAGCCTGCGAAGTGCGATCAAAAGAGTGGATTGGTGGGCAGGATCCGGGAGAAGATGCGGGAGGAAAACGGCGCAGGTGAGCTGACAGCTTATCACTGCATCATACACCAGGAATCGTTGTGTGGCAAAGCCTTGAAAATGGAACATATAATGAGCACCATAACACGAGCAGTTAACTTCATAAGAGCCAAAGGTTTAAATCACCGCGAGTTCAAGTCGTTTCTGGAGGAGTTGGGTTCAGAATATAATGATTTGCCCTATCACACAGAGGTGCGATGGTTAAGCCAAGGAGAAGTGTTGAAAAGATGTTTCGAGTTGCGTGAGCAGATCTGTCAATTCATGGAAAGCAAAGGGAAAGACACAACAGAGCTCTGGGATAAAAAGTTGCTTTGTGAAATGGCGTTTCTGTGTGACATCACAAGCCATCTCAATGCGCTCAACCTGCAGCTTCAGGGGCGGGGTCATGTGATCACAGACATGTATGCTGCAGTGAGGGGTTTTAAAACCAAGCTGCGCCTGTGGGAGACGCAGATGCAGCAAGAAAACTTGAGCCATTTTCCGTGTTGCCAAACTATGGAAGAGCAGGTTTCTACTGCAGTGTTCCCGCGTGCAAAGTTTGCTGAGAAACTTGGCATACTTGGTGCCGACTTCACACGGCGATTTGCCAACTTTGAAGCCCGAAAAAGCAGGTTTGAACTGCTCAGTAATCCATTTGCAGCTGACGTGGAAAGCGCACCAACCAACATATAAATAGAGCTGATTGAACTCCAATGTAGTGACACACTCAAGGCAAAGTATGACTCGGTGGGCACTGCACAGTTTCTACGTTTCATTCCCGACACAATGCCCCAGCTGCGTACCCAAGCTGCTCAAATGCTCTCTATGTTTGGCAGCACATATCTGTGCGAACAACTGTTCTCTTTGATGAAGATAAACAAAACATCACACAGGAGTCATCTTTCTGATGAACACCTTCACTCAATTCTGAGGATTTCCTCAGCTCAGAGCCTGACTCCAAACATTGATGAATTTGCATACAAGATGAGATGCCAAATATCTGGCTTAGACTAGTGTGAATCACAGAGTGTTGGCCTGTGGAAAAATTTTTCATTAGAAATTAAGAAATAAATGCAACTGATTTTTTATTTATTTAATGTTCAATGTTGTTTTTGTAGGCAATAACCTAAGCTTTGTTAGTTCCAGGTTAATATGTGTAATAAATTCATTTCAATAAGTTTTGCAATAAACACTGAACCAGTCCAGCCCTCGACTTGTACAGATTTTTTAATTTTGACCCACTGTGTATTTGAGTTTGACACCCCTGATATAGGGCAATCCAACGTAGATTGGGAGACAGCTGCACAAAGCGCCTACCCTCCATCTGCCAGAAAAAGAGGGTTCTTCTGGTGGCCATCCTTTCAATTCTACTTCCCATTCCTGTTCCGATATGTCATTTCATGGCTTCCACTACTGCTGAGATGAGGCCGTACTCAGGTCAAAGGAACAACAGCTTATATTCCGTCTGGGTGGCCTCCAACCTGATGGCATGAATATTGATTTCTCAAATCTCTCATAATGGCTCTCTCCCCTTCTCCTTCATTATTCACCATTCCCATTTCCTTCTCTTCTTACTCCTTACCTGCCCATCACCTCCCTCTGGTGCTCCTCCCTCTTCCATGGCTTTCTGTTGTCTTCTATCAGATTCCCCCTTCTTGAGCCCTTTATCTTTTATACCAATCAACTTCCTTTACTTCACCCATCACCCTCTTCCAGCTTCACCTATCACCTACCACCTTGAACTTCATCCCCCTTCTTACTCTGACCTACCCTTCATACTTATCTGATTAAGCTCCATCTACCTCTTAGCCCAGCTCTGAATCCTGTCAATGTTCTGTTGTAACTAACGATAACCTTTTGCAGCATTCACAATACCAACAACTTTTGTGTTTTCTGCAAACTTAGTAATGTACTGTTCCACTTCCTCATCCAAGTTATGTATTAAAATCAAAGAGCAAGTGTGCTAGAAAATTCTCTGCAGAATGCCACTTGCCACAGACTTCCCAGGCTGAATATGCTCCATCTACGACCACCTCTGCTTTCTATAAGCAAGTCAGTTCTGAAGTTAGGAAGCCAAATTTTCATGCCTTCCTTTGTTAATAAAGGAATAACATTAACCATCCTCTGTATTTGCCTGTCGTGGGGAGCCTTGTCAAACTACTTCCTAAAATCTATCTACACCACATCCACTGCCCAATCTTCATCGATTTGTTCTGTTACTTCCTCAAAGAACTCATTCAGATATGTTTAGTATGACCTGTCCCCTCATAAAACCATGCTCACTATCCCAGATCAGCCTATACTTTTCCAAATGCTTATAAATCATGTCTCTAAGAATCCTTGCTAGTAGTTTATCCACCACTGCATTATTGTCCATTGTAGACTGGTAAGTCTTGCAGGTTTATAATTTCCAAGGTTATCCTTATTACCTTTTAACAAAGGAATAACATTAAGCACCCTCTAATCTGGTGGTACTCCTGTGGCTAGTGAGGATGCAAAGATCATCATTAAAGATGCTTCCCATGCTTACCTGCGGTATCTCCTGTCCAGGCCTGTGGAGTTAGCTTTTGTAATGTCCTTCAAAAATTCTAGCACATCCTCATTCTCAGTGTCAGCATGTTCCAACATATTAGCTTGTTCTATGCTGTCATTACGTTCTTAAGGGTTCCTCTCACTAGTGAATATTGAAGCAAAGTATTCCTTAATGACCTCATACCTCCTCCAATTACAGGCACTTTTCCCTTCTTTTAATCACAGTTCAGTCATACCTCCACTGTAGTCATTGTCCTGTTCTTCCCATACATATAGAACACCTTAGGATTTTCTTTAATCCTCCTTGCCAAGACCTTGCCAAGTCCCCTTTTCACCAGTATTTCTGCTTCAGTACTGCATGTAGACGTTTGTGATGGTGAGTGCAAGTATAACTGTTACAGCAATATCTTGAGGAAGAAATGACATAATATGAGTTCAAAGATGTATATGATTACTCACTTTTTAATGCAGCCCTCTTCACATGATCAACCAGGAACTAGTGTCTGAAGTGAAGGAGATAACCCACAGACTATGAAGCAGCAGTTTCTAATTATCCTCTCAGATCATACCCTACAGATGGTCTGCCATTCACTTATGAACATGTGCATTAGGACAGGAACAAGCTATTTGATCCATTGACCCAGATGCACCATTAAATAAGATTATTGGTGATTTATCTGCCCCTTCTCTTGTAATCTCATTTCCACCTAATACGGCAAACTTCCACCCTTACGTTTGTCAAACCCTGGAAAAATAATGTAGTGTCACTTTTACATCTTTAATGGGAGTAAAGTAATTTTATATGTGAAACTAGATATAGTTATATATTATAATTTACTGTTTTAGATAGCGCTACAGATTACTTGGTGTGCAAACTAGCTGATGAGAAAATTCTACTAAAACTATTGAGTGTCATAGACATGGTATTAGAGGAAGTTGTAGAATAGTCACCAGCATGAAGTCGCTGTTTGAAAATGCAAGATGGTTTTAATTAAGATACTATTCCAATATGTCCTATGAGAGTCCATGAGGAAGATAATAGGTCATCTTGCAACTTGTGCATCTTGATACCTTTCTTAAAAGTAAAATTATTATCAAAGTACATAAACGGTTACCTTAATTTTCTTAGACTATAAATAAAGACCGACAATTGACCAATGCACTAAATATGACAAACTGTGCAATAATATTGAAGAAATAAGTTGTAAAGAGTCCATAAAAGTGAGTCTGTGGGTCAAGGAATCAATTTATAGCAGTGGTGATTTAAGTTACAAATAAGAGAAAATCTGCAGATACTGATAACTGAAAATCCAAGCAACACGCACAGTATACACACGACTGTGTGGCTAGGCATTGCTCAAATAGCATCTATGAATTTGCTGATGATACAACCATTGTTGGTAGAATTTCAGGTAGTGACGAGAAGGCATAAGGGAGTGATATATGCCAGCTAGTGGAATGGTGCCACAGCAACATCCTGGCACTCAACGTCAGTAAGACAGAAGAGATGATTGTGGACTTCAGGAAGGGTAAAATGAAGGAGCACATACTAATCCTCATAGAGCGATTAGGAGTGAAAGGAGTGAGCAGCTTCAAGTTCCTCGGTGTCAAGATCTCTGAGGATCTAACCTGGTCCCTACATATCAATGTAGTCATAAAGAAGGCAAGACTGTGGTTATACTTTATTAGGAGTTTGAAGAGATTTGGTATGTCAACAAATACACTCAAAAACTTCTATATTTGTACCATGGAGAGCATTCCGACAGGCTGTATCACTGTCTGGTATGGAGGTGCTACTGCACAGGACCAAAAGAAGCTGCAGAAGGTTGTAAATCTAGTCAGCTCCATCTTGGGCACTAGCCTACAAAGTACGCAGGACACCTTTAGGGAGTGGAGTCTCAAAAAAGCAGCGTCCATTATTAAGGATGCCCAGAACCCAGGGCATGCTCTTTTCTCGCTGATACCATCAGGCAGGAGATACAGAAGCCTGAAGGCACACACTCAGTGATTCAAGAACAGCTTCTTCCCCCTCTGCCATCCAATTTCTAAATGAACATTGAAGCTTTGTCACTACCTCACTTTTTTTTAATATTCAGTATTATTCAGTATTCAGTGCTTTTGCACATTTTTTAAAAATGTATTCAGTACACGTAATTGATTTGCTTGCTTATTATTATGTTTTATTTATTATTATTATTTTCTCCCTTTGCTAGATTATATATTGCATTGAACTGCTGCTGCTAAGTTAATAAATTTCACATCACATGCTGGTGACAATAAACCTGATTCTGATTCTGTACAGATATATATCAGTGCTATCCCAATTCTGCTACCAGGCCTGGAATATCTAGCAGTTCAGTGCCTACCTTTTTACCTACCATGTGAGATTTCCAGGATCATTTTGGTAGTGTTATACATTCCACTGCAGGCCAATGTCAGTAAGGCTTTAGATGATTTGAGGAATGGGATCAACGTGCATGAAACAGCACACCCTAATGCCTTTATCATTGTTTTAGGGCAGGGGTCGGCAACCTTTACCACTGAAAGAGCCATATGGACCCGTTTCCCACAGAAAAGAAAACACTGGGAGCCACAAAACCCATTTGACATTTAAAATGAAATAACACTACATACAATGGGTTTTTTTGCCTTTATGCTATGTATAAACAAACTATAATGTTTTGCATTTATGAAATCGATGAACTCCTGCAGAGAAAACGAAATTACATTTCTGCATGCAACAAAAACATTTTGAACTCTGAAAAAAAGATGTTGGGTTGAAGGTTACTTTTAAGTAAAATACTCAATGTCTATTTGAGTCCTTCTTGTATTTATGAAAAACGCCGAACTTAAATTGTCCGCCAGCAGCAAACCAAAACTAACGTCAGCCAGCTGTCAACCTGAAAAATAAAAGTACTATTTCACTGAACCATTAAAAAATATGAATATACATAAAATAATAGGCAATTAAAATATTTATCATACTTGGTTAATGGGATTTCTGCTCCTGGACCTCAGCGCACAGTGTCTGCACATCAGGGCTATATGACGTCACCTTCATCTTTACACAGGATCGCAAGCTGTCATCTGTGAGGAGTGCGCGATGTTTGTTTTTAATGAAGTTCATGTTGGAGAACACCTGCTCACATACATATGTGGATCCAAAGATTGACAGGACTCCAAGCGCATACTTTTTAATGTTTACATAAATGTGGGGGATAGCATTCCATGTTTCGAACACAAGTTTGTCCGGTTTAGGGAGGTTTTCAATATCACTCCATTTGTGATTCTGAGCAAGAACGACCTTTTGACGGGCAACATCTTCAAGGTCTGCTGTCAAGCGTCTAAACTTGGACATCCGTATGTCTTTGTCGGCTATGTCGGCCAGTTCCATCTCAAGATCAGGTTGACTCACACCTGCCAATGCAGTCGTATTCAGTAGGGATGGATCGATGCTTAGGGGAGTGACCGGGAAGGATAATGTGTTTTTTTCCTCTCTGAACTCACAGAAGTGTTTCCCAAACGATGTTTGCATTGCGGTGATTGCAGAATGTAAATACTCCGAATTTATCATGTCGTGAGCTTGTTTGAACTCTCTCAAATTGGGGAACTGAGACAATGTGCCTTTCTGTAAATCTCTGGCAAGCACTGTCAACTTGCGCTTGAATGCCAAAACATCCTCCAACATGTGCAGGGCTGTGCATCCTTTCCCCTGAAGAGCTGTGTTCAGGTGCGCTGTCATGTCTACCATGAAGTGTAGCTTTTCCAGCCACTCTGGCTGTTCCAGCTCAGGAAAGGTGAGCCCTTTGCTGCCCAGGAAAGTTTTCACTTCTTCCAGACACGTGACAAAGCATTTCAGCACCTCCCCTCTTGACAGCCAGCGGACTTTGTTGTGCAGCAGGAGATCAGAATATGCGCTTTCCAGCTCGTCCAGTAACAAATAGAATTGACGGTGATTTAAACTTCTTGCCATTATTTTATTGACAATCTGAATGACAACATCCATTAATTCTGTGCATTCCAGAGGAAATGTTTGAGCGCACAGTGCCTCTTGGTGCAAGATGCAGTGAAAAGTCAGCAGCTTTCTGTCCAGCAACTTATGCAGTAAAGCCACAAATCCCTTGTGCACTCCTGTCATACTTGGTGCCCCATCAGTAGCTACTGACACCAGGTGGGTGGTCTTTATTCCTTTGGCTCTTAAACAATTCAAGACAGCCTCACAGATGTCCTCCCCCCGTGTTTGGCCTTTTAGAGGTATCAACTCAATCATTTCTTCCTGTGGCCCGGCAGAACATACCAGCAGAACAGCGCTATTTCTTCAATATCACCTTTGTCTTTAGACTCGTCACAGGCAATTGAGTAGGCCACAGCTGAATTGATGTCTTTAATTTGCTGTCTTGTGATGTCTTCTGCCATTTTATGGTCCTGTCTTTGACAGTTTTTGCAGAGAGGGGCATATCCCTGATTTTCTGCACAATTTCGCTCTTGTTTTTAAAGTCCATGAATAGATGTTCTGAAATCTTAATGAAAGATTCTTTTATATATTCACCATCTGTAAACTGCTTCCCGTACCTAACTCTTTCTTGAGCGGCAACAAAACTAGCATATGTAGTTGATTTTCCAGACTTCATCCACTTCTTGAAATGATTTTTGCTCAGATCAACTTTCTGCATCAGTTCCGAAACGGCTTTTTTTTTTTTCTCTCATCTCCATCCGGATATTTTTGAGCAAAGGCTCCGTGTTTATTCTGGAAATGTCTTGTGACACTTGACTTTTTGTTGTTTGCTAGTTTCTCATTGCATACTAAGCATACCGGTAAACCAATCTCGTCAACAGTGAAAGCAAATGAATCTGCCCACGTATCATTAAATGTTCTGTTTTCTTCAGTCACTTTTCTTTTTTTTAGAATTCTCCATAGTTAGCCTACCTTGGATTGAAAAATTAAAAGAAATCGCATACTGCCGGATGTCAGGCATTGGCATTGGTGACGTATATTAATAGCGATAAAAAAACACGTAGCGGTGTGCTACACGCAGCGCTAAAATAACAACACAGAGTCGGTAAACTGCAGTCAAAGATAACTTTATTCGAACTAAGCAGCCTTGCTTTTAAGCCTCCCTCAACCCGCCCCCCCCCCCCCCCCACACCGTGGGCACGGATGCTCCAAAAGACACGTACTCACAAACCCCCGTAGGCTATCTCCCTTATCCGGAACGCTGGCTAATTGTGAGCCGGTTCGGATGTGCCAGGAAATGGGTCGCCACAACGTTTTATTTAGATTCTACAAGATCACCATAGTCTTCAAATTTAGAATTACATTTCAAAAACTAACAAACTAACATAAAATACATTTTAATTAAATACTCATCATTTATTTTCCAAAGCCACAGGGAGCCGCAGCACAGAGATGAAAGAGTCGCATGCGGCTCCGGAGTCACGGGTTGCCGACCCCTGTTTTAGGGGATTTAAACCAAGCCAGTCTTTAAAAAATCACTTAAGTAATTACTACCAACAGATCACTTGTCAGCACACAGAGTATACAGGATTAGCACATAGAGAGGAGGTGCAGCGGCTAATGGACTGGTGCAGAGCCAACAACCTGTCTTTGAATGTGAACAAAACAAAAGAGATGGTTGTTGACTTCAGGAGGGCACGGAGCGACCACTTCCCGCTGAACATCGATGGCTCCTCGGTAGAGATCGTGAAGAGCACCAATTTCTTGGTGTTCACCTGGTGGAAAATCTCACCTGGTCTCTCAACACCAGCT